>NC_091392.1:164595853-164900853 GCF_032191515.1 Phaenicophaeus curvirostris
CTTAGAGGTTTTTTCCAACGTTAATGATTCCATGACTCCTTGATTCTATGATTCTATGTATCATGTCTCTCCCAAGATACTTCACCCATTAAGGCTCTCCTTGCAAGGAGGACAGCTTAAGTTGACTCTACAGTCAAGTGCCTTAAAACATATTTATTCATTCACTGTTATTCTCTGCAAGCATTGTCAATGTTATTTGCATGAAAGGATCACAAGACTTGCCAGAAGTCCACTACCTTTAAGGAATATGATACCATCAATCATAATTATTAGTATCTCGGACAAATCTATACCACTGTTTAAGCTACATTAACAGTTTCTTACACACATTTAAATCGTTCAAACAATCCTGCAAATTCAGATTTGCCTTATCTGTATTGTATGCACAAACATTTTGGGGGAAAACTATAAGGGAAAAAATCTGTCCTTTTCTGTTTTAAATATTATGTTCTATGTGCTGTAGATATTCAGTTTGTTCTGAAATCCTTAACGTACTTGTAGTCTCAATAATGAGTTTACTTTAAGGGATTAATTTATCTTCCTCATCTTTAAAGACCTGAGTTCAGTGTCTGCATTACATTTGTTATGGTTATAACATTTATGACATCCCAAATACACCAGTGTCTAGTTCAATGTCAGTGGAATTGTCAGTTGACACAACAGGGAGCTCAGTGTGTAAATATACAAATACAGATTTAGAACTAAACTCAAGTCTTCCATTTATGAGAGAGACACCATTCTTCATAACTGTATTAACACTGTACACTTCCATTTTATTTAGAATTATTCTTTCATCTCACTCTGGCTTCACAGGCATGTATCTCTCTCCACAGATAGTTACAGCAAATTAAAAGTTTTTCCATTATCCTTCCATGACTTCTCCCCACTGATCACTATACTCAATATAACTCCAAAGATTACTAAGTAACATTTTCTTCTCCTTTTCTCTAATAGAGTCTGCAACAATTTCCTACAGCAAATTCTCCCTTTATTACTGAACAAGAGAAGTCAGGAGTAGAAAACCTCTGTAAATCAGAAAGAAAAGACCTTTTCCCATGTCTCCAAACACACAAACCAACGTTAGTCTACACTGAACTGATGCCCAAACACCAACCTATTGCCCCTGAAATGCTGCTTTTCTATATCTGCCTTGAGAGTACTTGGAAATAAAAAAGAAGAAAAACATTCACAGCTTTCCAAATGAAGCAACAGCCAATGATGATCACCATATTTCTTTTGGTTCCTGAAGGAAATCTGTAGGAAAACTGGCTCTGGGCTCTTTATCAGGAAGAGCAGGGATAGGACAAGTTGAAATGGTTTTAAGTTGAAAGAGGGGAGATTTAGATTAGATAACAGGATGAAACTTTTTACTGTGAGGGTGGTGAGGCACTGGAACAGGTTGTCCAATGAAGTCATGGATGCCCCATGCCTGGAGGTTTTCAAGGCCAGGTTGGATGGGACTTTGAGCAAGCTGATCCAGTGGAAAGTGTCCCTGCCCATGGCAAGGGGGATTGGAACTGGATGATCCTTAAGGTCCCTTCCAACCCAAACAATTCTATGATACTATTACAAGGAACATGAAAAAAATATTCAAAAAGCATTTGGGGACTATATAAAAAAGATCACAGCACCACACCTTGTCCTTATTCTTGCAATCAAAAATGTCCCATAACTTTCCTTTCTACCTCCCCAAGAGATTTTTCTGCAAGTTTTTCAGTGCTGTTTCATTCTTGCATCTCACCAGCAAAAAAATAACATTGAAAATAATATGGCACACATGTTATACCCACATCGCTCTGCCCTCCGTTAACCTCAGCTGCTTTATACACTGCCACTTGTTGATTTTACTTCCACCCCATGTCTTACTTTGAATGTAAGTGCTTTTGGTACCAACCTGTCATGTTGTATTTGTCAGGAAAGCAACATGCATACCTGTAGTGCTCTATATGTAGCTCTCGTGCCCAGAAAAGGGCTGCAAAGCTGGTGAAGGGTTTAGAGCACAAGCCTTATAAGGAGCAGCTCAGGGAGCTGGGGTCATTTAGCCTGGAGAAAAGGAAGCTGAGGGGAGATCTTATCGCTCCCTGCAGCTACCCAAAAGGAGGTTATAGCAAGGTGAGGGTTGGTCTCTTCTCCCTGGTAGCCAGTGACAGGACACAAGGAAATGGCATTAAGATGTGCCAGGGGGGATTTAGGTTGGATATTAGGAGGAATTTCTTTACTGAAAGAGTTGTCAAGCACTCGAATAGGCTGCCCAGAGAGGTGGTTGAGTCACCATCTCTGGAGGTGTTTATAAGACAAGTAGATGCTGTACTTGGGAACATGGTCTAGAGGTGGACTTAGCAGGCCATTGATGGATTGATGGAGGGACTCAACGATATCAAAGGTCTTTTCCAACTAAAAACATTATATAACTACATAACTAGTAACTGTTTCAAAGAACGCATTTATTTTCTTGCACAAAGGTAAGCTGTAACCTGTAATGTTACAAACAAGACCTTGACTGAAAACTGACTGGTCTGAATTAGCTTGGTGAAAAGACAGAAGGAACAGGAAAGGAAGATGCAGCAGGAGGAATAAAATTGTGATCATAATAAGGAATGACAGGAAGGTAACAGCAACTACAGAGGGAAACTTCAGTTTTGAGTAAGCACTGAGGAAGAGATGTTTCAGAGATTCTGTAATGCATTTCAAAAAGCAGCAATGGCTCATGGTAGTTTAGGAGTGACATTATCTCCCACTACTTCAGCAGCTTTCCCTACCAGGCCTGGAACAGGAGTAAAGTGCCAGAAGCACTCACTGCAGATACTGGAGTCCTCAGCACAGGAAGCACATGTATCTGTTAGAGCCCAGGGGAGGGCCACAAAGATCATCCAAGGGCTAGAGTATCTCCCATACAAGGACAGGCTGAGAGAGTTGGGCTTGTTCAGCCTAGAAAAGAGAAGGCTCCAGAGACACCTTATAGCAGCCTTCCAGTACTTAAATAGGAGCCTACAGGAAAGCTGGGGAGGGCTCTTCTATCAGAGGACAATGGCTTAAGATGAAAGAGGGGAGATTTAGATGAGATATTAGGAGGAGACTTTTTCCTGTGAGGATAGGGAGGCAATGGCACAGGTTGTCCAGAAAAGTCACGGATACCCCATGTCTGGAGGTGTTCCAGATCAGGCTGGATGAGGCTTTCAGCAACCTGATCCATTGGAAGGTGTCCCTACCCATGGCAAGGGGGTTGGAATTGGATGATCTTTAAGGTCCCTTCCAAGCCAAACCATTCTATGATTCTTTCTCTTATTCTATGATTCACAACACAGTTACATTACCAGCAAAGACAGGAATAAGAAGTAGAATGAAAAATCTGAAAACTCTATTTTATGTTTTACTGTACCCATTATAGACATGTGTAGGCCACACTTGACAGCCTAATTGGTTGATTCTAACCAACTATTAGCCTGCTAAACGAAGCTCTTCTTTCCTTTTTTTCTTTGTTCACTTGTAGTCATATCTGCAGCACTTCAAAACAGACTAAAGCAATGACTTCCATGACTAGGTCATAGATTACATTATATGGCAAATTACTTAACAGTAACATACCCCAATCATTTGCACAGGTTTAAATTGCTTGTCACCATTCATAGACTGATCTAGCTGTTATACGCTGAACACACTTCACTCATTTGAAACAACTTTATATTTAAAACGGCACTAGCACTTCACCCAGAGAAAAGACCACTTCTCAGAAAAGCACATGACCCACCTCCATTAATCCTGTTTGGTTGCTGCTCTGGAGTTTGGGCTTGAGGAGAGTAGTAGGGCTGCTGATAAGTATTTGAAGGAAAGTGCGGGGAGGTAGGACTCCTCCTGCAGTCCCGCATACTGGAGAAAGTCTGTGAGTGAGGAATCCCTCTCTGGAAGGGGGAGCAGCGAGTCAGCCTTGGCTGTGGGGGTGGAAGGTGGTCAAACTCTTCTTCATCCTCAAGACTATAGCGGTCGTACTCCTGGTCACCACACGTCCCTTTCTTCCCCGTGTGCAGAGAGATGCTCGAACTGTGCCTTGACACAGATGCTGAAGTCGAAGCGTAATCTTGCCTAAGGCCTGTAAATTCCAAGAAAAGGATAATTTGGCTTCTGCTAAATGATTAACTCTTCACATGCACTTCAATCTTGAAATATAACTGAGTAAACAGACAGCAAGAATTGGATTTACAATGTCACCATGCTGAAGAACTGAAGTAGGATTCATCTGATGTAAATTTCAGTATCTACCTTTCAAGCATCTAGGCCTGAGCTACTTCCCTCAAGATGTCTTTTTAATAAACAATAAAAAAGAATACAGACATCACCAAAATGCAGTACCTGCGAGACACGTTACACACCTCTTTTCAAATTAGATTAACTGCTTTTAGGAAGTGCCTATTTCCCTGACAACAGAAAGACTACATGAGTATTAAGTATTTAACTTTTAAACATCCTAAATTAGAGAAAGTAACACTCACTCTATCAATTTTTCGATGAAAATGCTGACAATGACATATCCTAAACTTACAATCCACGTAGATGTTCTGACTGTCCAACTTCTCTGAATCAGAATTAGTTCCTGCCAGCAGCAGGTCTCATGGACAAGGCTTAGCGGTAACATGGCTGTATTTTAGACATCTACCCATCCTACCACCCCTTCTCAGAATGCCAAGTTTTGAAAACCATCCCATTATTAGCACTACCCCAGAAAAGCATATTTGGTCCACATCAAATGAGATGGAAACATCCACATCTCTTGTACATCCCCCTCTTTTCCCACATGCACAGTAGTGAGGGGAAAAGGGGACATATGTAACATTTCCAGGAGCCAAGTACTTCTGCCAACAACTGCAGATAACAGATTCCCTAGGTGTATAAAAAGCCCTCAGCCTTGACAGATATCTTTGCTTCAGGATGGAAACTTTTTAATATGCTTCCTCTCCCACCCTGAGAGGGCATTTCTACTCATGGCCATGAAGAAAGCACGCTTGTGCATACATATAACACTACCACTTTTCATGTGATAAAGTGGACAACAACCCTAACTATTCTATGATTCTATGATTAATTTCAAAATTCATCTAAGAATTAAGAAAAATCAAAGTAGAGACAGAGAAATCCATGACAGTTGTTTATTTTTAACTTTCTCATGAAACATATGCATGAGAAAAATGCTTCAGCATCTTCCCTCTGAAGAAATACAATAATTTTAATTAATGTGGCAAGATATTATAAAGCTTCTAAAGCTAGATGAACTCAGCAGTTATGGAGCTACCAGCTGGGATTCAGAAATATATAAGCAACAGGTTTTGAAAGACCCGTTTTTGAAACTATCATTAATCTGAAGTGTGTATTTTCTCCTTGCAGATGGAGAGCTTTTCCACCTGCCACCCAAGAGGTGGCACCGTTTAAGAAAGATCCACTTGACCAAGACCAGACTGGAGCAGTTCTGACTATTAATGAGAAATCTTTCTCAGATTGTTTTGAAAAATTAAAAAAAGCCACTTACTCTCCTCTTGTAGACGAGCCATGATCTGAACATCGGTGAGGTCCTGCAGCTTGTATCCCATGGAGATGGAATCATCTTCCAGCTCTGAGGTGCTCAGTTCACTGTCTATTGATGACTGTGGGCTCAAAGGGGAACTTCTAGAAATGTAACCTGTGTAAGCAAACATAACCTTTAGTCTGTGAATACATCTAGCCAGCTTTCATTCACAACTATCTGCCCATTTATGTTACCCTAGCTTAAAATATGTTCTGTATAACAGATAATTTTCGGAAGTGCAGTGCAATCCACAAACAATTAGCAAAGGGCTCAGAAGTATTAAGTGTAGCAAGACATAATGAATTCCACTGCTTATTCCCAAAACAGGACATAGCCCAATGAATAGTTTACCCAACAGAGTTCTGATACAGCTCAGATTAGTTAATGTATTCTAAACACATCTGCATTTGAATCTTTCTTATGGGATCGTGGTTCTCCCTATTCTCTTTCGAAACTCAAGCATGTATGTGCCACCAGCTTCTGCTCAGTACTCAGATTCCACACCAGAGCCATTTTTCTAAATTTTATTTGGTTTTAATTGTTTAAAATCATCACATAAATCAACGATTATAACAATTAAGACTGAATTATGCAGCAACAGAGAAAGTATTGCCTCCCTCACAGAGCTATGTTTTGCAGAGGGCTCTGGAGTCTTCTTTTTCCCTGCGCAACAGTAAAAAATAAACTAAATTGCCATTAGTTGCATGAGCTAGTTGTTGTCCAGCTTTAAAGAAAAAATTCCTCAAATAAAAAGTAAATGACTTTTTAGTATCCTCTGGACCACCAGCCTGCAGAGCAAGAACTGCTGTGACAATGGCTCATTGAATGTGCTTGTATCACTGATGTGTTTGCATCCTCTAGCACTGCTCAAAGCAGCCACCAAAAATTCATCCCAAATTCAGCTGTTTCCTAATAATACCTCCAACAGAAAAGGACATGCAGGAGATTACTTTGCTTTGGAAGGACTGTAAGGAGTAAACATGTTTGCTTTATATAATTTGCAAGTTACAACGGTCACTGAGGTTTGCAGAGGTAGGAACAGCTGTGCCTTTTTGGACCAGCAGTAGGAAGCTAGACCAAATACCTGAGGGTATCTCAAATAGCAAAATACGCCTTCATTTAGGGACTAAACTACATTCCATTGAAAGGAGGAGCTTAGATATTTTGTTCACACAAACACTTACACCAGGTGTTCAGTGTGGAGCTGTATCTCATCCATAGTGACCACATCCCAAACAGGGCTTTCTGCACTGATTTAATGTGTTGTATAAAAAACAATGTGACACTGATGTTAATAACTTCCTGAGACTACACCTACTCCCACCAGCAATAAAACTTTAATGCCTCTTCCCCAGAAGACTATTTTCTCCACTAACAGTGCAGCTTAAGAGAAGTCACAGATACAAATAAACTCATAATACATGTAGCAAAGAAGGAAAAATGCAACTCTTTGCACCTTACAGCCCATAGGAATATTGTATTTCTCCTGAAACTCCTTTGTACCCTGAAAATTATATAACCACACAATGGTTTATGTTGGAAGGGACCTTAAAGATCATCCAGCTGCAACCGCCCTGCCATGGGCAGGGACATCTTCCACTTGATCAGGTTGCTCAAAGCCTCATCCAGTGTGGATGGGGCATCTACAACTTCTCTGGGCAACCTGTGCCAGAGCCTTATCACATTCAGAGGAAAAAACTTCTTCCCAATATTGAATCTGAAGCTCTTTCAGCTTAAAACCACTATCCCTCATCCTATTCCTGCACTCCCTGATAGAGACCCCCTCCCCAGTTTTCCTGTAGGACCCCTTTAAGTACTGCAAGGCTGCTATAAGGTGTCCCCTGCCCCTTAGCCCCACGCTACACAAGCCCAAATCTCTCAGCCTGTCCCTGCGTGGGAGGTGCTCCAACCCTCGGATCATCTACATGGCTTTCCCCTGGACTCGTTCTAACAGATCCATGTCCTTCCTGAGCTGGGGACTCCAGAAGTCAATGCAGGACTCCAGATGAGATGAAAGCAGAGTAGAGGGGCAGAATCACCTCCCCTGATCTGCTGGTCACACTTTTTCTGATGCAGTCCAGGATACAGTTGGCTCTCTGGGCTGTGAGCGCACATTACTGGCTCAGGTTGAGCTTCTCAACCACCAGCAACCCCAAGTCCTTCTCTTCAGGGCTGCTCTCAATCCTTTCTCTGCCCAGCCTGTAACTGTACTTGGGATTGCCTCAACACAGGTGTAGAACCTTGCACTTGGCCTTGTTAAACTTCATGAGGTTCTCACAGGCCCACTTTTCAAGCCTGTCAGGGTCTCTCTGGATGGCATCCTTTCCCTTCAGCGTGTCAACTGTGTCACACAGCTTGATGTTGTTGGCAAACTGGGTGAAGGTGCCCTCAGTTCCACAGTTCATATCTCTGACCAGCTTTCTTGGAGCCCCTGCCCTCCTGGGCTTTATCTCATGGTACCCTATGAAGCAGATCCCTGAAAAGGCCAAAGTCTTCTCCCATGAAGTCCAAGGTAGTAAGTTTGCTGTACAATGTCCTCGCTGCCCTAAGGATCTCAAACTCCAGCATTTCACGGTCAAGGTTTTCTTGAGCTTCACATTCCCCAGCAGCCCTTCCTTGTTGTTGAGAACAAGGTCCAGCACAGCACCCCTCCTCATTGGCTGTTCTATCACTTGGAGAAGGAAGTTGTCATCAATGTACTCCAGGAACCTCCTGGATTGTTTGCGCCCTGCTATGTTGTCCTTCCAACAGACATCAGGGAAGTTTAAGTCCCCCATGAAGACCAAGGCTCGTAAATGTGAGGCTGCACCTATCTGTCTCTAGAGGATCTCGTCTAATCAGCCATTCTGGTCAGGTGGCCTGTAGCAGACCCCCCACTGTAACGTCACCTGTCTTTGCCTGTCCTTTAATCCTGACCCACAGGTTCTCAGTTGGCTCCTCATTCATCCCCAGGTGGAGCTATGTCATTGACATAGAGGGCCACCTCCCCTCCTTTTCTCACTTGCCTGTCCTTCCTAAAGAGCCTGTATCTCTCCATCCCAACACTCCAATCACGGGATCCATCCCACTATGTCTCTGTGACACCAATAAGATCGTAGGCCTATAGGTGTGCACACATCTAACTCCTCTTGTTGATTCCCCATGCTACGTGTGTTTACATACAGGCACTTAACCTGGGTCCCCAGTGTAACTGACTGACTGGATGGAGATCCTTTGTGTTGCTCTCCAGGTGCTCTCCTGCTGACCAGCAAATCAGTGGCAAACAAAAAAAAAAAAATCTTTGATAGCAGCAACAATGCCAGCTTGCAAACAGCCATGACTCTGCCAGCTATTTTTATTATAAATTCTTTACACAGTTGCACAAATGTTTCTGTAGAAAAAAGGGGCAGAAACGAGTAACAAAGGGCAGACAAAGCTGGGGACTGTTTAAGGCGACACAGTTGCAACAATACTCTCAGTTAAATCATTATTGAGAAATAGGCTCTGTTAACTAGCATCCCTTTACTATAACACGGTGTGTAACACAGAAGATAAACTACACTGCCAGTTAATTGCCAATTCTAGATCATTTTTTAAAAGACCTCCCTTTGAAATGAGAGTCATAGAATCATTAAGGTTGGAAAAGACCTCTAATGTCATCAAGTCCAACCATCAGCCTGACACCTCCATGCCTACACTTAACCATGTCACCTGAACAGCGTATTGCTGTTAAATTCTACCAAGAACAGACTAAATTAAGCATTTTTGTAAGCACTGTAAATCAATAAAAAGAGAAGCATTACCTGTACGTTCAGGTGTTAGTATTGCTTTACTGGAGGTTTTAGAGAAGCTGGGACTATTACAGCCATTGGTAAATGGAGTGAGTCTCGCAACAGGGCTATAGGGAAAAGCCAAGGAGACAGGTGTAGAGAAGAGGTTCCGCCATCGGTTGGCTGTTACAGATGCGAGGGAGGAGGGAGAAAAAAAGAGATTTATGGTTATAAACAGAATAGTGCTGTTAAGAGAGAAAAATAATCTAATCTTAATGTGTTTATTATAGAGTTTTCACTTATAGCAAAATGAAAATAATTGTCAAAGTTCAGCAGCAAAACAGAAAATCAGCACAGCCTTCTGCATTTAAGAGTGAGCTCCAAAACATTTCCTAGGAAGTATATCTTGTTTACCATCTTCTACGTATACACTATTCTGGTATATATCTTTTACATACGTTGTTTTGTACCAACGCACAAAGTAACAGAGGAAGTAAAACCTACTACTGTTAATAGAGAAACACACATGACGTTTGTAGCACGTTTCAAGTAATTGTTCATAGCAATTGAATTAGCAGTTAAATTGTCAGTTATGGGAGTTCAGAGACACAGCAGTAAAAGACGCTTAACCATCTAGTGCTAAAAACAACCATAATCCCATAGCAAGCTTTTAAGCTACCATATTTTCATTCTCTTTTTACAGCATCCAATTCCTGATTACATAAGCATGATTTTCTTTTTTCACTGTTTTTGGAAAATCAACCAAACAGAAGAACACAGCACCTCTTTTCCTACATATCACTCACAAAGAGCTCAGAGTAGGCAAAACAAGCTAAAGGCTTATTTAATTTAATTTTGCTTAGCTCATCCTGTAAAATATGAATACAACTGCCTTTTGGTTGGCCTGGTTTTTTAACACAACTTCAAAAGGTAAATTAAAAAATGTCCATAGGCTTTTCAGAAAAACAAAAATACTATAAAGCTGCTTTAAGTAGAAGGGAAAATTTTAAAAATGTGAATTTCAGAGAACCCATCCAGATACAAGCAAAGTTTGTACAGATAAAAAACAAATTATAGTATTACATGTTTATTTGTGATAGAATCTATTTTGTCCTGATAGATGTTATGTACACAAGGGAGGGAGCTAGGAACATACCCATACCTAACTTAGAAATCAATGGCATCACCTTCATTCTTAGGAAGCATACTCTGCTGCATCAGAAGCCATGAAACAGTTTTCAAAACTAGAAGGGGTCAAAAGCCCCCAAAAGGTGTTCTCCATCACAGGTAATGCAACAAATCTGTCCCGTTATTTGAACCCATTGATCCAGTTATTTTAAACACTCTCAGATATTCAAATAATATTCAGGTCCTCTCTATTTTAAAACCTTAGTGTAACCAAAATGATTTATTTTGGTAGGGTATATGAGCTTTATTCCTTCTTGCTAACGTCACCACCAAGTGCCCATGGGGAACAGCAGGGAAGCATATCTTGCTGGCAGGCTGTCAATCACATCATTAAACTTTTTGGGGTCATCAGTTCATCATCAGTCCAGAAGATGCTATTTCCCTTCTGCTCCCTTTGGCTTTGACACGCTCAAAGGTATTTCTGGGTTTGTAAGGAATAAACAGACTTTCTTGCTTTTTCAACTTGTACTACTAAGCTTGGAGTGAAGGCAACTGTCTGGTTCCAGCACCAGCACAAGGCAGTCTGCTGAGGAAGGGGCATACCTGCAAGGCTGTCTCTGTGGGAAGAGAGTGGAACTACACACTAGTAAGATACAAAAATGCAAATTGTGATCTATGCTGTCTCCACATGAAAGAGTTATTGCCATTTGCTCATTTGTGATTATTCTAGTTTTCAAGCTTAAAGAAACCTACAAGACAGATCTTCACTAGGAGCAGCATCAGCACCACTTCCTTGCCTACAGGAAAGCTGGGGAGGGGCTTTTTATCAGGGAGTGCAGGAACAGGACAAGTGATAAAGTCTTTAAGATGAAAGAGGGGAGATTTAGATCAGATACTAGTAAGAAATGTTCTGCTGTGAGGGTGAGGAGGCACTGGCACAGGTTGCTCACAGAAGTCGCGGATGCCCCATCCATGGAAGTGTTCAAGGCCGGGTTGAATGAGTCTTTGAGCAACCTGATCCAGAGGAAGGTGTCCCTGCTGATTGGAACTGGATGATCTTTAAAGTCTCTTTCCATCCCAATCCACTCTATAATTAAATTCTATGATTCTAGGAAACAGCTCCATGCCAAGAAACACAAAACAGACTTCCAGGCAGGGCTATGTCCTTAACATTCCCTAATGCTACTAGTTCAAAAATCAAGTACACAAATGTTCCAGGACAAAAAGGAGAGCAAATGCTGATGGACACAGCTCTGCAAATTAGTAATTAACAGAGATTGCTGGGGATGATACTAACTGTCAAGAAGTTAATAACTGCAAATTGATTTGATGCATTCATTGAGAGAAATGCATATGACAGAGTAGATCTCAGTATCATATCCATAGCAAGCGTTTGCCACCTCCACTAGAAACCATTGGTAAGGAGCAAGAGATGACAGTCCCTTGTGATTTTATTTTTCTGCCTCACACAAGGTCCTGTCTGATCATTTGCCAGGCCAATTAGCTGCCAGCATGTTCTCATCCCCAGATGTGGTCAATTGTGCAGCACAAATAAACATCATTCATTACTCTCTACAATAACTGCTGTGAGCTGGCCTGCTAAGCAAAAAGCAACTGACGTTGTGGCTATGAAAGCAAGAACCCGCACAAAGAATACAGTAAGTATTTATGGCAAACCAGATTCCAAACTCCTCTTTCAAATAGCATGTATTCTCAAAGCAAGAAGGACAAAGGCGCCAAGAAACCCCATCTACATTAATCTCTCCATATACTAAATCTCTAGATATACCTCCAGATAGATCCCTTTTGCCACTGTGCCTAGAATAAAACTTCAGACTATTTAAGGGTCAGCAAAGGATTGACACTTATTAGTCATATGATTCACTCCACTGAATCAAAACCATTCTATGATTCTATGAAATATACGTCAACATTTTCCTTTTTTGTTTCTATCATAAATCTCAAGTTCTTAACATAGGTTAGATAGTGAAAGTGCAATTACCAGTGGGTTTTGGCAATTTGTGACAAAATGTTAGCATCATAGAACAGTTTGGGTTAGGAGAGGCCTTAAAGAGCATCCGGTTCCAAACCCCCTGCCATGTCCAGGGAAACCTTCTACTGGATTAGGATGTTTAAAGACTCATCCAACGTGGTCTTGAATCTCCAGGGGGTTGTGGATCCATGACTTCTCCGGGCAACCTGTTCTAGAGCCTCACCACCCTCACAGGGAAAAATTTCTTCCTAATATCAAATCTAAATGTTCCCTCTTTCAGCTTAAAACCATTCCCCTTTGTCCTTTCACTGCACTTTCTGATAAAGAGACGCTTCTTCAGTTTTCCTGTAGGCCCCTGTTTAAGCACTGGAAGGCTGCTAAAAGGTATTTCCAGAACCTCCTCTTCTCTAGGCTAAACGAGCCCAAGTCTCTCAGCTTGTCCTCATATGGGAGGTGCTCCAGCCCTCTGATCATCTTCATGGCCTCCTCTGGATTTGCTCTAACAGGTCCATGGCCTTCCTCGGCTAAGGACTCCATAATTCAACACCACACTTCATGTGAGGTCTCACGAGAGCAGAGTCTTCCTCCAGCTCTTGCCATGCCAGCTGGATAAACCTCCTGCCTCAGCTTGTTCTGGCTATAAATTATTAGGTCTCTGGTTAAGCTCACCCAGGATGTACACTAACTGAGATGGGCAAGTAAACCACCATCTAATCATGTCGGCTCATAGGTCTGAAGGGGCAGCAATTCCTCCTGCAGGCACAAATGACACATATCCCTGCCAAAGACAAAGTGGGTTACATTCCCAACTAAAAGGATGAGAGGAGGACTCAACCACAGCAACTTATGATCATCTTATTTCAAACAGAGTGGATCCACAAGAGACTTGCAGGTTTGTTTATACCGTACACTAGAGCAGAGCGTTTGACAGCCCTAAAGAAGCTCTGAGAAGGCTGGTGTGCCTTTCTCTAGGCAGGACCTTTGACAGCTACTGTGATAGATTATTAACATCACAGTTCTGTGGAGCATAGAATTTAGAAAAAAATAGGAGGACCGAAATCTGTTTTTTTCTGACTCAAATCTGCCCTATTGCCATCATCTCTCAGAGGTGCCTTTACTGTAACAGGATCGATGACATATGCTTGTGGAGGGGGAAGGAGGTGCAGTCTTGGCAACATCGCCTGAAATCAGAGTTTAAGCAGTGGTTGTATTTTACAGTTGTCCCTGTGCAAAGGTTTTATACAACTATAGTGTGCTGACCAGAATATACACAGTTAATATTTCCTATTTCTGTATAAAGCATACCATTATTTCACTAATTTTCAGGTTTGCTGTAAAGAAACAAAGAAAGCCTGAAGTCAGGCCCATAATCTAATCAAGGTATTAAATATAAATGCTAATTAAACTGCCTTAATCAGAGAGAAGGCAGAAATTCTGTGTGCCTCAGAAGAAGCACTTGCTGTTCCAGTACCAAATCACAAGGATGGGTCATTCCACTTTGAGACAGAGAGTAGTTACCAGTGTTCCTATTTTAAGAGACTTTGCAAATCACTTTACAGAAAGGATTTGGGGAGCTGTAGCTCTACAGACCTTCCTGGGCATGCTGAACTCTCTAACTCGCCACTCTCACTCGATCATTCAAGATCAATGAAGAGAGAAACCTGGTATCATATATAAGCTTAAACGCATGCTGAGGTAGAGGGTTTGCTCGTAATACGGGCCCATGATAGTAAATCTGTGCACTTAAGTAAGTACTTCATCATCCTAAAAATCATCTGGCGGTGAAGCTGACTCAAGAGAAATCTGGCCTGTCACTTCTTTGGACACATTTATCTATTATTCAGGAGCAGGCTTTCAAGCTACCAATCCATCTGGTACACATATTGCGTATGTGACTCTTGTTACAGGTCCTCATCTTCCCCAGCCACACAGTCTGTCCCTCAGGGCTACCCTTCCACGTGGAGTTTGCCTCAGCATCCATGGGCAAGGAGAAGCAGTTTCATGCCCCCTTTCCACAGAATGGTTTCATCCACACTATACAAGTCATGTAGGTACAGTGACAATTTTTTTCATTTGCCGTAAAGCTGATGAAGGTAAATTCATTTTTGTACAGTTCTCTCACTCCTTGAATTTATGATAATGATGCTTTTATTAGGAATTTCTCTTGCAGTTCAGAGATACCTGATCGCCCCCAAACCACTCTACTTCACACATCCACTTAATTCTTTCTTTGAATTACCTACTCAAGAGCCACTACAGTACAGCAGCACCTGTAAATGGACTTTTACACCACTAAGGAAAGCCAATTTTCATTTCAACACTCTACAAGCATTACTATGAACTAAGATAGTTATACAGAACACTAGTATTGTAGAGTGGTTTAGGTTAGAAGGGACATTAAAGATCATCCTGTTCCAAACCCCTCCATCACAGGCAGGGACACCTTCCACTGGATCAGGTTGCTCAAAGCCTCATCTAACCTGGTCTTGAACACCTCCAGAGACTGGACATCCACAACTTCTCTGGGAAACCTATGCCAGTGCCTCACCACCCTCAGAGGAAAAAATCTCTTCCTAGTATCTCATCTAAATCTCCCCTCTTTCAGCTTAAAACTGCTCCCCCTTGTCCAATCCCTGTACTCCCTGATAAAAACCGTCCCTCCCTGACTTTCCTATAGGCCCCCCTTAAGTACTAGAAGGCTGCTGTAAGGTCTCCCTGGAGCCTTGCTTTCTCTTCTCTTCTCTTCATAGCAGAAGGTTCTTCTCAAACTTATTTGACATTCGTATCCAAAAACATACAATTAGCAGGTGAAATATCTTAAGGAGCTAACATAAGGACAACGCACAATCCAGGAGAAAGTCAGTTAAAGAATTACAGTGATTTCAATATGTTTTGCATCAACATGTTTTTTTTCCTACTATATTTCTGCTACAATACGTTTTCTACTATTTCTATTTCGTATGTGGGAAGTAATTACAAAAGATTTCCTTAACACCATTTTTTTAATACTATTTAGTTACTTCCCCTCCTTCCACAGGACTGGACACACTTCACTTGATTCTTGTCTCAGGTTAATTTTACAGTGGTGGAAGGCCTGCTTTCAACAGAAATAATTCCAGTTTGCCACAGCGTAAGCAAAAATTGGAAATTAATATTATTGGATGGCTAAAAATTCTTTAAAAAGGCATGGGTATGGACACCAATCTGAATTTTAGCCATGGAGGAGGGGAGAGGTGGAGGAAGAAGGTTTTGCAAAATGCAGCATTTCCTTCACCTTTAATAAACTCTGTGGTCTGCATTAACCTCAACTAATTTTCAGTGTTGAAATTTGACCTTCAGTCCTACCTAACAACTATGGTCCTCTGTCTCTCCCCACCACTAGAGGAAGACAGGTGTCATGTGCTGTAGATGTCTGGTTTTCAATCAGTCCTTCACTTCAAGTCTGAAGTTTAAGATGGCTTAAATATAGTATGAACTTTGTCTTCGAAGCAGTTAGAGCACATACAACACACAGAAAGAGAGACAAATATGTTAGCTAGAGAAGATGTGACCTCAAAGCTGAAGTACCATTGCATTCATTCAAGTTGGACCAAAGTGACAGACAGATTGATGTGTATCATCCATGTGGCATTGCACTGCGGTTTGTGGATATATCAGAGCTAGGCTGTTTGATGGACCTCTGCATGGCGTAGACAGGTTGTATGCATCGACAGACTCTTACAATCTACATTTTTTTTGATAACACAGCAAGGAGGGGTGAGGGCTTCTGAGTGCCTGCCTGGTTTTCATATGTAAGCTTATCCTTCAAGGCTATTAAGCTTTTATGTTGACAGCAAGCTGCTTTCTACATAGCTAAAAAGTACAGATATAGCGTATTTTCTTAGCTTCAGTCTGAAAAGGAGACCTGTTTTCAAAACCCATTGACCTAATAAGGCTTTTTTTGTACAGAAATAAATTTCCCTAAATCTCCTGCAACTGTACAGCAAACATCTCCAGATGAATCAGCCAAAAGCAGTTTTAAAACCCAGTGATAGCGGTGCATCCCCTCTTTTGCAAATGCTGTTTTTATCCCTTAGAGAACAACAGCTGCTTTGTGATCGCTTGGCTCTTTGTGTCTTTGTGCTGGTAGGTCTAAGATTGCCAGTGCCATCACATTCGTATTCCTGAACATCCAGTACAGGAGCTGAGTCATTGCGAGTAGAGCAGCCCCACAAAACTCCGGTAGACAGGCTCCCTTTCTGCAGCTTTGCTCTCTAGAGTGGAAAAAAAGGACTAGAGGAGACAGCAGTAAAAGTGCCATTCCTGGGCAGGGTGCAGAATTTGTATCAGCTAAAACTCTTCACAAATACGGAATAATCAGGGCAAACAATCAACGACATTGTAAACAAAAAAACCACAAATTAAGAATCATGTTCAAAGCATTATTTTAGTGCCTTCACCCTTTCACTCCGAGTTCACACCTCGGGGATTCCTCTAGGATGAAGAGCAAGACTACTCATTCCTTCTATGCTTGATTTAGGGAACAGGTTTAGTTCAATTCCCCTTGCAGACCAGAGCTCAGGTATTCTACAAGATGCTCTCAAGCTGTTCTGCTGAAAACATCCTGTTCCTTTAGTCTAGTCATTGGACTAGAGGAAAAACAAAAAAAAGATTCATATCTAGAGGTGTACAGGGACATGGATCTGTCACAGTGAGTCTAGCCGAGGCCATGAAGATGATCAGAGGACTGGAGCACCTCCCATACGAGGTCAGGCTGAGAGAGTTGGGCTTGTTCAGCCTAGAAAAGAGAAGTATCCAGGGAGACCCTCTAGCAGCCTTAAACAGGAGCCTACAGGGAAATTAGAGAGGGGCTCTTTTATCAGCAAGTGCAGGGATTGGACAAGGGGAAATAGTTTTAAGATGAAAGAGGGGAGATTTAGATGAGATATTAGAAAGAGATTTTTTCCTTTGAGGGTGGTGAAGCAGTGTAATGGGTTTCCCAGAGAAGTTGTACGTGCCCCATTCCTGCAGGTGTTCAAGATCAGGCTAGATGAGGCTTTGAGCAACCTGATCCAGTAGTGGAAGGTGTCCCTGCCTGTGATGGAGGGGTTTGGAACAGGATAATCTTTAAGTTCCCTTGTAACCCAAACTATTTTAAGACTCTACAATGATAATGTAACTAGGGTTTTGCTCCAGTAACTTCATACTCACATGGTACGCATGATGTACAACAGTTCTCCTAAATGGTCATCTACTATTCTTCTAAATAGATACGGTAACAATAACTAAAATCAAAGATGTAATTTTTTTCTCATGTGGCTACAGGAAAAATATAGCTAATTGCACTTCCTAATTTTAAAATTTCTGGTAGCATACACAATTCTTTTTTCTTGTGCTTTCCCTATTATACTGTACCCTTGATCAATAGTGCTATACCCCTCTCTCTTTATCAGCTTGCACCCTTGTTCCTTGTTTGCAAAACACAAGGGTTGCCACAGTGTCACTGTTAAATGCTCATGCATTTATCACTGCAGTGTAAGTATTACACCTCTGGGAGGTACGTGCAAGGCATAGTTTACTTAGGGAGTCTGTCTTGAGAGGTCTGAAAGTACCCAAAAGAAGCTTGAATTTAAGCACGTGCTCTGTGTTAATGCCCAGAAAAATCAGTCTCTCTAGGGAGTCTGAAGAGACTAGGCTAAAAACAGTCATTGCAGAAGCCCTGATGCCCATGACGACAATGATAATGGTATCTGTACCAAACATCTTTATGCCATTGCACTATTTTTTCTAGAAATAACTATCATCTGGTTAGATTTCTTATTGTGACTCCAGGTTGGTGTTGAACCTTAATTCTACATGAGGATACATATTCTGAATACTTTATTACTCTTGGCAGTCACTTAAACCTCTATCAGAACTTTTCTTCATACTGAACTTTCATGACTCTTTCCCCAGTTGGGTGGTTTAGAAGCACGAAACCCCTTTTTTTTAAAAAAAAAATCTTTTATTTTTGAAAGGTTTTGTGTTTTTTTTCTCTGCGTTGGGTAATAGTGTTAACATTTTTTCATACTCAGCACTTAACTATGACATCTGCTATATTTATCTGAAGAGCCACAGGGGTCCTGGAGTATAAGTGTTGCTTTTGACCTCAATTTCAGCCTAACTTTTAGCTTTTCCAATCTGATTCAATAGAAGCAGCAGGTATACTTGTGCAAATAAAAGGAGTGTGACAATTTGGAACAGGGTGTCAGAGTCAGAAACTGCAGACAGAGAAGCTCCCTGGCAAAACCTTCCTGCCAGAGGTTTAACCTGTGAATAAAGATGACAAATAGATACAGCTGTAGGGAAAGCTATAATGGGTTTAAGGATATTTCTTGGATGTAGAGGAAATTCAGAACTAACTAGTAAGGTTAGAAAAAAATGCAGTTTAGCGTTAACTTCTAAATTATTTCATCTTTTTTACATTACGATAAATTATCAAGAAAGTTATCATAGAATCATGGAATGGTTTGGGTTGGAAAGAACCTTAAAGATTATCCTGTTCCAACCACACTGACACAGGCACAGACACCTTCCACTGGACCAGGTTGCTCAACATCCCACCCAACTTGGTCTTGAACTCCTTCAGGGATGGGGAAGCCAGAATTTCTCTGGGCAACCCATTCCTGTGCCTCACCACCCTTACAGGAAAAACCATCTTCCTAATATCAAACTCAAATCTGCCTTCCTTCAGCTTAAAACCATTACCCCTCATCCTATCCCTGCATTCCCTGATAACAGAGGGAGCCCCCCGGCTTTCCAATAGGTCCCTGTTTAAGTACTAGAAGGCTGCTGAAAGGTCTCCCTGGAGCCTTCTCTTCTCCAGGCTGAACAACATCTGCTCTCTCAGCTTGTCCTCATATGGTAGATGCTCCAGCCCTCCGATCATCTTTGTGGCCTCCTCTGGATTCACTCTAACAGATCAGTATCTTTCCTGTGCTGAGAACTCTAGAACTGAAAATGAGACTCCAGGAGATGTCTCACAAGAGCAGAACAGAGTTGAAGACAGTATGCATGCTGTGATGGCTTTCTGGGCTGCAAGTGCACACTGCCAGCTCATGCTGAGCTTCTCATCCATAAACACTCCTAAGCCCTTCCCTTCAGGGCGGCTCTCAATCCATTCTCCACCCAGCCTGTAGTTGTGCTTATAGCACGACAGAGACATATTTGGATTCTACCTGGTATATAATTATTATCCTGTACTGTTAAGAGAAGGATTTTGAATTGTCCTTCTACAAGTCTGTTACTTATACAAGGCTTTAGTACCTGTTATGCTTACCTCTGTTACAGACAGTAATATGCAAAGTAGCTTTGCTACTGTTTCATAGAGCTACAGGAGAGACAATCAAAGACCTTAAGAAGTCAGGAAGCTGAGCCCAACCGTCTGTTACCAATTGCAGGTAACAACACAACAGATAACTACATTACTATCACCCACACACTACAAGCCATAAAATCCTACCTTGCACCCATTACAGACTTAAGAGATGTTACAAAGAAAAAACAGGCTGAAGACAAAAATCACAAATAACAAATGCCAAATAAATAGATTCTTTTTAAAATGAGATATGCTACCTGCCAGGTGTAAATTCATAAGTCTCTAAGCCCATACTGTGGTAGTACCTTGAGCCCAATGAAACTGGAACAGCATTATGTGAGCCACTCCTGAAGGATAAAACAAATGACAGTTCCTAGTCTTAATGGCTTACTTTAATTTCTGACAAACTCTTTACACAGCTTTCAAGTGATTCTAAAAGAAGCAGCAAGCAGTTAACGCTACTTAAAAGTCTAATGATGTGTTAAAGATATTCAAGTTATCTTGCACAACTTTTCTTGTGTGCTGAAAACTATTCAGTGACACAATAGCATCAATACAAAGCGCGTGCTGAATTTCTTCATATGTAAAATGTGATTTTAAATAGAAAAGACAAAATAATGAATACATATTGCTGTATAGTATACAAAAAACCATGACAGCCATATGCCAGCATGCTAATAATTTAAAAGCCACAGCATGAAGCTACACTCAGAACTAATTAGAAAATAATTACATATTTTCCTTCCAAAACTATTAAAGTACTTCCATCAACTTAACAGGTCACCTGCAATGTTAATGCATGTATTGTGGAAGAGATTAATTCTGCTACCAGTAAAAACAATGTTTATTGAAAAAAATAACACACTAACACATATATCTCTAAGGAGAAAAAGGAATCAACCCTCTCTCATAGGACAGTTCTAGGTCTTCATTACTACCATTCATACTAACTTATTATCTATCTTATTATCTATCTTGCAACATAAAAAAAGATTAGGCAAAGCTGTGAATGCCCAGGCCTCAGAAATATTCAGATTAGAGCTTACTGGCTACATTTCATTATCAGGTAGAGTAAAAAAAGAGAACTTTTGCACAGCCTCTAGGTAAAAGCGAGTTACTGGTCTAAATATTGTGTTCCCACAAGATATGAGCAGAAACAGGCTGGTCGTGGAACACTTGGTAAAGCAAGTGCAGATAATCATCTTCTTTCTAATCTACTAAAATTTGAGGTCAGCTACCAAGGAGAAAGACCGTATGGCATGTATACAGGACTGTGGACTATTTCCCAGAATTAACCGACCAAATGATACTTAGGGCTTATTTTTTAACTTCTACCCAGGAAAGTAGTTGCATAGTTTGGAAAGACAACCAGGGATGAGTACTCTGCTGGAGAACACTACTCATGCCTGTAGTTTTAGCATAACTATCAGGGTTGATGCTACTACCATCACTTTCAGACATATGTTGCATTACAGACTTTGAACCTACATTGCAAGCATAAGTTATTCTTATTCTAAATAAGCCTACTGAAATCCTCACACAAATTTGACAGTGTTTAACCACTCACAATGAGTTGAAAGTCCCCGCTCGGTAGCTAGAGTGAATTAATAGAACATTTGTATTCTAAGATGAGATGAGTATTTTTTCAACTAAGATTTGACAACACCTCTCTATCAACCTTATCATAGAATGACTTGGGTTAGAAGGAACCTTAAAGATAATCCTGTTCCAATCATCCTGTCATGGGCAGGGACACCTTCCACTGGATCGGGGTGCTCAAAGACTCATCTAACCTGCCTTTGAACGCATCCAGGGAACGCATCCATGACTTCCAGTGCCTCATCACCTTCACAGGAAAAAAATTCTTCCTAATATCTAATCTAAATCTTCCCTCTTTCAGCTTAAAACTGTTCCCTCTCGTCCTATCCTTGCACTCCCTGATAAAGAGCTCCACCCCAGATTTCCTGTAGGCCCCCTTCAAGTACTGGAAAGCTGCTATGAGGTCTCCCTGGAGCCTTCTCTTCTCTATGCAATACAAGCCCAACTCTCTCAGCCTGTCCTCATATGGCAGATGCTCCAGCCCTCTGATTATCTTTGCAGCCTCCCCTGGACTCACTCTAACATATCTATTTCCTTCACATAAACTTCACAATTCATCATCTTCTTATGAGTGTAATGAAACCAGACGTCAATTTTAAGAAAATACTTCATTATGAGCTGCACAACAACCAATACTCATTTACAAAATGAAATTTTTCAATAGTATATGTATAAGAATTCAATAAAAAGTAGGAGTCACAACTAACAGTGATATTAAAAGGGCAAGTGATATCTGTGAAATGAATAAAAAGTGAAGTGTCTGATCTTCTATACATTTGTTGCCGTAAGGGTTTTCAACAAACATTTCTATACTGAGGGTACTAGCAGAGTAGAAATGTTCCAGTGTTAAGACAGAAATATTTTGTCTGACATGCAAGCGCACTCTTCTAAGTAAAATATCAAACACAGGTTTTTCCCTATTGAAACATACTAATCATCCTCAGAAGCTGTGTTAGAAAATCCAGTGATACCAACATTTGCAAAACCTCTAAGAACTGCTTGGAATTATGCAGCTGTTGCAATAAATTAATGTCAAATAAATTAAATCTAATAGAAAATAACTCCTCTGATATGGGTGTGGGAGCCGGACCCCGAGTAACGATGACTCTCAATATGAGTATGGTCGTTCTCCTTTATTCGTAACACAACACTCCTTATATACCTTTACAGCAGAGCATGCGCCAAGAAACAACTTACAATTGGTCCAATTGAACTGTCCACGCCTTAAAAGTTACAGGATTGGCTCAAGAGGTTTGAGCGCGCGAAAGGTACCGGTCCGGCCGTTTCAGGGACTTTCCGGCGCTGAGTCCCAGGCTTTTGGTACGCGCTTCTCTCGGTCAGCATACCGAGGAAGGCTTAAAGGGGAACGCCAGGTTTAATCCTGAATGTTGAGCCCTGGATTGTTCACTGCTATTAAATCATATAATCACCCTTCCACAAATCCCCCTTTTTGTTTTTGAACAAGCCAGGCTTCAACATTACGTGCAACATTATTTTTCTTACATATAACATTACACAGCTAAAAGTGCTGTCCCTTAAATAACCATTATCAACAACATTAATCCAACTATAACAAGTACACAAAACATCAGGGTAACAAACTTCTCATCTCATCACTTATTCACTCGCGTTGTCTTCTTGCGTTGGCAACTGGTCGTGTGCCATAGATGACTCTCGATAGGGTCGAATACTTCTAGCTGGTACCCATTTTGGACCACCCTCTGTGGAAACACACATATACCCTCGACCATTGAATATAACAGTAACAGGTCCTTTCCATACCCCAGTTATCGGATGCCTATATAGCACTTGAAAGCGAGGAATAGTTGTTTTTTCACTTAACTTTATGCTCTGATGGTGTATCACCACTGATGGCTCTTCTCTGTTACCCATTAAACACAAATAATTCAACGTAAACAATGCTTTACTTAACCTCATTTGCGCATCCATGTTTTCCCCTTTTTGCTTTCGCAAATAATCTTTCAAAACTAGATGCGTTCGCTCTACTAAAGCTTGTCCAGTAGGGGAATGCGGAATCCCTGTAAGGTGTCGAACTCCCCATTTAGACAAGAAGATCCTCGTTTTTTGGCTACCATAAGCAGGTCCATTATCTGTTTTTATAGTCTCAGGCACCCCCACAACCGCAAAACAAGATAACAAATGTTTACAAACATGTTGTGCCTTTTCCCCAGGTAATGCAGTCGCCCAGACAAATTTTGAGAAGGTATCAATTGTTACAGGAACATATTTCAACCTTCCAAATTCTGCAATATGTGTAACATCTGTTTGCCAAAGTTCTAACATATAGCGAATCTGTGACAACATTGAGAGGAACATTCAACCAATTTAACAAGGCCCAAGCTACGGCAGTTAACTCCAAAGTCTGAAGAGAATCTTGAGGTTGTCCCTCTTTTAAACTAGAGAATTAAACAAAAATAATTTCTAAAAAAGAGAGACCACTCCCAGATTCTTCTGGAGCCTATCCCTTTGGGACATGAAAACAAATCATTTTTCAGAATATACCAAATTTAAGATGATCTTTAAGGCACCGATTGCAACATTTATGGAAAAGGACACGTGAAAACAAAATATATTACAACATATTAATACAGTTGGAAAATTCTAATTGAATGTGAGGTCATGAGAGATGCTGTTATCTCCCTCTTTCCTTATCCGTTTTCTTGAATTACAGGAAAGGCTAAGTGCATAAGCCCTTCACTGTTATTTGGAGTCATCAAGTGTCCCTGCATTATAGTATCCTTAATGACCCTGCTACCAGATGTGGGTGGCGCTGAAGGAATCAGTTCCTCGATGGGAGGAGTAGAGGGCCGCAGTGAAGGAGGGGCGCCAGAGCGTGGGCGGCGACCGCAGAAAGCCGTTCCTCCCTCCCGACGCACTGCCGCGTCCTCCTCAGTCGAGCCGGAACCGCTCAAAGAATCAACTTCCGGTTCGATCGGCTGTTGCGCGGTGATCCCGTTCCACTCCTCATCTACTTCATCCTCCCTTTTCAAGTCAGTAACAGTTTTACACACAGTTCCTATCATGCCTTTTACCGCAGGCAGTCCGAATAACCGCGAAATCGGACCTGGTTTGGCTGGAACCCTTTCAACGTTAGACGCAGGTCCCAGCATCCGAATTGCTGCACGAGCTACCTCCCTTTCTGCGTTCATCTCCTTTAATGTCTCTAAAACGAGACGCCAATCTGCACGGACGGCTTTAACTGCTTTTCGTTCCTTTTCGGAACCCGAAATAGCTTTATTCCGTAACGTATCCCCGTAGTTTTGCCAGTCCGTGACCGAAAATATCATCTGCAGGTCTTCAAAATGACCCAATCTTTGACCTAACTGTATTAAAACTACTACCTGCTTTACGGGTATATCATGCCCTCTCTTAGAGAGGATTCCCGCCAGCAGAGTGGCCGCAGCATCTGTTTGCATAGCTGCGCCTAAGGGGTGAGTCGCGACCTCACACTCCAGCATCTATCCTGCCCCTTTGGACCCAGATAGTGCTACCCTTAGCCGGATTTTTTCCCAACACCCCCTCCTCTCGCTACTTAGAGTAGTCACGGAGAAATTAAAAAAGAGGAACCTGAACCATCCTCTGCTACCAGATATGGGTGTGGGAGCCGGACCCCGAGTAACGATGACTCTCAATATGAGTATGGTCGTTCTCCTTTATTCGTAAACACAACACTCCTTATATACCTTTACAGCAGAGCATGCGCCAAGAAACAACTTACAATTGGTCCAATTGAACTGTCCACGCCTTAAAAGTTACAGGATTGGCTCAAGAGGTTTGAGCGCGCGAAAGGTACCGGTCCGGCCGTTTCAGGGACTTTCCGGCGCTGAGTCCCAGGCTTTTGGTACGCGCTTCTCTCGGTCAGCATACCGAGGAAGGCTTAAAGGGGAACGCCAGGTTTAATCCTGAATGTTGAGCCCTGGATTGTTCACTGCTATTAAATCATATAATCACCCTTCCACACTCACCCATGCATAGATTATTTATAATAGATTCATAGGATTGTTAATGTTGGAAAACACCGAATTTCCTTGCTAGAATATTTCTTGATAGCCTCTTTGACAGTTCTGCCTTATTTAAAAAAATGGATTTTAATAGGATTAAAAGAAATAAATTGTGAAAAATTAATTGACCACTAATTCCTGGGGAAGGAGGTGATGGAGCTTATAAAATATTTATCAAAAGTTTAACTTAGTATTTTTCCTTTGAAATTACACATTATTTGGCTTTTACAACCTTAAATTCATATAAATTTCCTGTAAGCTGGATGAGCAGAAAAGGATGGTGTCTTACTGTGGTGTTAGAAGGAAATTCATGGGCTATGAATGTTACTTCTGCTTGAAATTTGTTGACATTTTTCCCCATGAGGAGAACTTGAGTCACTGTCCCTTTTGGAATCTGGATTACACTTGCTAAGCACTTACTGAGGATATGAGTTATTGGTCTGGGAGGTGTGATCTTCAGAATTCAGTTTTTCTTGGCTTCAGTTAAAAGGTGACAAATCTCTTGAAAGAAGAGAGAAGCTTTGTTGTTGCTGTTTGAGGATATCAGCATGTCAAAAGTAGAGTCAGGCTGTAAACTCTCCTGTTATCCGGGACAAGGATTTCCAACCTACGCATCAGATTAGGCTTGATAATTCTGCACATCTTTATGGGGCACAAAAGATGTTCTGTTGTACTGCTGATGCTATCCAGTGAACTAGTGCTCACTGCCATCCAACAGTCAGAATGGTTACTCTTCCAGAGGCATTTGAAACTGTCCCTGGGGAAGTGCTGTCAACCTCACCTGTCAGCCTCACTTCTGTGCCTGGGAAGATCATGGAACAGATCCTCCTAGAAGCTGTGCTAAAGCACATGAAGGACATGGAGGTGATCAATGGCAGCCAGCACGGCTTCACCAGGGGAAAATCCTGTATGACCAACATAGTAGCTTTCTATGATGGGATGGCTGCAGCAGTGGACACAGGTAAACCAACAGATGTGATCTACCTAGACTTCTGTAAAGCCTTTAACACGGTCCCCCACAACATCCTTCTCTCTAAATTGGAGAGATATAGATTTGATGGGTGCATGTTTCAGTGTATAAAAAACTGGTTGGATGGTCGTATTCAATGAGTAGTGGCCAATGGCTCAAAGTCCAGATGGAGATCCGTGACAAGTGCTGTCCCTCAGGGGGCCGTACAGGGATCAGGGCTGTTTAATATCTTCATCAATGATATTGATAGTGAGATCGAGTGTACCCTCAGCAAGTTTGCAGATGACACCAAGTTGAGTGGTGCAGTTGCCACACCGGAAGGACGTGGACAGGTTGGAGAAGTGGGCCTGTGAGAACCTCATGAGGTTCAACAAGGCCAAGTGCAAGGCCATTCATCTGGGTTGGGGCAATCCCCATTTTCATTACAGGATGGGGGATGATGTGATTGAGAGCAGCCCTGCAGAGAAGGACTTGGGGTGCTGGTTGATGAGAAGCTCGATACGAGCTGGTAATGGGTGCTCACAGCCAGGAAGGACAACCGTATCCTGGGCTGCATCAAAAGAAGCGTGGCCAGCAGGTTGAGGGAGGTGATTCTGCCCCTCTATTCCTCTCTTGTGGGACCTCATCTGGAGTACTGTGTCCCGTTCTGGAATCATCAACATAAAAGGGATATGGAGCTGTTCAAATGGGTCCAGAGGAGGGCTAAAAAGACGATTAGAGGGCTGGAGCACCTCCTGTACAAGGACAGGCTGAGAGTGTTGAGGTTGTTCAGCCTGGAGAAGAGAAGGCTCCAAGGAGATCATACAGCAATCTTCCAGTACCTGAAAGGGGCCTACAAGAAAGCTGGGGAAGGACTGTTCACAAAAGCTTGCAGTGATAGGACTAGGGGCAATGAGTATAAACTGGAGAGGGGCAGATTTAGACTAGACATTAGGAAGAACTTCTTCACAATGAGAGTTGTGAGGCATTGGAACAGGTTGCCCAGGGAGGCTGTGGATGCCCCATCCCTGGAGGTGTTCACGGCCAGGTTGGATGGGGCCTTGGGCAGCCTGGTCTAGTGGGAGGCGTCCCTGCTCATGGCAGGGGAGTTGGAATTAGATGATCTTTAAGGTCCCTTCCAACCCAAACTATTCTATGATTCTAAGTGCTGCTGCCAGAGCTACATTTTAACTGGCACTAGGAGAAAACAGCACAGCAAAGGAAGCAGATACATTATTCAAAAATGTGGAATTTTATGGGAGGGTACCAATGCACACACATTTTGTACTTCTGTAGGCAGCGAGCCTTCCCCAGGGGAATAGTCCCAGAGCATCTTTCCCCTTGGAGCAGCAAAATGTGTCTTTCCCAGACCTGCACCACACTGGGCTCAGGTTATATGGGGGCTGTGCAGGACAGTGTAGGTGTGGTAGATTTTATGGGATGTTGGGCAAGAAGGCTGAATGGGATGGTAGCCAGAAGGCTGGTTGAGGAGGCTGTCTAGTGTTGGGGATGATGTAAGGGAGGCTGGGCAGGGATGCTATACAGGATGCTGAGTGGGAATGGTGTATGGGATTCTCAGCTGGAGTTCTGTATGGGATTCTCATTTGGAATAGTGTATGGGGTTCTCAGCTGGACTGGTGTACGGGATGTTCAGCTGGGATGTGTATGGGATGCTGAGCAGAGATGGGGTATGGGATGCTGAGCTGGGATGGTGCAAGTGATGCTGCACTGGGATAGCGTGCAATGTGCTGAGTGGGGAGATTGTACAGGATGCTGAGCTGGGATGGGATGTGGGATGCTTTGCAAGGACGTTTTACAGGATGCTGAGCAGGGACTGTGTTTGACATGCTTAGCAGGGATGGAGTATGGGATGCTGCAGCTGGGATAGTGTATAGGATGCAAACGGGGATGGGTTAGGGGATGCTAAGCAAGGATAGTATACAGGATGATGACCAAGGTTGGGTTGTGGGATGCTTAGCAGGGATGGGGTATGGGCTGTATCATCCACACAGCTCTGCCCTGCAGGGCTATGGGTCCCATGACTCTGCCCTGCATCTCTGCTCCAAGACTCTGCCCTACGGTGCTTTTGGTCCCACAACTTTTAGCCACAGCTCTGCCCTACATCTCTGCCCTATGGCTGTTACCTTCAGATTTGTCCTATGGCTCCTCCCCCAGTGCTTTGGGCACCATGGCTCTGCCCCACAGCTCTGACTTCTGCCTCTGCCTTATAGCCCTCTTGGCTCCACAGCTCTGCCCTACAACTCTGCCCCACAGCTCTGCCCTACGACTCTGCCCCACAGCACTATGGGCACCACCACACTATGACAGCCAAGTACCACTGAAATGGATGCAAAATGGCTTGGAGAAAATCTGAGCAAAATCACCAGTGAGGGGTTGATTGTTAAAACATTCTTAGAAATGGATCATTTATTTAGGAGCATGTCTTTGAAATGCAAGTATTACAGAGGAAAGGGGGTCTTGAACACCAAATCTTTCCTTGCTCAGACAATGAAATAATGCCTTTTTTTTTTTTTCTGCTTTTATTTGCCTTAATTTGAACCTTAAATGTTGTTGATGTCCTTTTCAGGCTGCCCAGAGAAAGAGATCAGGCCTACTGGGTTTTGATCTTTTCAGCATTCTTGAAAGTTCATCTGCTTCTGTAGGCTTCTACAGCTGGATGCTTCTGACTTGAGCAAGTTTCAAGTGCATCTCTCTCATCTCATCAGCACTCATTGTTTCTTTAGCCAGCTGAATTTCAGAATAGTTTCGCTGAGTTAACCACGGGATGTTTTCAAGTGATTTTGGTCTAATTGTTCTCACAGCTGAGAAGAAAGCTATTTGTAGAACTGAACGGACAAACACATTCTCAACAAAGGAGGTGATAGAAGCTAAAAGCCACTCTTCTGAAGTCTGATATCCATATGATAAACCATATAACACAATGAAAGATGAGGATATTCCAGTCACAGCAATAATCAGTAGCCACGAGAGATAGACACCCCACCAACAAGAAACTGTGCATAGTCTCTTACAAAAGGGCATGGAGGGAGTGCTTGGTGGTTTCCTTTCTTTCTGAAAGTTGCCCTCTTCTTCTGCATAATTACTACAATTGGAACCTGATGGTGGCATTCTCTGGCCAGCCTTCGCCAGGGGGTGGAGATTCCCAGACATTGTCTGTGCCTCAATTTCAATTACATTTGCGTCTCTTTCAGAAATGGTGCAATTTTGCCAGCTTTGGGGACCTCCCTTTCTTCTTGTCTTTCTGGAACATGGTGGGCTCCGTGAGTTGCCAGTAGCAGGAAGGTTCTCCACGGAACTAACATCCCTCGATTGTGCTGTAGTTTCAGAAAGGTCCAATTTTCGCAGATGTTCTTTGCTGTTTGTAAGAAGGGAATAAGCCCACACGAGGGGTGAATGTAGCTTTGAGGCCTTGTGAGCCACACCACGAGGAGGAAGCTCCTTCTGGGAATACTTAAATAAGGCATTGATAGTCATTTCCACAGGCATAGTAACCATAGCACATTGAGTTCCCACTGCTACTGATGTCAAAATCCTCAAGTGTTTTGGACAGGCTTTATTCCTCTCAGCATTAAAGAACACAATGTTACCAAGCAAGTTCAATAATAATGTTGCTAAACAAGAAGACAACCTTTGGAACCTGCTGAAAGTGCCACTGAGAACACGAGCGAAAATTGAGAACCACAGATGGTCCTCTCTCAGGCTTTTGGTAAGACTAATCAAAAAGTAGTCCATTTTGGGCACACGTGCCTTGGGGTTTGTGACAGCAAAAGTCCCTGCTAGTAAATGATCACCCTTGTCAAGAGAAAGCCATTTCCTGCACATGAAGAACCAGGTTTTCCTTCTGGATATGTTCTCAACTGTGGCTCTGCTTAAAAACCAGCTTGGAGATGGGCCCTTGTTATTGTGCCAGACCCTGATGGAACAAATGTCTCCCAAGTCTTTCTTAGGAGTTAAGAGAAAGCAATCAATACTTCCTCGTTGGAAAGATGAAAGATGTGGGTGGCATAAACAATGGACATCACTTGTGCCATTCTGGCCAACAAGCTGAAGAAAGACATCTGCTTTTGTTCCAGCTCCCCAGCGACTGCCTGTGTATAACGTGACCAAACAACTGGCTGGATCCAAGGGTTTGTTGTCCGGCAGAACTATCATCTTCTGTTTGCTGTCCCTGTCAGTCCTGTCTTTTCTCATGGCCCAGAGGGACAGACAAAAGTAGATGGCAGAAATCCCAAGCACTGTGCAGAGTGTCACAGGGTTTCGAGATATGTCTGTTAGCAGGATTTTTCCCAGATCTACTGGGTTGGGGCTTACTATTACTTTGGCTGCCAGGAATCTTATGTTGAACACGGATGCATGTGATGCAGCGTGGGCAGACGGACTCGTTTGACTCTGTTCCATGTTGCAGATACAGTGCACCTGCTGCCAATTAGTCTTGGGGCCAAGCCTGCATATATCATCTCTCCATAGACTTTGATCTCCATCCAGAGATAAGCACTGATCACTAAAAATGTGTATGCTCACCAGACTCTGTGTTTGATGCCTGACAACATAGGGAGCCCGCAAGACAATGGAGATGGTAGTAGTGCCTGTACTGCTGCCTAGAGCCATGGCTGTCAGCAATGGCTTTGGGAGGCAGATAAGATAGGGATCCTTAATGAGACAGCCAGAACTACCTGTCTTATTTGTGCTGGCAACTGTTGGTCTGTTGTGAAAAGCAGTGAAGGAAGCTCTGTGGTGAGCATGGGTGATTTTGGTGCCTTTAAATACCAGCACCTGGAAAGATACTTCCAATTTTGTTAGGATCTGGATGTACACTGTTTCAGTATTTCTGTTCACTTTAAAAGAAAATCCTCCCATTGTGTAATTTTGTGTTTTATCAGGTCCTATTGCTAATGGAAAAGTTGAAGAATCCTTCTCTCTCCTTGCTAGAATAACTTCTGCTCCTTCAGGCACGATCCCACGTAGATTGCCATGAGCTTTGTCCTCTGCCAATGCAAATCCCAAGACCATGGTTGGGTTTTCTGATGTGCCTCCTAACCAAGGGAAGAAGTTCTCCTCAAATTCAAAAAGGGCAGTGGAAATGACAGCATCAGGAGGCAATCCTGAATTATTTCCCTTTCTCAGGGATGGATAAAAGCAATTCCTGCAAGTATTTCCAGTAGAGGAAGCATTTGCAATGTTTCCTGCTTCATCTTTCCTCAGAGTGATAGTCCAGTGTTTTGTTTCCATAAGAGTTTCTTTTTCTCCAGGGACTTTGCCCTGTAAAACTATGTCTGTTAATTTTTCCATGATGGAAAAGACTTTTTTCACTTCGCTTCTACTGACATTCCTGTGATGCAGTTCAGCAGCTCTCATAGTGTTGGACAAGCATCTCAGTATTCCACTGCTCTGCATTTCAGCTTCTTCAGATGAATAGCTCTCATTCCTCCGTACCTTCAGCACTGCTGTTACTTCTGCCAGTTTCTTGATGACCAGGTCTTGTGAGCGGGGCTTCACTTCTGCAGCTTCCTCTGTGATTTGAGAAAGAGCTGCAACTACTTGCTTGATTTCCATTGTGGTCTCAGCAGAAATATTCAGGCTGGTTTGAATCAGATTTTCCCGAAACTGAGTCCTAAGGTGCTGGAGAGTTGGTGTGGCTTTCATAGAGTTTAAGACTGAGGCTGTCAGATAAGCTAAATAACTGGCACTCAAAGAATCTCCAGTCTGGAGATAAGATGTCATTGGTGCACTTGAACCGTTCACTGCGGCCAGTAGTTCATGAAAAACAGCAGTTTGTAGCTGACTGTCAGTTGGTTTCCATACAGCAACACATAAACTCACTTGGGTAAATGCCCCAAGGGAATCGTAGACTTGAACATAGAGTGTCAGGGTGTACTTCTGAGAGGGCTCTCCAACTGGTAGAAATGATGGAGGAGTTCTAGGCTGATAACCAAAGTACAGAATCGGACCAAATGTATTTTCCTCCAAAGACGTTATTTTGGTAGTGCTGGGCACACTGGAAGCTACGATCACTTTATATGTCAGAGGTAAATTGCTGTCTGAAAATCCACTGCATTGAACAACAAATTTTGTATGGAAGGCTGTACCCCAGCGTGGGTTGATGGCACACTTGCCACCCCTAGGAGGAGAATTGACTACAAATGTGTATCTGTATATTGAGGACCTGCCATCCCAGGTGGCTGCTTTTAACTGAAGAGTGTAGGCTTGCTCCGCAACCGTTGTAAAAGTCCAAGGGCGTATTGAGAGGTAAGGCCCAGACCTCCCTGTTGAGGTTCTAGAAGACCAGTCCAAGCTGATTTCTGTAGAGTTTCCTGACAAAAGGGACCAGTGGTAGACTGGCTGGCTATTTGTTCTACAATTTAGGCATTTTCCAGACAAGGTAAATCTCTGTGTTGGAATTAGAGTGCTACCACAGTTTTCAAGGCACCTCCCATCCAGAAGGATTGGGGAGCCGGGCTCCACATCTACAGTTTGGTCAGCATAACTCCTCCTACTGTCCTTTTGAATCTCTAGACGAAAGTAGTAGATGGCATGTCCTGGGAGGGATTCTGGTGCCATTGTTTGAACTGAACCTGAGGACTTTAACCATTTCAAATCCCTCTGGGCCGGATGGCATTTCTTTCCTGGGCTGATTTTCATGTTTGTATAGTCTGTCACCTCTTTAGTGCAGTACCAAGTAAATGTGATTCCCTTTACTCCTTCATGTGAATCAGGATCATAGGATTCAGAGCCATCGAGAGTCCAATTATCAGAAAAACCCACTACGCGATATGCGCCTCCTGCAATCTTTGCCACTAGCCTACTCTTCTCATATTTAACATAAACATGATCTGAGGCCCTGAGGACTAATTGGGTATAGAGCGCGGTTATCTTAGCACTGAAAAGAACCAGATACATCCCATATTCTAAGGTATAACTGGGAATAGTGAACAGTACAATATCCACACCCTGAAACAAAGAACTATTCAGGGGTTTTTCCCAGTCTGGAGGAGTTTTTGTGTCTACAACAGGAAAGACTCTCCACAAGCACCGGACCATTTTCGGGATGTTGCAGTCTATCTTCAGTCTGGCAAAGAAGACATAAGATGTCCCCCTTTTGCATTCCAAGACAGAGGAATAAGGAGGCGTCTGGATATGCAGGCTGTATATGTAACAGGTTTTTTTCTTGGTAGGTGCTGGTGTTCCCATGGCTTTTGCAACATGGCTGTTGGCTCCGGCTACTGAAAGAGCCAGTGGAAGCACAGCTGTGGTACCTTTTGCCACAGAAAAAAGAGGCAAAAGGGTTTGTTTTCCCCAAAGGGGAGCAGGGGCCCCCCAGCCTCGAGAACAGTAGGTGAGCAGCAGAAGGAGGAGAAGCTGGAGCACTGCCATTGCTGTGTGAGCTGAAGGGAAGGAGGCAGCAGAATCCCTGGTGCACAGCCTGGTGGAGGCTGGCAGTTGGGCAGTGCCAGCTGCTGGAAAAGAGCTCTAGAGAAAGTGAGGCCTGCTCCCCACCACCCCCAAGCACAGCCAGAAAGAGAGGTATCGAACCTTGGGAATAGCAGATCTTGTGCAGGTACAGCCAGTTCCAACAGAAAATAGAATTTCAGGGCCAACAACCCACAAAAAACACACTCGCTGGCAGCACCGCAGCCCCTCTGTGCTGATGTGCGCGGTGCTGCCAGCAGGCCAAGTGGCACACGACTCTCTCTGACCCATCCCAAGTGGCTGGTGGCCCCACCCCTAGATGGCCTGCCTCTATGATGTCATAAAACACTACCAGGGAAGGAGACTCCACCACTCCCTTGGGCAGCCTTGTCCTATCACTTGTTACCTCGGAGAATAGACCAATACCTGCCTCTCTACGACCACCTTTCAGGTAGTTGTAGAGTATCACAGAATCATAGAATGGTTTGGGTTGGAAAGGACCAGGAAGGTCACCTAGTCCAACCCCCCTGCAGTGAGCAGGGACATCTTCAACTAGATCAGATTGCTCAGGGGCCCATCCAACCTGAACCTGAATGTTTCCAGGGATGGGGCATCTACTATTTCTCTAGGTAACCTGTGCCAGTGTTTCACCACACACAGCAAAAAAATTTCTTTCTAATATCTAGTCTAGATTTCTCTTTTATTTTAAAACCATTACCTCTTGTCCTATTGCTGCAGGCCTTGATAAAAAGTTTTTTCCCACCTTTCTTATAAGCCCCCTTTATCGCTTGAAAGACCGCAATAAGTTCTCCTCATGGTCTTTTCTTCTCCAAGCTGAACAACCCCAACTTCCTCAGCCGCTTGTCATAGGGAAGTTGTTCTGGGCCTTGATCATTTTGGTGGCCCTCCTCTGTGTGGGGACACAGACTCCAACAGATCTGTGTCTTTCCTGTGCTGAGGACTCCAGAACTGGACACAGTATTCCAAGTGTGGTCTCACCAAAGCAGAGTAGAGAGGCAGAATCACCTCCCTTGAGCTACTGGCAACGTCTCTTTTGATGCAGCCCAGGGTATTGCTGGCCTTCTGTGCTGTAACTGCACATTGCCAGCTCATGTCCCGCTTGTTATCCACCAAGACACACAGGTCCTTCTCTGCAGGGCTGCTCTCGATCTCTTCATTCCCCAGACTGTTGGGTTTGCCCCTACCCAGGTGCAGGACCTTGGACTTCCCCTTGCTGAATCCCATGAGATTTGCACAGGCCTAATTCTCCAGCTTGTCCAGGTCTCTCTGGATGGGTTTGCATTCCTCAGGGGTAAAGAGAGGGAAAAAATAATTTCCATCAACTCAGAGGCTGCCATCTCACTAATGCAGCCAAGATCTTGGTAAGCATCTTTGCTACAAGGAACCATTGCTGGCTTATATTTCAGCTCATCTGTTAGAGCCCCAGTGTCCCCTTCTGCAAAGTTGCTTTATAGGCAGTCACTCTCTAGCCTGTTCTGGTGCATGGGATTATTCCAGATGTGTGACTTCTCCTTTGACGTTGCTGAACTTCTCAGGGTGTCAACCTCACCACTCAGTTGGTGTGACCCACAAGCTTGATGAGGGTACACTCGATCCCATCATCTGTGTCATTGATGAAGATGATCATTGATGATATCTATGTCATTGACGAAGATGTCATTGATGATCATAGATGATGGGATCCACCCAAGGGTATTGAAGGAGCTGGCGGATGTGCTGGCCAAACCCCTTTCCATCATCTTTCCATCAACTGTCCTGGAAGACTGGGGAAGTTCCACTGGACTGGAGGCTGGCTGATGTGCCCATCTACAAGAAGGGTCGCAGAGAGGATCCAGGGAACTACAGGCCTGTCAGTCTGACCTCAGTGCCAGGGAAAGTCATGGAACAGGTGATCTTGAGTGCTATCATGAAGCACATGCAAGAGAACCGGGTGATCAGGCCCAGTCAACACGGATTCACAAAAGGCAGGTCTTGCCAAACTAACCTGATCGCCTTCTAGGACAAAGTGACTCGGGTGCTGGATGAGGGAAAGGCTGTGGATGTGGTCTTCCTGGACTTCAGGAAAGCCTTTGACACAGTTTCTCACAGCATTCTGCTTCGGAAACTGTCAGCCTCTGGCCTGGACAGGCGCACACTCTCCTGGGTGGAAAACTGGTTGGATGGCCGGGCCCAGAGAGTGGTGGGAAATGGTGTGAAATCCAGCTGGAGGCCAGTGACAAGTGGAGTTCCCCAGGGCTCGGTGCTGGGTCCAGCCCTGTTCAATGTCTTTATCAATGACCTGGATGAAGGCATCGAGTGCACCCTTAGCAAGTTTGCGGACGACACTAAGCTGGGTGGAAGCGTTGATCTGCTGGAGGGTAGGGAGGCTCTGCAAAGGGATCTGAACAGGCTGGACCGCTGGGCTGAGACCAGTGGCATGAGGTTTAACAAGGCCAAATGCCGGGTCCTACACTTGGGGCACAACAACAGACATGCAGCTACAGACTAGGAGAAGTCTGGCTGGAGAGCTGCCTGGAGGAGAGGGACCTGGGTGTGTTGGTTGACAGCCGACGGAACATGAGCCAGCAGTGTGCCCAGGTGGCCAAGAAGGCCAATGGCATCTTGGCTTGTATCAGAAACGGCGTGACCAGCAGGTCCAGGGAGGTTATTCTCCCTCTGTACTCGGCACTGGTGAGACCGCTCCTCGAATCCTGTGTTCAGTTCTGGGCCCCTCACCACAAGAAGGATGTTGAGGCTCTGGAGCGAGTCCAGAAAAGAGCAACAAAGCTGGTGAGGGGGCTGGAGAACAGGCCTTATGAGGAATGGCTGAGAGAGCTGGGGTTGTTTAGCCTGGCGAAGAGGAGGCTGAGGGGAGACCTCATTGCTCTCCACAGCTACCTGAAAGGAGGTTGTAGAGAGGAGGGAGCTGGCCTCTTCTCCCAAGGGACAGGGGACAGGACAAGAGGGAATGGCCTCAAGCTCCACCAGGGGAGGTTTAGGCTGAACATTAGGAAAAAAAATTTTACAGAAGGGGTCATTGGGCAGTGGAACAGGCTGCCCAGGGAGGTGGTTGAGTCACCATCCCTGGAGGTGTTTAAGGCACGGGTGGACAAGGTGCTGAGGGGCATGGTTTAGTGTTTGATAGGAATGGTTGGACTCGATGATCCGGTGGGTCTCTTCCAACCTGGTGATTCTATGATTCAACAACACTGGTCCCAGAACAGACACCTGAGGGACACGAATCATCACTGATCTCCATCTGGACATTGAGTTGTTGACCACTACTCTCTGAGTGTGACCGTCCAATTTCTTATCCACCAAGGAGTCCTTCTATCAAATCCATGTCTCTCCACTTTAGATCGAAGGATGTTGTGGGGGAATTCTCTAAGTCATAGGCCTTAGAGAAGTCGTTATAGATGACATCCATCGATCTTCCCTTGTTGACTGATGTAGTCACTCCATAAGGCCACTAGGTTGCTAAGGCAGGACTTGCCCTTGAGGAAGCTGTGCTGGCTGTCTCGAATCACCTGCCTGTCCTCCATGGGCCTTAGCGTAGCTTCCAGCAGGATCTGTTCCACAATCTTCCCAGGCACAGAGGTGAGGCTGGCAGGTCAGTAGTTCCCCAGGTCCTCCTTTCTACCCTTTCTAAAAATGCGTGCAACATTACCCTTTTGCCAGTCACCAGGGACTTTGCCTGACTACCATGACTTTTCAAATATCGTGGAGAATGGCTTGGTGACTACAGTATTCAGTTTCCTCAGAACTCTTGGATGCATCTCATCCGGTTCCATGGACTTGTGTACATCCACGTTCCTCAGGTGGTTGCAAACCTGATCCACTCTTAAAGGGGGAAGTTCTTTGCTGTACCAGTCTGTGTCTTGCAGCCCACCCCCTCAAGAGATGTGAGAAGTGAGGTTGCTAGTGAAGACTGAGGCAAAGAGGTTGTGGAGTACGTCAGTCTTCTCATCTGTTGTTGCCAGTGTGGCAGCCTCACTCACGAGGGCTCATACCCTTTCTTTGACCTTATTTGTCTGATTTACATACCTGTAGAAGCCCTTTGTGTTACTCTTTGCATCCCTCACCTAGTTCAGCTCCAGTTGTACCTTGGCCTTCCTGACCCCATACTTACACAAATGGTTAGTGTCCCTATAATCTTCCCAGGATACCTGACCCTGCTTCCACTGCCTGTGCATTTCCTTATTGTCTTTTAGTTTGAGCCACAGGTCACAACTCAGCCATGCTGGTCTCGCCTTTCTTGCCAGACTTCGTGTACCTGGGGATGGAGAGCTCTTGCCCTCCATGGAAAGCATCCTTAAAGATCTGCCAGCTCTGCTCTGCTCCCTTGTCCCCAAGGGCAGTTTCCCAGGGGGTCCTGTTGACTAATTCCTTCAAGAGCTGGAAGTTTGCCTTCCTGAGATTCAAGGTCCTGACTTAACTCTTTGCTTGACCCATGTCCCTCAGGACCATGAACTCCACCAGTCCATGATCAACACATCCCAAGCAGCCTCCAACTTTGATGTCCTCAATCAGGTCACTCGCATTGGTGGTCACCACCTCAAATACCGCATCTGCCCTGGTAGGGGTGTCTTGTACCTGGCTTAAAAAGTTGTCCTCAGCACATTCCAGAATTCTCCTGGATTGCCTGCAGCTCGCTGTGCTACTCCTCCAGCAGATATCTGGCTGGTCAAAGCCCCCCAGCAGGATGAGAGCCTGCACGGGCCATACCTCCTGAAGCTGGAGTAAGAAGGCTTTATTGATCACCTCCTCTTGATTGGTTGGCCTGTAGTAAAATCCAATTGCTAGATTCCCTTTGTTGCCTCAGTCTCTGACTTCTAGCCATAGGCTTTCAACCTGCTCATGGCTATTCCTCAGAGACAGCTCTTCACACTCTATCAATTTCTTGGTGTAGAGGGCAATTCCTCTGTCCCTCCTTCCCCACCTGTCCCTTCTGAACAGCCTGTAGCAGTCAATAGCCGCACTCCAGTCATGGGATTCACCCCACCAAGTTTCAGTAATGGCAGCCAGGTCATAGCTTTCCAGCTGCACGATGTCTTCCAGCTCCTCTTGCTTGTTGCCCAGGCTGCATGCAGTGATGTAGAGGCACTTCAGCTGGGCTGTAGGCTGTATAGCCTTCTTAGAGGAGCACTTCTTATTCCTCTGAGCAACTCTTTATTCCTGTTTCACTGCCGTTTCCCTCAGTACTCCCTCTCTTCAAGAGCTCTGCAGTGTGGTCCGTACATTTCTGAGACATAGGCTGAGGACCCTCACTGCACTGTGGTGAGGAGCACTGAGCACTCAGATAATCCAAGCAGCTGGGCCAGGCAGCAGCTCCGATACTCTCTGCGATGAGATTAGGATTATTGCTGCCCGCTGCTGTGATTACTTCTCTGTCTACGTGGGGCACCAGCCGATTCCAGGACTTTGGGCTTAACTTTAAGACCTGCAAATGAGCTGGGTCCCAGATAATTTTCTCAGTGTCTGGATCCCCAAGGCCAAGAGGATGAAGCTGTGGGAAGCAGGGGTTGGTGGGGCAGGATTAACTCTGCCCCTCCTATGTGTCAAGCGCTGCAGCAAATCTCCCTCTGCCTGGATGGTGGGTGCTGCTCACCCGTATGACACGGCTGCATCTCGGAGGATGTGCAGTGTGGCACACTGCCAGGAGCTTAGCTGTCTTTGGGTCACAAAGTCAGGGATTTAATGTAGGGATCGTTTCTCATAGGGAGGGGAAGGAGCAGATACAGCCAGGGGTGTGCATTGAAAAACATCGATGTCCAACTTGGTCATCAAACAGAGAATTCTGCCAATTGCGGAGAGGGGCAAGGCAGCCAGTGGGCAGGGACTACCAGCTCCTAGGGAAGGAGGTGATAGACTTTATAAAATATTTGTCCTCCACAGTGGGGGACATCACTGAAGGGAGCTTGGAGGTGCTTTGCTTGCAATAGACACAATGCAGTCTGGCATCAATGACTTAGATCTAGGAATCTCCTTCAACACTCCATGAGAAACTGGTAGTGGGATGGGATAGCGTCTATTGCTTTGTAAAAGAGTTCAACTACTTAATAACTCCTTCTAACTGTATTCCACAGAGGGGACATAATGAGTAGCAACAAACATGGAGTGGTGAATGCAGCGATATGGTCAAAGTAGAAAAACAGGAAAACAATCTTACAGTTTTACTTCAGACAGATCTCACCTGTTGAAGACACAACAAGGCCAAAGATGACTTCAGGTGAGGAGGCAATAGATGAATGCACCATTGCTCTCAGCAGAAGCCAGGAGAGCTGGTGAATCTGGGAGGTTCTGCAGCCCAACTTGTCTCGGGCAGAGCGCAAAGTATCCCCAGACCTGGCTCTACAATCCTGCCACAATCAGCCTGGAATTGAGACAAACCATCCAAGACAATAGAGATAGTCCCCAAATGGCCAACTGCTTTACCCAGCAGTTAATTTCTTCTAATTAAATCCTCTTACGAACAAGATGAGTACAGTGCATTGCTGCTGAAATACTCACCTGTGCAGGGATAATTTCCTTGCTGGAAAATTTCTTGATATCTTCTTCTGCCTTTTTTTTTTTAAAAAAAAGGACTTTAACTGGATTAAAAGAATGAAATTCTGAAAAATTAATTGGTATCTCTGTTAAATGACATTAAGTTGCGCAGAGTTACTGCTAACTGTACAGTTACTTGGCAGTGTAATGAAGGGTTTACTCACCAATAAATGCTTCTCCTTTGTCTTTTACTTTAGCTTGGTCTTTTAAGAAAAGCAGGTCCTTGAGCAAATTCAGAGCCATAGTGAAAGACCCACTTGGTATACAATCTCTGTTTCCCACTGCCAGTTGCATCTGCACTTGCAGAACTCGAACATTAAATTGAAGCGAAAAAATCTAAGCTTATAAGACTGATCTAAAAATACTACTTAGCTGTCTTCTATGCATACTATGGCTTCATAACACAAATTTAAAAAATTTTCTGATAAACTGTTCCTGTGGAAAAATCCAGCATAATCTAAATGCTCAGTAATAAATCCATCAGGAGTTAAGCAGATGTCAGTTACTAAACTCTGTCAAAGTTTACACTGCACACTCAAGAACAGCATTATTGCTGAAATAGATTCTTTATTTCTGAAACATTCCAAAACAGCAGTTTACACAGTTGTACTCAAATATTAAGTCATATGCCATTATAAGAAAGCATTGATTAGTGCAAGTGGATTTTGTAAAAGATCTATCAAAAAGATTTATTCACATTAAAACTCATTTTCAATAAGCAACTGTTAATAAAACATTACAATTTTATTCTTTGTCATAAAGTACTGAAAACCAACTGTAGTTTTAGAGATCACTGTATCTTTGTAAGTGCAACGTGACTTATGCTGCCATTTTAAGTATAAAACACTATGACAATAAATTAACAATTGAACAAATGGTGAAAGACCAACAAAACCATGCTGAGCCAGCTGGAAGGCAATTTCCAGTGAATGCTACTTGTTTTGTGCTTCTGCAACATAAATATACTGCTTCATATTGCCAATGGTACAATTTTGTAAGATAGGTTCCTAGCACTAAAAAAGTACATTATCCCAAAAATATTATTTATGGCACAGAAAAGTTAAATTATCTCTCTGTTGTTCAAGGTTCAGGCAAGTTTAAATGGACTCAGGGATACAAAATAAAATGTACTGGAAACACTAGAAAAAAAATCAAGCACATACGTAAGTCCCCCCAAATTCCAAATAAAAAGCACGATGTCTTTACACTGAGTAAATTAGCTTAGAATTTCAGTATGGGAAAGCTGCCCAAAAGCATTATTTCCTAGTTCTCTCTGAGGAAATCTTCTGGTACTTTGCACATCTCTAAGACTTTCTTCAGTTCCAAATGCCAACACTGCCATCGTTAGTCTGCTAACAACACAGCTGGTCAGGGAACTGATTAAGTGCAATATTTAGTATTTCAAAAGATGCTCATGTTTTTAAAATGACATTGTATTAGGGGATGTTACATATTAAAATCCCAGGGGAAATAATACTGTATGACCCTCCTTTCCCAAACCATTGTTACCCAGCCAGCTGGGTAATGAAATCCAGATTATTTTTCCTCCACTGTTGACGGGCATCCTTCATCAATAGCAGCCATCTCTCCAACTTCCATCCCGCATCGTACTTAGTGATGAAAGCGGCTTTGGAGGCTGAAGAAAACTGTATTAGACAGATAGTAAAAAAAAGACAAAGTCATATTTCATGTGAAAGATCAAGGTAAGAAACACCATTTACTTCTACAGCAAGACAGCCTTTGTGGCTTGCTTGGAGACATCACTCCAAACAAGTGTATTTCTGGGTCTATGCTAATGTGAATGGAAAGCACTATGATGAAATTAAGGCCACCTCTAATGACAGCGCAGTTCTGGTACTGGTCTCAGGAAGATAAAAGTTTTGTAAAAAGCAATTTAGTGAATAATTCTTATGATGCGTGAGATCCCTCTAAGTGGGAGAATTTGGTTCTTCAGGGCTAAAGGCAAAAAGAAGCGGGTTTGTTTGTCACAATAGACAACAGAGATCTGACGGGAAATATTGTCCACAAAGCTGTTGTGCTCAGCATGCTCATCAAAAACCAGCACTTTATTAAAACCCTATGCACTAACACCAAAGAATTCAGGCATCTTAGCAGCTGAAGAACTCTGAAGATCCTTTGGTGCTGATGCAGGCTCTCTCTAGTTTGCCACAACCATATTTTAGTTAAGTCACCAGAGCAGCTTCTTACCTCTCTGCTACGACTGGCTTTTTACGGGCAAAACCCCCCAGACTTAAATAAAAAGGTGGTTAAACTTAGGTTCAGCCAAGTGGTGCAACTCCACTTTGTTGCAGGATCACTTGTCTTTGATATCACAGAATCATCAAGGTTGGAAAAAACCTCTAAGAATGTCAAGTCCAACTGTCAGCACAACATCACTGTACCGACTCAACTATGTCCCAAAGTGTCATGTCTACACATTTTTTGACTCCACCGCTTCCCCAGGCAGACTCTTCCAAAGCTTCACCACTCTTTCATAAATAAATTTTAAAGTTTAAAATGACACCAAATCGGGCAGAAATGTTGATCTCCTGAAGGATAGGAAGGCTCTTCAGAGGATCTGGACAGGCTGGATAAACTGTCTGAGGCCAACTGTATAAGATTCAACAAAGCCACGTGCCAGGTCCTGCACTTGGGTCAAAACAACCCCATGCAGTGCTCCAGGCTTGGGGAAAGAGTGGCTGGAAAGATGTTTGGCAAAAAAGGACCCTGCAGTTGCTGGTCGACAGTGGCTGAACATGAGCCAGCAGTGTGCTCAGATGACCAAGAAGGCCAACAGTATCCTGGCTTGTATCAGAAATGCTGTGGCCAGCAGGAGTAGGGAAGGGATTGTCCTGTACTTGGCACAGGCAAGGCCACACCTCGCATGCTGTGTTCAGTTTTGGGCCCCTGACTCCAAGAAAGACCTTGAGGGGCTGGAGCATATCCAGAGGAGGGCAAGGAGTGGGGAAGGACATGGAGCACAGGAGTTATGAGGACTGGCTGAGGGAATGAGGCCATTTAGCCTGGAAGAGGCTGAGGGGAGACCTTATCGCCCTCTACAACTACCTCAAAGGAGGTTGTAGCAAGGTGGGGGTTGGTCTCTTTTCCCAAGCAATGGAAATGGCCTCAAGTTGTGCCAAGGCAGGTTTTGACTGGATATTAGGAAAAAATTCTTTATTGAAAGAGTGGTGAAGCATTGGAACCTGCTGCCCATTGGGGTGATGGAGTCTCCTTCCCCGGAGGTGTTCAAAAAATGTGTAGATGTGGTGGTTCAGGACATGGTTTAATAGGCACAGTGGTGTTGGGCTGACAGTTGGACTTGATGATCTTGGAGGTCTTTTCCAATCTTAATAATTCTATGGTTCTGTGACACAACTGATGTAAGTTTCTTTTTGAGAAATGTCATCATCTATTAATCACAGAACATACAGCTGACGTTAACTCCCAGCTGCGATAAGGTGATTAAAACACAGTCTCTTTCCTCAGAATTATTTTATTGCTTGCTCTAAAAATATAGTCATTTGGGCATTAAAGTCTCTTGGAAAAATGCAAGAATACATTTCCTTAATGGTATAGCTCATTACAAGTATGTGGTCCTTCAGGAATTCCCTGTTTGCCTATGGTCTCCCATCTGGAATAGAAAAGTTGCTGGTTCAACCCAAGATCATAACATCCAGGATATTTCCTTCTTCACAATGCTGTAATGTCACAAGTAGCATTTTTACAGTATACTGCTTTATGCAAAAACAGGGATGCCACTCTTTCTATTTGAATACTTTAAGATGTGCTGATCAAACAGCAGCTGGCACAAGTCTGGAAGAAGGCAAATCACGTATGTCAATGGTATGAGATTTCCATTTGGTTTTATTTCTTATTCATAGATGGCAATCCATTCTTATTTACATGGGATTACATTCTATCAATGATTACAGTTTACTTGGAACCACCAGCTGGCATTGTCCATCACTATTTCTGAAGAGAAATTTTCACTCATTCAGTGACTCAGCATCGGGATCTAGAAACTCTCCATTTTCACAGCCTAGCTGCACATTCAGGAGAACCCCCCTTCACACACTCTAAACCAAAATAATCCACTCAGGGAAGGATGCCTATTTAACGCTTACCTTCGAACTGGCTGTGCAATTTTACTTCTGGGTATGCCACTCCCATTGATGGCCAGTGACGGTCTTGGAAGAGCACTGCGCGCTACAATCCCTTGACTGGCAGTCTTGTTTGGCATTGGGATCCCAGTATTAGAATGTAACTGTAAGTTGTTGGACACTGGAATACTGCTGCTACTACTGTTATTGCTACTACCTTGTACGGTTGGGCTTACGTAGGCAGTAGCTTTGAGAGGCTGTCTGACAGACACTGGAAAATGTCCCACACTGTGAACTCTGTGTTGAAGCTGCCCTGGTGATGGAACTGTAACGAGAAAAAGAAAAGGAAGCAACAAGGTTAGTCTAAAAAAGGTGAGGCCAGGTAGTAATGCTCATTCCTAGATAGATCTGAATAGGGATAAACACAACATTATGTAATTTACTTGCTAATTATAAACCGCTGAAAACTCCCTTAGATGCAATACTGTATCCAGTAACACTACACTGAATTAAAAGTACTCTGTTCCATCCCCATCCTGAAGAAAAATCCCATCCCATATTCATTGTTCTTTCTCCCCTCAAAGAGGTTTCATTAACCATTACAAGCACACTAATTCCACCTATGCAATTAGGAGAAATTGCTCAAGCTATAATGCAATTACTGTTAGATCACTGAAATTTTTGTCAGCTTGCTTGCAATAACTGCATCTTGGTTAAGGAACATTGCACTAAGAGCCCTATAAAACATCACAGAAGTCTAAGCTTTATGTATAACATAAATAACAAGGCTATGAAAAGGTCTCAAATATAACAGCATATTCCAAAGCTGATGTTATATGAACTGTCATTTAAAATCCATGCTACAGGTTCCAGAAGCTTTATATATAGATTTTCTGCACAATCCTGCCCTCTGGTGTACGTCAGACACGCATCTGTTTCAGAGTCCACATAGGAAAAGTGAACTGTCAAAGCCTGAAGCACATAAACTAACAGAGCACATACAGGCCAATCCTTTCTCAAGTCTCTGAAAAATGACATCTTAATTTAAAGACACAGAAAAAATAGAAGTATGTGATTAAATTAAACAATAGCACCAATATATTCCTACAGAACTCATTATAACACAGCTCCTTAAATACCCAGCACAGAAAATGACTGGAAATGTTTTTAAAAAAATCACTCCAGAAAAATCAAATTTTATACACACGCACACACATACATATGCAAACATATGCACACAGAGAAACAGGTGTTTTTAAAAGAGTGAATAAAGTTAAACCCTCAACACAGTACCATGCAAATTCAAGTCGGAATCTGAGCAACTACTTCCATTCTCCTATTCAAACAGGACAAAAATAAACCAAAAAAAATTCATCAGTCAAGCATATTTTCCAGAAAAGACGTACTTTAATAGTTTCGAAGACATTTGTAAATTGTGCTCAAATTTGAAAGAAAACACCTACAGGAAAAGGTTTTGCCAACTTCTCCCTCCAAAACCTCAAAGGACATGGGAGGAAGAAGTCCAATTCTCTCTCCTGTCTCTGTCAAAAGAAATTCACTTCTTCTATTTCCTCTCAGAGTACTTCAGCCAGTGTGCTAGAGAAGATTGGTTTGGATCTTGATATACTTCGGTCACATTCTACATTAATAATTCAATATCCGCTAGATCAATACTCCCTCCATCCACAAGGTGACAAGAAGTCACTTAAATTAAACTAGTTACAGCTTTAATTCCCCCACTCAACAAGTATCTTATACTTGAGGATATAACCCTCTGTTTACCGCATTTGCTTGGAATAAAGTAGCTCAACTTCTGTAGGAAAGAGGTCATGTATTTTAAGGTAGTATTTATGCAGCGTACTGTAAAACCAGCATTGTATAAATTATCCAGAAAAGCAGTTTTCAATTCTAGTACCAAAACTAAAAATGTAAGCTTACATGAATTAATTCCATTACTGGTACTTCTACAGTACTACTAATAATACTTATTCTGTAACTTTAGACACAAAATGAATGGGCAAATAAAAAACAAAGGAGGTGATGAAACTGGCAATACTGAAAAAAAAGACTGGCAGAATTTCCTTTCCAAAATAGAAACTTTGAAAATCCTTTTCAAATCAATCCTTTCAAAAAAACTTTGGAAATGAGCTATATTAAAATCTGGTACAAAATGAACAGAGCCAGCTTTTCATTTTGCACTGGGACATATATTTTACCACTCTATCGATTCTTCGAGCTCAAGCAAAGAACATGGGTACTTACTACACGACTGCATCCTTGAAATCCCATTACTCGCTCCATGCAAACTGGAGTCGAAGCTCTGACTGTTCCTCACAGTGACTGGAGAACTGGCAAAGCCAGTGTTACTACTAATAGTTGGCGTAGTTGGCATCCGAGTGAGGTTAGGCATGCTTCTTCGAAGTTTATCTGAACCAGAAGAAAACAATATCCATAGTCATATCAGAATTTCCAACAAACACAAGCAGCCTAGGAATAATTTCCGTAGAAAATCAAAATTAAAACAATTACTTCAACACGAAGAAAAGGTTTGCTCTGCAGGACAAATACAGACAGCCTACTAATTCAACCCTTTTGATGGCTGTTAACAGCATCATTACTCACAAATAATTTTAAAGACACCAATGAGCAGCACAGTTTTGGAATCACATGGGTTTAAACGCTATAGTGTCATAATAAGGATGACTCTCACATAAATGTGTAAAGTAGGTCAGACAAATCCTGCCCTAAATATGCCTGTTTCTTTGCAGTGAATACAAAGCAAAGCTGCAGTGACAAAGTCAGACACATATATCTACACTGTATTTGTCTAAAGATAGGTGAGAGGAATTCACCCTAAGTGACTAAATCTTACTCTGATGCTAAAAAATTCCATTCAATACCCAACCTTACTAAAAGAATCATAGAATGCTTTGGATTGGAACAGACCTTTACAGGTCATCCAGCTAAAACTCCCTGTGGTGAGCAGGGACATCTTCAACTAGATCAGGTTGCTCAGAGCCCCATCCATCCTGGCCCTGAATGTTTCGAGGGATAGGGTGTCTACTACCTGTCTGGGCAACCTGTTCCAGTGTTTCACCACCCGCATTGTAAAAAATTTCCTTCTTACACCTAGTCTAAATCAAATGTGTTACATTTCTGCAGGTGGCTATGTGCAAAACCTGCTGAGTTTTGATGCTTAGAGCCCTGGGTTGACATCAGGATTTTCAAATCTGGTTGTTCTCTCTCCTACCTCGCTCTTATGGAACTTTATTTGGCAGGCACTTTCAGAACAGGCCTGTAGGATGTCTCACAAAAAGAAAGCTGCAAATGCTCCAAATGTTTTGGGGCAGGTTCAACAGCTAAGGCAAGTGTCTGAGAAGTCCGAGGATATCTACAAGCCCTCTCACGCTATTTGATTTGGAGAGAGAAGCTGAAACCAAGCCTGACATTTCAAGAAGCTTTCCCAACCACAACAGCATTGGATAATCTAAGGTGAATCTCTTTTGGTCTCTTCAGCTCTGGGGCCAAAGGGAGATAACTCAGTTCTGTATAATCAGAAGAGATTGACAGGGCCAGAAAGACACACATTGAATGACCTGGTCTGAATGGCCTCCTGTGACATGACAGACTTCAGTAAAGCACCACTGTGGGAAAACTACGAGTCATTCATTAAATTGTCATTGACAACATGACTAATACTGGCCTCTTGGCCAGGTTCAGGAGCACAAGTACTGTGCTCTGCTAAGTAGGCTACGTTTTTCCTGGTACCATCATAAGAGTGGAAGCCACCAGCTCCTGCCCCTGCCGTAGGCTCCAGCGCCTGGCAGCCTGCCTCCAGCCCTTGCACTCTGACAGAAAGCAGGGGTGTGCTTGTCTTCTCATAGGCAGCTATGACTGCTCTCTGCAATGGCAAGCAAGGTATTTCAAGACTGATGTTTCGAATTTATCCACAGCAATGATACATCACACATGGTTTATAACTGCTGGTTTGGGTCAACCAAGCTCACACAGGGCAAGTCCACAGAAACATCGAATTGACATAGGAGTCTCTGTTTATCAGTCCACATAAATATATAACCCATTAAGCACCATCATGAACTCCTCTAATCCTTAAAGCTGCTAACAACTGACAAGTAATAAGAAGTGACAGTACAGTTCTATCTATACAATGTATTAGTAGTCACTAACAGCAACTTTAATGCATGTGATGCCTGTCTAACTCCAGTGAACTGAGGTACAGCAACGCTAAAACTCCAGCTGGTTTTTATGATCAGTTTTCATGATCAGAGCTGGTACAGAATCCTGCAAATAATCAAAAACATCCTTGCACTTCAAGTACAACGTCCTTGTACTTCAAGTGTTCAAGGCCAGGTTGGATGGGGCCTTGGGCAGCCTGATCTAGTGTGACATGTCCCTGCCCATAGCAGGGGGGGTTGGAAATAGATGATCTTTAAGGTCCCTTCCAACCCAAACTATCCCATGATTCTATGACTGATTCAAAGCCCCAGTGTTTCTTATATTTGCATGTCCCAAGTCCCGGTTACTAGTGTTTACCTACCCTTAACACTGTATCATGCACACTTGTCCTGGAACAATGAGACTTTTTTCCTTTCCATCCCAATTAAGAATGACTTTCAGTTACCACAGACAGACTGACACAGAAAATCATCACTGTCTAGGAAACAGTTTAAAACTTCCCATGAATTAAATACAATACATTTTCGTATTTTTTAAATCAAACAGTGGGCATGGGAGGTGAGCTAGGGAGGAGTGCGGTGTAAGAAAAAGAAATGCAAGGTTTGAGTTCCCAGAAACTAGAGTACAGTCAAATCCTAATAAAGAACCACTGTAAGGGTAATCCTTCATCAAATAGTCAGAGGTGCTTCCAGTGTCTCACCACTGACACAGGAAAGCTCAAACTGCTAGAAGTACAGCAATGAACATTAGCAAAGGGATTATCACTGTGGTTCAATCACCTGGTAAGTACTAATATCACTGATAGAACAATGATAAAATAGTTACCAGGCTTCCAACACTGTCATGGGGATGCAAACAATGGCATCCATACAGCTACTACACATCCCTATTTCTGAAAAACTCATGATTTTACAGACTGGAAAGGGAACTCTCTTCCTACGATGCAAGCCTTGGCTCAGGGTGGCAGAAAATTCATGAATACATGTGTAGCTACTGCTAATTTTGGAACCCTAGCCCATCCTTTAAAACCCTGAGTCTTGAAATCCCAGGTTAACATTACAGCACTTGGCAAAAAAGGTTTGAGCAGTAGGATGATGCTAGGGAAGATGGAAGTGCAGAAAATAGCTTTATGTCTAATACTATCCACATATAAGCAGGTATTCCTTGGGATCTACATGATCTTCCACTCAGGGACTGCATCAGCCACCGTAGGCACAATCTGCTCTTTGAATTGCCCAGTGAATGCAGCTACAACAGCAGGAAAAATAGGTACAGAACTGGCTTGGATTCCTTCATGTCTTTTGCCTCCTGTTCATTAGTCCTTTCCCATTCCAGCAGTGTGCTGTGCTGCTGATTCAGTCCTTTGGCAGCACATTCCTGCTGCACCTGCAAATTCTCATTCATTGAGCATCTGCGTTAGTTCTTTGATGGGTCCTTGTGTCTGCTGAGATAAATGGTGTTGAGAAGCAATGAAAATAAGTTTGGTGTTTGGGGAAAACCAAGAAATGCTTGTATTGATAGAATTTTGCAGCTTTCATCTCCTGGGATGCCTTTCATCTCTTTCTTGAAGTTTGTTCTGTCACCTGTTCCCCTCCTAAGAACAGTGCAAAGAGTCTTACAGACACTTTGTAAATGAAACACTGTATTCTGGTTTCAGCTAAAGCAGAATCGGTTTTCTAACTTCAGCTAAGTCTTGTCCGAGTAACCTCATTTTCTGAGAGTTAACTACATAATTTCAGGCAGTTTTGTCTCTAGAAGTGATAACACAGGGCATTGGCATGCAGAAAGACAACTGCTTATACTTACTCCTGTGGAAAATGAGGCTATTCTCAAGTTGGTCAAATGCCACCAGTGAAAGGGGTGAAAAAGGTCCCACCCGTGGGGAGAAGTGGACAGGACAGGTGACCCCAAAACTGACCAACACAGTATTCCATCTCACATACGTCATATTTAGTATAAAACTGAGGGATCACAGGGGTCAGCTTCTCTTCTTTGACAAGTGAGGATCTCGTCTGTCTTTTTGCCTTTATCTTGGGTCTGTGCATTTCTGAGTCCAGTTCCTGAGTCTAGCTCCCTCCTGCCACTAAGTCCAGCCCAGGACCTTTCTTAACGCCTGCTCTGCAGCATCTGTGGTGATGTAGTTACTGAGGGGGGAACTTTGTATATTTGTATATATTTTATTATTTTCTAATTCATAGTATTTTCATTATTATTATTATTATTTCAGTAAAGGTATCTTAATTCTAGTTTCCAGTCCACAAATCTTTTTTCTCTCATTTCCCTTTCCCCTTTCCTTGGTGGGGAAAGGCAATTGTGACCACCAAAACTGCTCCTGTTTAGCAGCCTATTAGGCCAGGCTAGGGCTAAACCATCATACTTGTGAGCTTGATATATGGAAAATGAAAAGGGAAGTTATGTGCTTTTCATATTATTTCAGGCCACTGAGGCACGACTAGATAAAAACCTGCTGGAAATATAAGAGATGAAAATAAAATATTTTTCTAAGCCACTAGCAGAAAACCTTTCATTTCTAGAGCTCTTTGCTCTCCTATGACTGATGAGAAAATTAACAGAGTAGAGGTAAGATGTATTCTCAGGTGAGAAGTAATCTGCTCAAATAGTTTATGATGTTTATGCTGAATGCTGAAATTTGCTACAGATTTTGCTCCCTCTCAAGCACTAATTCGGTTCAGTGGGAAACCTAAAAAATTATCAGTTGCTTACAGTTCGTTCTTTTAGGAAGACATGGCTATAAACACCAGGAACATCAAAAGACCTGCATCCAAGGTTATTGTGACCAACTACTGAGTCTTAACTACAATCTAGGCCAAAACAAAGATACACTGTTTAAATAGGATGCAGCCATATAAAGCATAAGAGATGTAACTTTGCCTGTCCCAGTCTTCTTTGAGATGTAACAGCATGACCTACAGATATCCTCCTACCAAGATATTTGAAAGTGTGAAGAAAATACAAGGACAGGTCATGCAAAGGGGTTAATAATCAGCTCTTGGTTACTGCTGCCTTCAAAGAACAATCCATGCTTATACACACATGCTGGTCACTCCATGAGTGTTCTTTAGGCAGCATACGTTACCCTTGTTTCACAGATCTCCAGCAGAATGACACAACAAAAATTGCCTACTGTACGTTTACACTTTTTTTTGTCAAATGTTACACAAAATTATAGTAAACACTGCAGTTTGCCTCTTTCCCAGCTGCTTCAGTTCTGATTTTGTCCAGAATGTTCTTCCGCTGATGCTGCCTATTCCATGAAGTCAGCCTGGGACTGGCAGCCCAGCTTCTTTCTAGCAGGACATCAGCACAGCAGCATCTGCCTTCTGTCTTCTGGTCCAGGCCCTGCTGGTTGCTGCCCTCATTTGACCGCTTCTTTTTTCCTTCCTTGACCTAATACAATCACCAGCCCAAGATTAATGTCCATGTATCACGTAAATAGACCTTGCCCTCAGGGCAAAGCTGCCACAGAAGAGAATCACAGAATCATAGAATAACCAGGTTGGAAGAGACCCACCGGATCATCGAGTCCAAACATTCCCATCAATCACTAAACCATTCCCCTTAGCACCTCGTCAACCTGTGCCTTAAACCCCTCCAGGGAAGGTGACTCAACCACCTCCCTGGGCAGCCTGTTCCACTGCCCAATGACCCTTTCTGTGAAATTTTTTTTCCTAATGTCCAGCCTAAACCTCCCCTGGCACAGCTTGAGGCCATTTCCTCTTGTCCTGTCCCCTGTCACTTGGGAGAAGAGGCCAGCTCCCTCTTCATGAGGTTCACCCTTCGGTGAGCTGCCAGACTGGAACTGCCCAGGGAAGTGCTGCAGTCACCATTCCTGGACATGTTGAAAAAGTGTGTAGATATGACACTCTGGGACATGGTTTAGTAGGCGCAGTGGTGTTGGGCTGACAGCTGGACTTGACAATCTTAGAGGTTTTTTCCAACGTTAATGATTCCATGACTCCTTGATTCTATGATTCTATGTATCATGTCTCTCCCAAGATACTTCACCCATTAAGGCTCTCCTTGCAAGGAGGACAGCTTAAGTTGACTCTACAGTCAAGTGCCTTAAAACATATTTATTCATTCACTGTTATTCTCTGCAAGCATTGTCAATGTTATTTGCATGAAAGGATCACAAGACTTGCCAGAAGTCCACTACCTTTAAGGAATATGATACCATCAATCATAATTATTAGTATCTCGGACAAATCTATACCACTGTTTAAGCTACATTAACAGTTTCTTACACACATTTAAATCGTTCAAACAATCCTGCAAATTCAGATTTGCCTTATCTGTATTGTATGCACAAACATTTTGGGGGAAAACTATAAGGGAAAAAATCTGTCCTTTTCTGTTTTAAATATTATGTTCTATGTGCTGTAGATATTCAGTTTGTTCTGAAATCCTTAACGTACTTGTAGTCTCAATAATGAGTTTACTTTAAGGGATTAATTTATCTTCCTCATCTTTAAAGACCTGAGTTCAGTGTCTGCATTACATTTGTTATGGTTATAACATTTATGACATCCCAAATACACCAGTGTCTAGTTCAATGTCAGTGGAATTGTCAGTTGACACAACAGGGAGCTCAGTGTGTAAATATACAAATACAGATTTAGAACTAAACTCAAGTCTTCCATTTATGAGAGAGACACCATTCTTCATAACTGTATTAACACTGTACACTTCCATTTTATTTAGAATTATTCTTTCATCTCACTCTGGCTTCACAGGCATGTATCTCTCTCCACAGATAGTTACAGCAAATTAAAAGTTTTTCCATTATCCTTCCATGACTTCTCCCCACTGATCACTATACTCAATATAACTCCAAAGATTACTAAGTAACATTTTCTTCTCCTTTTCTCTAATAGAGTCTGCAACAATTTCCTACAGCAAATTCTCCCTTTATTACTGAACAAGAGAAGTCAGGAGTAGAAAACCTCTGTAAATCAGAAAGAAAAGACCTTTTCCCATGTCTCCAAACACACAAACCAACGTTAGTCTACACTGAACTGATGCCCAAACACCAACCTATTGCCCCTGAAATGCTGCTTTTCTATATCTGCCTTGAGAGTACTTGGAAATAAAAAAGAAGAAAAACATTCACAGCTTTCCAAATGAAGCAACAGCCAATGATGATCACCATATTTCTTTTGGTTCCTGAAGGAAATCTGTAGGAAAACTGGCTCTGGGCTCTTTATCAGGAAGAGCAGGGATAGGACAAGTTGAAATGGTTTTAAGTTGAAAGAGGGGAGATTTAGATTAGATAACAGGATGAAACTTTTTACTGTGAGGGTGGTGAGGCACTGGAACAGGTTGTCCAATGAAGTCATGGATGCCCCATGCCTGGAGGTTTTCAAGGCCAGGTTGGATGGGACTTTGAGCAAGCTGATCCAGTGGAAAGTGTCCCTGCCCATGGCAAGGGGGATTGGAACTGGATGATCCTTAAGGTCCCTTCCAACCCAAACAATTCTATGATACTATTACAAGGAACATGAAAAAAATATTCAAAAAGCATTTGGGGACTATATAAAAAAGATCACAGCACCACACCTTGTCCTTATTCTTGCAATCAAAAATGTCCCATAACTTTCCTTTCTACCTCCCCAAGAGATTTTTCTGCAAGTTTTTCAGTGCTGTTTCATTCTTGCATCTCACCAGCAAAAAAATAACATTGAAAATAATATGGCACACATGTTATACCCACATCGCTCTGCCCTCCGTTAACCTCAGCTGCTTTATACACTGCCACTTGTTGATTTTACTTCCACCCCATGTCTTACTTTGAATGTAAGTGCTTTTGGTACCAACCTGTCATGTTGTATTTGTCAGGAAAGCAACATGCATACCTGTAGTGCTCTATATGTAGCTCTCGTGCCCAGAAAAGGGCTGCAAAGCTGGTGAAGGGTTTAGAGCACAAGCCTTATAAGGAGCAGCTCAGGGAGCTGGGGTCATTTAGCCTGGAGAAAAGGAAGCTGAGGGGAGATCTTATCGCTCCCTGCAGCTACCCAAAAGGAGGTTATAGCAAGGTGAGGGTTGGTCTCTTCTCCCTGGTAGCCAGTGACAGGACACAAGGAAATGGCATTAAGATGTGCCAGGGGGGATTTAGGTTGGATATTAGGAGGAATTTCTTTACTGAAAGAGTTGTCAAGCACTGGAATAGGCTGCCCAGAGAGGTGGTTGAGTCACCATCTCTGGAGGTGTTTATAAGACAAGTAGATGCTGTACTTGGGAACATGGTCTAGAGGTGGACTTAGCAGGCCATTGATGGATTGATGGAGGGACTCAACGATATCAAAGGTCTTTTCCAACTAAAAACATTATATAACTACATAACTAGTAACTGTTTCAAAGAACGCATTTATTTTCTTGCACAAAGGTAAGCTGTAACCTGTAATGTTACAAACAAGACCTTGACTGAAAACTGACTGGTCTGAATTAGCTTGGTGAAAAGACAGAAGGAACAGGAAAGGAAGATGCAGCAGGAGGAATAAAATTGTGATCATAATAAAGAATGACAGGAAGGTAACAGCAACTACAGAGGGAAACTTCAGTTTTGAGTAAGCACTGAGGAAGAGATGTTTCAGAGATTCTGTAATGCATTTCAAAAAGCAGCAATGGCTCATGGTAGTTTAGGAGTGACATTATCTCCCACTACTTCAGCAGCTTTCCCTACCAGGCCTGGAACAGGAGTAAAGTGCCAGAAGCACTCACTGCAGATACTGGAGTCCTCAGCACAGGAAGCACATGTATCTGTTAGAGCCCAGGGGAGGGCCACAAAGATCATCCAAGGGCTAGAGTATCTCCCATACAAGGACAGGCTGAGAGAGTTGGGCTTGTTCAGCCTAGAAAAGAGAAGGCTCCAGAGACACCTTATAGCAGCCTTCCAGTACTTAAATAGGAGCCTACAGGAAAGCTGGGGAGGGCTCTTCTATCAGAGGACAATGGCTTAAGATGAAAGAGGGGAGATTTAGATGAGATATTAGGAGGAGACTTTTTCCTGTGAGGATAGGGAGGCAATGGCACAGGTTGTCCAGAAAAGTCACGGATACCCCATGTCTGGAGGTGTTCCAGATCAGGCTGGATGAGGCTTTCAGCAACCTGATCCATTGGAAGGTGTCCCTACCCATGGCAAGGGGGTTGGAATTGGATGATCTTTAAGGTCCCTTCCAAGCCAAACCATTCTATGATTCTTTCTCTTATTCTATGATTCACAACACAGTTACATTACCAGCAAAGACAGGAATAAGAAGTAGAATGAAAAATCTGAAAACTCTATTTTATGTTTTACTGTACCCATTATAGACATGTGTAGGCCACACTTGACAGCCTAATTGGTTGATTCTAACCAACTATTAGCCTGCTAAACGAAGCTCTTCTTTCCTTTTTTTCTTTGTTCACTTGTAGTCATATCTGCAGCACTTCAAAACAGACTAAAGCAATGACTTCCATGACTAGGTCATAGATTACATTATATGGCAAATTACTTAACAGTAACATACCCCAATCATTTGCACAGGTTTAAATTGCTTGTCACCATTCATAGACTGATCTAGCTGTTATACGCTGAACACACTTCACTCATTTGAAACAACTTTATATTTAAAACGGCACTAGCACTTCACCCAGAGAAAAGACCACTTCTCAGAAAAGCACATGACCCACCTCCATTAATCCTGTTTGGTTGCTGCTCTGGAGTTTGGGCTTGAGGAGAATAATAGGGCTGCTGATAAGTATTTGAAGGAAAGTGCGGGGAGGTAGGACTCCTCCTGCAGTCCCGCATACTGGAGAAAGTCTGTGAGTGAGGAATCCCTCTCTGGAAGGGGGAGCAGCGAGTCAGCCTTGGCTGTGGGGGTGGAAGGTGGTCAAACTCTTCTTCATCCTCAAGACTATAGCGGTCGTACTCCTGGTCACCACACGTCCCTTTCTTCCCCGTGTGCAGAGAGATGCTCGAACTGTGCCTTGACACAGATGCTGAAGTCGAAGCGTAATCTTGCCTAAGGCCTGTAAATTCCAAGAAAAGGATAATTTGGCTTCTGCTAAATGATTAACTCTTCACATGCACTTCAATCTTGAAATATAACTGAGTAAACAGACAGCAAGAATTGGATTTACAATGTCACCATGCTGAAGAACTGAAGTAGGATTCATCTGATGTAAATTTCAGTATCTACCTTTCAAGCATCTAGGCCTGAGCTACTTCCCTCAAGATGTCTTTTTAATAAACAATAAAAAAGAATACAGACATCACCAAAATGCAGTACCTGCGAGACACGTTACACACCTCTTTTCAAATTAGATTAACTGCTTTTAGGAAGTGCCTATTTCCCTGACAACAGAAAGACTACATGAGTATTAAGTATTTAACTTTTAAACATCCTAAATTAGAGAAAGTAACACTCACTCTATCAATTTTTCGATGAAAATGCTGACAATGACATATCCTAAACTTACAATCCACGTAGATGTTCTGACTGTCCAACTTCTCTGAATCAGAATTAGTTCCTGCCAGCAGCAGGTCTCATGGACAAGGCTTAGTGGTAACATGGCTGTATTTTAGACATCTACCCATCCTACCACCCCTTCTCAGAATGCCAAGTTTTGAAAACCATCCCATTATTAGCACTACCCCAGAAAAGCATATTTGGTCCACATCAAATGAGATGGAAACATCCACATCTCTTGTACATCCCCCTCTTTTCCCACATGCACAGTAGTGAGGGGAAAAGGGGACATATGTAACATTTCCAGGAGCCAAGTACTTCTGCCAACAACTGCAGATAACAGATTCCCTAGGTGTATAAAAAGCCCTCAGCCTTGACAGATATCTTTGCTTCAGGATGGAAACTTTTTAATATGCTTCCTCTCCCACCCTGAGAGGGCATTTCTACTCATGGCCATGAAGAAAGCATGCTTGTGCATACATATAACACTACCACTTTTCATGTGATAAAGTGGACAACAACCCTAACTATTCTATGATTCTATGATTAATTTCAAAATTCATCTAAGAATTAAGAAAAATCAAAGTAGAGACAGAGAAATCCATGACAGTTGTTTATTTTTAACTTTCTCATGAAACATATGCATGAGAAAAATGCTTCAGCATCTTCCCTCTGAAGAAATACAATAATTTTAATTAATGTGGCAAGATATTATAAAGCTTCTAAAGCTAGATGAACTCAGCAGTTATGGAGCTACCAGCTGGGATTCAGAAATATATAAGCAACAGGTTTTGAAAGACCCGTTTTTGAAACTATCATTAATCTGAAGTGTGTATTTTCTCCTTGCAGATGGAGAGCTTTTCCACCTGCCACCCAAGAGGTGGCACCGTTTAAGAAAGATCCACTTGACCAAGACCAGACTGGAGCAGTTCTGACTATTAATGAGAAATCTTTCTCAGATTGTTTTGAAAAATTAAAAAAAGCCACTTACTCTCCTCTTGTAGACGAGCCATGATCTGAACATCGGTGAGGTCCTGCAGCTTGTATCCCATGGAGATGGAATCATCTTCCAGCTCTGAGGTGCTCAGTTCACTGTCTATTGATGACTGTGGGCTCAAAGGGGAACTTCTAGAAATGTAACCTGTGTAAGCAAACATAACCTTTAGTCTGTGAATACATCTAGCCAGCTTTCATTCACAACTATCTGCCCATTTATGTTACCCTAGCTTAAAATATGTTCTGTATAACAGATAATTTTCGGAAGTGCAGTGCAATCCACAAACAATTAGCAAAGGGCTCAGAAGTATTAAGTGTAGCAAGACATAATGAATTCCACTGCTTATTCCCAAAACAGGACATAGCCCAATGAATAGTTTACCCAACAGAGTTCTGATACAGCTCAGATTAGTTAATGTATTCTAAACACATCTGCATTTGAATCTTTCTTATGGGATCGTGGTTCTCCCTATTCTCTTTCGAAACTCAAGCATGTATGTGCCACCAGCTTCTGCTCAGTACTCAGATTCCACACCAGAGCCATTTTTCTAAATTTTATTTGGTTTTAATTGTTTAAAATCATCACATAAATCAACGATTATAACAATTAAGACTGAATTATGCAGCAACAGAGAAAGTATTGCCTCCCTCACAGAGCTATGTTTTGCAGAGGGCTCTGGAGTCTTCTTTTTCCCTGCGCAACAGTAAAAAATAAACTAAATTGCCATTAGTTGCATGAGCTAGTTGTTGTCCAGCTTTAAAGAAAAAATTCCTCAAATAAAAAGTAAATGACTTTTTAGTATCCTCTGGACCACCAGCCTGCAGAGCAAGAACTGCTGTGACAATGGCTCATTGAATGTGCTTGTATCACTGATGTGTTTGCATCCTCTAGCACTGCTCAAAGCAGCCACCAAAAATTCATCCCAAATTCAGCTGTTTCCTAATAATACCTCCAACAGAAAAGGACATGCAGGAGATTACTTTGCTTTGGAAGGACTGTAAGGAGTAAACGTGTTTGCTTTATATAATTTGCAAGTTACAACGGTCACTGAGGTTTGCAGAGGTAGGAACAGCTGTGCCTTTTTGGACCAGCAGTAGGAAGCTAGACCAAATACCTGAGGGTATCTCAAATAGCAAAATACGCCTTCATTTAGGGACTAAACTACATTCCATTGAAAGGAGGAGCTTAGATATTTTGTTCACACAAACACTTACACCAGGTGTTCAGTGTGGAGCTGTATCTCATCCATAGTGACCACATCCCAAACAGGGCTTTCTGCACTGATTTAATGTGTTGTATAAAAAACAATGTGACACTGATGTTAATAACTTCCTGAGACTACACCTACTCCCACCAGCAATAAAACTTTAATGCCTCTTCCCCAGAAGACTATTTTCTCCACTAACAGTGCAGCTTAAGAGAAGTCACAGATACAAATAAACTCATAATACATGTAGCAAAGAAGGAAAAATGCAACTCTTTGCACCTTACAGCCCATAGGAATATTGTATTTCTCCTGAAACTCCTTTGTACCCTGAAAATTATATAACCACACAATGGTTTATGTTGGAAAGGACCTTAAAGATCATCCAGCTGCAACCGCCCTGCCATGGGCAGGGACATCTTCCACTTGATCAGGTTGCTCAAAGCCTCATCCAGTGTGGATGGGGCATCTACAACTTCTCTGGGCAACCTGTGCCAGAGCCTTATCACATTCAGAGGAAAAAACTTCTTCCCAATATTGAATCTGAAGCTCTTTCAGCTTAAAACCACTATCCCTCATCCTATTCCTGCACTCCCTGATAGAGACCCCCTCCCCAGTTTTCCTGTAGGACCCCTTTAAGTACTGCAAGGCTGCTATAAGGTGTCCCCTGCCCCTTAGCCCCACGCTACACAAGCCCAAATCTCTCAGCCTGTCCCTGCGTGGGAGGTGCTCCAACCCTCGGATCATCTACATGGCTTTCCCCTGGACTCGTTCTAACAGATCCATGTCCTTCCTGAGCTGGGGACTCCAGAAGTCAATGCAGGACTCCAGATGAGATGAAAGCAGAGTAGAGGGGCAGAATCACCTCCCCTGATCTGCTGGTCACACTTTTTCTGATGCAGTCCAGGATACAGTTGGCTCTCTGGGCTGTGAGCGCACATTACTGGCTCAGGTTGAGCTTCTCAACCACCAGCAACCCCAAGTCCTTCTCTTCAGGGCTGCTCTCAATCCTTTCTCTGCCCAGCCTGTAACTGTACTTGGGATTGCCTCAACACAGGTGTAGAACCTTGCACTTGGCCTTGTTAAACTTCATGAGGTTCTCACAGGCCCACTTTTCAAGCCTGTCAGGGTCTCTCTGGATGGCATCCTTTCCCTTCAGCGTGTCAACTGTGTCACACAGCTTGATGTTGTTGGCAAACTGGGTGAAGGTGCCCTCAGTTCCACAGTTCATATCTCTGACCAGCTTTCTTGGAGCCCCTGCCCTCCTGGGCTTTATCTCATGGTACCCTATGAAGCAGATCCCTGAAAAGGCCAAAGTCTTCTCCCATGAAGTCCAAGGTAGTAAGTTTGCTGTACAATGTCCTCGCTGCCCTAAGGATCTCAAACTCCAGCATTTCACGGTCAAGGTTTTCTTGAGCTTCACATTCCCCAGCAGCCCTTCCTTGTTGTTGAGAACAAGGTCCAGCACAGCACCCCTCCTCATTGGCTGTTCTATCACTTGGAGAAGGAAGTTGTCATCAATGTACTCCAGGAACCTCCTGGATTGTTTGCGCCCTGCTATGTTGTCCTTCCAACAGACATCAGGGAAGTTTAAGTCCCCCATGAAGACCAAGGCTCGTAAATGTGAGGCTGCACCTATCTGTCTCTAGAGGATCTCGTCTAATCAGCCATTCTGGTCAGGTGGCCTGTAGCAGACCCCTCACTGTAACGTCACCTGCCTTTGCCTGTCCTTTAATCCTGACCCACAGGTTCTCAGTTGGCTCCTCATTCATCCCCAGGTGGAGCTATGTCATTGACATAGAGGGCCACCTCCCCTCCTTTTCTCACTTGCCTGTCCTTCCTAAAGAGCCTGTATCTCTCCATCCCAACACTCCAATCACGGGATCCATCCCACTATGTCTCTGTGACACCAATAAGATCGTAGGCCTATAGGTGTGCACACATCTAACTCCTCTTGTTGATTCCCCATGCTACGTGTGTTTACATACAGGCACTTAACCTGGGTCCCCAGTGTAACTGACTGACTGGATGGAGATCCTTTGTGTTGCTCTCCAGGTGCTCTCCTGCTGACCAGCAAATCAGTGGCAAACAAAAAAAAAAAATCTTTGATAGCAGCAACAATGCCAGCTTGCAAACAGCCATGACTCTGCCAGCTATTTTTATTATAAATTCTTTACACAGTTGCACAAATGTTTCTGTAGAAAAAAGGGGCAGAAACGAGTAACAAAGGGCAGACAAAGCTGGGGACTGTTTAAGGCGACACAGTTGCAACAATACTCTCAGTTAAATCATTATTGAGAAATAGGCTCGGTTAACTAGCATCCCTTTACTATAACACGGTGTGTAACACAGAAGATAAACTACACTGCCAGTTAATTGCCAATTCTAGATCATTTTTTAAAAGACCTCCCTTTGAAATGAGAGTCATAGAATCATTAAGGTTGGAAAAGACCTCTAATGTCATCAAGTCCAACCATCAGCCTGACACCTCCATGCCTACACTTAACCATGTCACCTGAACAGCGTATTGCTGTTAAATTCTACCAAGAACAGACTAAACTAAGCATTTTTGTAAGCACTGTAAATCAATAAAAAGAGAAGCATTACCTGTACGTTCAGGTGTTAGTATTGCTTTACTGGAGGTTTTAGAGAAGCTGGGACTATTAAAGCCATTGGTAAATGGAGTGAGTCTCGCAACAGGGCTATAGGGAAAAGCCAAGGAGACAGGTGTAGAGAAGAGGTTCCGCCATCGGTTGGCTGTTACAGATGCGAGGGAGGAGGGAGAAAAAAAGAGATTTATGGTTATAAACAGAATAGTGCTGTTAAGAGAGAAAAATAATCTAATCTTAATGTGTTTATTATAGAGTTTTCACTTATAGCAAAATGAAAATAATTGTCAAAGTTCAGCAGCAAAACAGAAAATCAGCACAGCCTTCTGCATTTAAGAGTGAGCTCCAAAACATTTCCTAGGAAGTATATCTTGTTTACCATCTTCTACGTATACACTATTCTGGTATATATCTTTTACATACGTTGTTTTGTACCAACGCACAAAGTAACAGAGGAAGTAAAACCTACTACTGTTAATAGAGAAACACACATGACGTTTGTAGCACGTTTCAAGTAATTGTTCATAGCAATTGAATTAGCAGTTAAATTGTCAGTTATGGGAGTTCAGAGACACAGCAGTAAAAGACGCTTAACCATCTAGTGCTAAAAACAACCATAATCCCATAGCAAGCTTTTAAGCTACCATATTTTCATTCTCTTTTTACAGCATCCAATTCCTGATTACATAAGCATGATTTTCTTTTTTCACTGTTTTTGGAAAATCAACCAAACAGAAGAACACAGCACCTCTTTTCCTACATATCACTCACAAAGAGCTCAGAGTAGGCAAAACAAGCTAAAGGCTTATTTAATTTAATTTTGCTTAGCTCATCCTGTAAAATATGAATACAACTGCCTTTTGGTTGGCCTGGTTTTTTAACACAACTTCAAAAGGTAAATTAAAAAATGTCCATAGGCTTTTCAGAAAAACAAAAATACTATAAAGCTGCTTTAAGTAGAAGGGAAAATTTTAAAAATGTGAATTTCAGAGAACCCATCCAGATACAAGCAAAGTTTGTACAGATAAAAAACAAATTATAGTATTACATGTTTATTTGTGATAGAATCTATTTTGTCCTGATAGATGTTATGTACACAAGGGAGGGAGCTAGGAACATACCCATACCTAACTTAGAAATCAATGGCATCACCTTCATTCTTAGGAAGCATACTCTGCTGCATCAGAAGCCATGAAACAGTTTTCAAAACTAGAAGGGGTCAAAAGCCCCCAAAAGGTGTTCTCCATCACAGGTAATGCAACAAATCTGTCCCGTTATTTGAACCCATTGATCCAGTTATTTTAAACACTCTCAGATATTCAAATAATATTCAGGTCCTCTCTATTTTAAAACCTTAGTGTAACCAAAATGATTTATTTTGGTAGGGTATATGAGCTTTATTCCTTCTTGCTAACGTCACCACCAAGTGCCCATGGGGAACAGCAGGGAAGCATATCTTGCTGGCAGGCTGTCAATCACATCATTAAACTTTTTGGGGTCATCAGTTCATCATCAGTCCAGAAGATGCTATTTCCCTTCTGCTCCCTTTGGCTTTGACACGCTCAAAGGTATTTCTGGGTTTGTAAGGAATAAACAGACTTTCTTGCTTTTTCAACTTGTACTACTAAGCTTGGAGTGAAGGCAACTGTCTGGTTCCAGCACCAGCACAAGGCAGTCTGCTGAGGAAGGGGCATACCTGCAAGGCTGTCTCTGTGGGAAGAGAGTGGAACTACACACTAGTAAGATACAAAAATGCAAATTGTGATCTATGCTGTCTCCACATGAAAGAGTTATTGCCATTTGCTCATTTGTGATTATTCTAGTTTTCAAGCTTAAAGAAACCTACAAGACAGATCTTCACTAGGAGCAGCATCAGCACCACTTCCTTGCCTACAGGAAAGCTGGGGAGGGGCTTTTTATCAGGGAGTGCAGGAACAGGACAAGTGATAAAGTCTTTAAGATGAAAGAGGGGAGATTTAGATCAGATACTAGTAAGAAATGTTCTGCTGTGAGGGTGAGGAGGCACTGGCACAGGTTGCTCACAGAAGTCACGGATGCCCCATCCATGGAAGTGTTCAAGGCCGGGTTGAATGAGTCTTTGAGCAACCTGATCCAGAGGAAGGTGTCCCTGCTGATTGGAACTGGATGATCTTTAAAGTCTCTTTCCATCCCAATCCACTCTATAATTAAATTCTATGATTCTAGGAAACAGCTCCATGCCAAGAAACACAAAACAGACTTCCAGGCAGGGCTATGTCCTTAACATTCCCTAATGCTACTAGTTCAAAAATCAAGTACACAAATGTTCCAGGACAAAAAGGAGAGCAAATGCTGATGGACACAGCTCTGCAAATTAGTAATTAACAGAGATTGCTGGGGATGATACTAACTGTCAAGAAGTTAATAACTGCAAATTGATTTGATGCATTCATTGAGAGAAATGCATATGACAGAGTAGATCTCAGTATCATATCCATAGCAAGCGTTTGCCACCTCCACTAGAAACCATTGGTAAGGAGCAAGAGATGACAGTCCCTTGTGATTTTATTTTTCTGCCTCACACAAGGTCCTGTCTGATCATTTGCCAGGCCAATTAGCTGCCAGCATGTTCTCATCCCCAGATGTGGTCAATTGTGCAGCACAAATAAACATCATTCATTACTCTCTACAATAACTGCTGTGAGCTGGCCTGCTAAGCAAAAAGCAACTGACGTTGTGGCTATGAAAGCAAGAACCCGCACAAAGAATACAGTAAGTATTTATGGCAAACCAGATTCCAAACTCCTCTTTCAAATAGCATGTATTCTCAAAGCAAGAAGGACAAAGGCGCCAAGAAACCCCATCTACATTAATCTCTCCATATACTAAATCTCTAGATATACCTCCAGATAGATCCCTTTTGCCACTGTGCCTAGAATAAAACTTCAGACTATTTAAGGGTCAGCAAAGGATTGACACTTATTAGTCATAGGATTCACTCCACTGAATCAAAACCATTCTATGATTCTATGAAATATACGTCAACATTTTCCTTTTTTGTTTCTATCATAAATCTCAAGTTCTTAACATAGGTTAGATAGTGAAAGTGCAATTACCAGTGGGTTTTGGCAATTTGTGACAAAATGTTAGCATCATAGAACAGTTTGGGTTAGGAGAGGCCTTAAAGAGCATCCGGTTCCAAACCCCCTGCCATGTCCAGGGAAACCTTCTACTGGATTAGGATGTTTAAAGACTCATCCAACGTGGTCTTGAATCTCCAGGGGGTTGTGGATCCATGACTTCTCCGGGCAACCTATTCTAGAGCCTCACCACCCTCACAGGGAAAAATTTCTTCCTAATATCAAATCTAAATGTTCCCTCTTTCAGCTTAAAACCATTCCCCTTTGTCCTTTCACTGCACTTTCTGATAAAGAGACGCTTCTTCAGTTTTCCTGTAGGCCCCTGTTTAAGCACTGGAAGGCTGCTAAAAGGTATTTCCAGAACCTCCTCTTCTCTAGGCTAAACGAGCCCAAGTCTCTCAGCTTGTCCTCATATGGGAGGTGCTCCAGCCCTCTGATCATCTTCATGGCCTCCTCTGGATTTGCTCTAACAGGTCCATGGCCTTCCTCGGCTAAGGACTCCATAATTCAACACCACACTTCATGTGAGGTCTCACGAGAGCAGAGTCTTCCTCCAGCTCTTGCCATGCCAGCTGGATAAACCTCCTGCCTCAGCTTGTTCTGGCTATAAATTATTAGGTCTCTGGTTAAGCTCACCCAGGATGTACACTAACTGAGATGGGCAAGTAAACCACCATCTAATCATGTCGGCTCATAGGTCTGAAGGGGCAGCAATTCCTCCTGCAGGCACAAATGACACATATCCCTGCCAAAGACAAAGTGGGTTACATTCCCAACTAAAAGGATGAGAGGAGGACTCAACCACAGCAACTTATGATCATCTTATTTCAAACAGAGTGGATCCACAAGAGACTTGCAGGTTTGTTTATACCGTACACTAGAGCAGAGCGTTTGACAGCCCTAAAGAAGCTCTGAGAAGGCTGGTGTGCCTTTCTCTAGGCAGGACCTTTGACAGCTACTGTGATAGATTATTAACATCACAGTTCTGTGGAGCATAGAATTTAGAAAAAAATAGGAGGACCGAAATCTGTTTTTTTCTGACTCAAATCTGCCCTATTGCCATCATCTCTCAGAGGTGCCTTTACTGTAACAGGATCGATGACATATGCTTGTGGAGGGGGAAGGAGGTGCAGTCTTGGCAACATCGCCTGAAATCAGAGTTTAAGCAGTGGTTGTATTTTACAGTTGTCCCTGTGCAAAGGTTTTATACAACTATAGTGTGCTGACCAGAATATACACAGTTAATATTTCCTATTTCTGTATAAAGCATACCATTATTTCACTAATTTTCAGGTTTGCTGTAAAGAAACAAAGAAAGCCTGAAGTCAGGCCCATAATCTAATCAAGGTATTAAATATAAATGCTAATTAAACTGCCTTAATCAGAGAGAAGGCAGAAATTCTGTGTGCCTCAGAAGAAGCACTTGCTGTTCCAGTACCAAATCACAAGGATGGGTCATTCCACTTTGAGACAGAGAGTAGTTACCAGTGTTCCTATTTTAAGAGACTTTGCAAATCACTTTACAGAAAGGATTTGGGGAGCTGTAGCTCTACAGACCTTCCTGGGCATGCTGAACTCTCTAACTCGCCACTCTCACTCGATCATTCAAGATCAATGAAGAGAGAAACCTGGTATCATATATAAGCTTAAACGCATGCTGAGGTAGAGGGTTTGCTCGTAATACGGGCCCATGATAGTAAATCTGTGCACTTAAGTAAGTACTCCATCATCCTAAAAATCATCTGGCGGTGAAGCTGACTCAAGAGAAATCTGGCCTGTCACTTCTTTGGACACATTTATCTATTATTCAGGAGCAGGCTTTCAAGCTACCAATCCATCTGGTACACATATTGCGTATGTGACTCTTGTTACAGGTCCTCATCTTCCCCAGCCACACAGTCTGTCCCTCAGGGCTACCCTTCCACGTGGAGTTTGCCTCAGCATCCATGGGCAAGGAGAAGCAGTTTCATGCCCCCTTTCCACAGAATGGTTTCATCCACACTATACAAGTCATGTAGGTACAGTGACAATTTTTTTCATTTGCCGTAAAGCTGATGAAGGTAAATTCATTTTTGTACAGTTCTCTCACTCCTTGAATTTATGATAATGATGCTTTTATTAGGAATTTCTCTTGCAGTTCAGAGATACCTGATCGCCCCCAAACCACTCTACTTCACACATCCACTTAATTCTTTCTTTGAATTACCTACTCAAGAGCCACTACAGTACAGCAGCACCTGTAAATGGACTTTTACACCACTAAGGAAAGCCAATTTTCATTTCAACACTCTACAAGCATTACTATGAACTAAGATAGTTATACAGAACACTAGTATTGTAGAGTGGTTTAGGTTAGAAGGGACATTAAAGATCATCCTGTTCCAAACCCCTCCATCACAGGCAGGGACACCTTCCACTGGATCAGGTTGCTCAAAGCCTCATCTAACCTGGTCTTGAACACCTCCAGAGACTGGACATCCACAACTTCTCTGGGAAACCTATGCCAGTGCCTCACCACCCTCAGAGGAAAAAATCTCTTCCTAGTATCTCATCTAAATCTCCCCTCTTTCAGCTTAAAACTGCTCCCCCTTGTCCAATCCCTGTACTCCCTGATAAAAACCGTCCCTCCCTGACTTTCCTATAGGCCCCCCTTAAGTACTAGAAGGCTGCTGTAAGGTCTCCCTGGAGCCTTGCTTTCTCTTCTCTTCTCTTCATAGCAGAAGGTTCTTCTCAAACTTATTTGACATTCGTATCCAAAAACATACAATTAGCAGGTGAAATATCTTAAGGAGCTAACATAAGGACAACGCACAATCCAGGAGAAAGTCAGTTAAAGAATTACAGTGATTTCAATATGTTTTGCATCAACATGTTTTTTTTCCTACTATATTTCTGCTACAATACGTTTTCTACTATTTCTATTTCGTATGTGGGAAGTAATTACAAAAGATTTCCTTAACACCATTTTTTTAATACTATTTAGTTACTTCCCCTCCTTCCACAGGACTGGACACACTTCACTTGATTCTTGTCTCAGGTTAATTTTACAGTGGTGGAAGGCCTGCTTTCAACAGAAATAATTCCAGTTTGCCACAGCGTAAGCAAAAATTGGAAATTAATATTATTGGATGGCTAAAAATTCTTTAAAAAGGCATGGGTATGGACACCAATCTGAATTTTAGCCATGGAGGAGGGGAGAGGTGGAGGAAGAAGGTTTTGCAAAATGCAGCATTTCCTTCACCTTTAATAAACTCTGTGGTCTGCATTAACCTCAACTAATTTTCAGTGTTGAAATTTGACCTTCAGTCCTACCTAACAACTATGGTCCTCTGTCTCTCCCCACCACTAGAGGAAGACAGGTGTCATGTGCTGTAGATGTCTGGTTTTCAATCAGTCCTTCACTTCAAGTCTGAAGTTTAAGATGGCTTAAATATAGTATGAACTTTGTCTTCGAAGCAGTTAGAGCACATACAACACACAGAAAGAGAGACAAATATGTTAGCTAGAGAAGATGTGACCTCAAAGCTGAAGTACCATTGCATTCATTCAAGTTGGACCAAAGTGACAGACAGATTGATGTGTATCATCCATGTGGCATTGCACTGCGGTTTGTGGATATATCAGAGCTAGGCTGTTTGATGGACCTCTGCATGGCGTAGACAGGTTGTATGCATCGACAGACTCTTACAATCTACATTTTTTTTGATAACACAGCAAGGAGGGGTGAGGGCTTCTGAGTGCCTGCCTGGTTTTCATATGTAAGCTTATCCTTCAAGGCTATTAAGCTTTTATGTTGACAGCAAGCTGCTTTCTACATAGCTAAAAAGTACAGATATAGCGTATTTTCTTAGCTTCAGTCTGAAAAGGAGACCTGTTTTCAAAACCCATTGACCTAATAAGGCTTTTTTTGTACAGAAATAAATTTCCCTAAATCTCCTGCAACTGTACAGCAAACATCTCCAGATGAATCAGCCAAAAGCAGTTTTAAAACCCAGTGATAGCGGTGCATCCCCTCTTTTGCAAATGCTGTTTTCATCCCTTAGAGAACAACAGCTGCTTTGTGATCGCTTGGCTCTTTGTGTCTTTGTGCTGGTAGGTCTAAGATTGCCAGTGCCATCACATTCGTATTCCTGAACATCCAGTACAGGAGCTGAGTCATTGCGAGTAGAGCAGCCCCACAAAACTCCGGTAGACAGGCTCCCTTTCTGCAGCTTTGCTCTCTAGAGTGGAAAAAAAGGACTAGAGGAGACAGCAGTAAAAGTGCCATTCCTGGGCAGGGTGCAGAATTCGTATCAGCTAAAACTCTTCACAAATACGGAATAATCAGGGCAAACAATCAACGACATTGTAAACAAAAAAACCACAAATTAAGAATCATGTTCAAAGCATTATTTTAGTGCCTTCACCCTTTCACTCCGAGTTCACACCTCGGGGATTCCTCTAGGATGAAGAGCAAGACTACTCATTCCTTCTATGCTTGATTTAGGGAACAGGTTTAGTTCAATTCCCCTTGCAGACCAGAGCTCAGGTATTCTACAAGATGCTCTCAAGCTGTTCTGCTGAAAACATCCTGTTCCTTTAGTCTAGTCATTGGACTAGAGGAAAAACAAAAAAAAGATTCATATCTAGAGGTGTACAGGGACATGGATCTGTCACAGTGAGTCTAGCCGAGGCCATGAAGATGATCAGAGGACTGGAGCACCTCCCATACGAGGTCAGGCTGAGAGAGTTGGGCTTGTTCAGCCTAGAAAAGAGAAGTATCCAGGGAGACCCTCTAGCAGCCTTAAACAGGAGCCTACAGGGAAATTAGAGAGGGGCTCTTTTATCAGCAAGTGCAGGGATTGGACAAGGGGAAATAGTTTTAAGATGAAAGAGGGGAGATTTAGATGAGATATTAGAAAGAGATTTTTTCCTTTGAGGGTGGTGAAGCAGTGTAATGGGTTTCCCAGAGAAGTTGTACGTGCCCCATTCCTGCAGGTGTTCAAGATCAGGCTAGATGAGGCTTTGAGCAACCTGATCCAGTAGTGGAAGGTGTCCCTGCCTGTGATGGAGGGGTTTGGAACAGGATAATCTTTAAGTTCCCTTGTAACCCAAACTATTTTAAGACTCTACAATGATAATGTAACTAGGGTTTTGCTCCAGTAACTTCATACTCACATGGTACGCATGATGTACAACAGTTCTCCTAAATGGTCATCTACTATTCTTCTAAATAGATACGGTAACAATAACTAAAATCAAAGATGTAATTTTTTTCTCATGTGGCTACAGGAAAAATATAGCTAATTGCACTTCCTAATTTTAAAATTTCTGGTAGCATACACAATTCTTTTTTCTTGTGCTTTCCCTATTATACTGTACCCTTGATCAATAGTGCTATACCCCTCTCTCTTTATCAGCTTGCACCCTTGTTCCTTGTTTGCAAAACACAAGGGTTGCCACAGTGTCACTGTTAAATGCTCATGCATTTATCACTGCAGTGTAAGTATTACACCTCTGGGAGGTACGTGCAAGGCATAGTTTACTTAGGGAGTCTGTCTTGAGAGGTCTGAAAGTACCCAAAAGAAGCTTGAATTTAAGCACGTGCTCTGTGTTAATGCCCAGAAAAATCAGTCTCTCTAGGGAGTCTGAAGAGACTAGGCTAAAAACAGTCATTGCAGAAGCCCTGATGCCCATGACGACAATGATAATGGTATCTGTACCAAACATCTTTATGCCATTGCACTATTTTTTCTAGAAATAACTATCATCTGGTTAGATTTCTTATTGTGACTCCAGGTTGGTGTTGAACCTTAATTCTACATGAGGATACATATTCTGAATACTTTATTACTCTTGGCAGTCACTTAAACCTCTATCAGAACTTTTCTTCATACTGAACTTTCATGACTCTTTCCCCAGTTGGGTGGTTTAGAAGCACGAAACCCCTTTTTTTTAAAAAAAAAATCTTTTATTTTTGAAAGGTTTTGTGTTTTTTTTCTCTGCGTTGGGTAATAGTGTTAACATTTTTTCATACTCAGCACTTAACTATGACATCTGCTATATTTATCTGAAGAGCCACAGGGGTCCTGGAGTATAAGTGTTGCTTTTGACCTCAATTTCAGCCTAACTTTTAGCTTTTCCAATCTGATTCAATAGAAGCAGCAGGTATACTTGTGCAAATAAAAGGAGTGTGACAATTTGGAACAGGGTGTCAGAGTCAGAAACTGCAGACAGAGAAGCTCCCTGGCAAAACCTTCCTGCCAGAGGTTTAACCTGTGAATAAAGATGACAAATAGATACAGCTGTAGGGAAAGCTATAATGGGTTTAAGGATATTTCTTGGATGTAGAGGAAATTCAGAACTAACTAGTAAGGTTAGAAAAAAATGCAGTTTAGCGTTAACTTCTAAATTATTTCATCTTTTTTACATTACGATAAATTATCAAGAAAGTTATCATAGAATCATGGAATGGTTTGGGTTGGAAAGAACCTTAAAGATTATCCTGTTCCAACCACACTGACAAAGGCACAGACACCTTCCACTGGACCAGGTTGCTCAACATCCCACCCAACTTGGTCTTGAACTCCTTCAGGGATGGGGAAGCCAGAATTTCTCTGGGCAACCCATTCCTGTGCCTCACCATCCTTACAGGAAAAACCATCTTCCTAATATCAAACTCAAATCTGCCTTCCTTCAGCTTAAAACCATTACCCCTCATCCTATCCCTGCATTCCCTGATAACAGAGGGAGCCCCCCGGCTTTCCAATAGGTCCCTGTTTAAGTACTAGAAGGCTGCTGAAAGGTCTCCCTGGAGCCTTCTCTTCTCCAGGCTGAACAACATCTGCTCTCTCAGCTTGTCCTCATATGGTAGATGCTCCAGCCCTCCGATCATCTTTGTGGCCTCCTCTGGATTCACTCTAACAGATCAGTATCTTTCCTGTGCTGAGAACTCTAGAACTGAAAATGAGACTCCAGGAGATGTCTCACAAGAGCAGAACAGAGTTGAAGACAGTATGCATGCTGTGATGGCTTTCTGGGCTGCAAGTGCACACTGCCAGCTCATGCTGAGCTTCTCATCCATAAACGCTCCTAAGCCCTTCCCTTCAGGGCGGCTCTCAATCCATTCTCCACCCAGCCTGTAGTTGTGCTTATAGCACGACAGAGACATATTTGGATTCTACCTGGTATATAATTATTATCCTGTACTGTTAAGAGAAGGATTTTGAATTGTCCTTCTACAAGTCTGTTACTTATACAAGGCTTTAGTACCTGTTATGCTTACCTCTGTTACAGACAGTAATATGCAAAGTAGCTTTGCTACTGTTTCATAGAGCTACAGGAGAGACAATCAAAGACCTCAAGAAGTCAGGAAGCTGAGCCCAACCGTCTGTTACCAATTGCAGGTAACAACACAACAGATAACTACATTACTATCACCCACACACTACAAGCCATAAAATCCTACCTTGCACCCATTACAGACTTAAGAGATGTTACAAAGAAAAAACAGGCTGAAGACAAAAATCACAAATAACAAATGCCAAATAAATAGATTCTTTTTAAAATGAGATATGCTACCTGCCAGGTGTAAATTCATAAGTCTCTAAGCCCATACTGTGGTAGTACCTTGAGCCCAATGAAACTGGAACAGCATTATGTGAGCCACTCCTGAAGGATAAAACAAATGACAGTTCCTAGCCTTAATGGCTTACTTTAATTTCTGACAAACTCTTTACACAGCTTTCAAGTGATTCTAAAAGAAGCAGCAAGCAGTTAACGCTACTTAAAAGTCTAATGATGTGTTAAAGATATTCAAGTTATCTTGCACAACTTTTCTTGTGTGCTGAAAACTATTCAGTGACACAATAGCATCAATACAAAGCGCGTGCTGAATTTCTTCATATGTAAAATGTGATTTTAAATAGAAAAGACAAAATAATGAATACATATTGCTGTATAGTATACAAAAAACCATGACAGCCATATGCCAGCATGCTAATAATTTAAAAGCCACAGCATGAAGCTACACTCAGAACTAATTAGAAAATAATTACATATTTTCCTTCCAAAACTATTAAAGTACTTCCATCAACTTAACAGGTCACCTGCAATGTTAATGCATGTATTGTGGAAGAGATTAATTCTGCTACCAGTAAAAACAATGTTTATTGAAAAAAATAACACACTAACACATATATCTCTAAGGAGAAAAAGGAATCAACCCTCTCTCATAGGACAGTTCTAGGTCTTCATTACTACCATTCATACTAACTTATTATCTATCTTATTATCTATCTTGCAACATAAAAAAAGATTAGGCAAAGCTGTGAATGCCCAGGCCTCAGAAATATTCAGATTAGAGCTTACTGGCTACATTTCATTATCAGGTAGAGTAAAAAAAGAGAACTTTTGCACAGCCTCTAGGTAAAAGCGAGTTACTGGTCTAAATATTGTGTTCCCACAAGATATGAGCAGAAACAGGCTGGTCGTGGAACACTTGGTAAAGCAAGTGCAGATAATCATCTTCTTTCTAATCTACTAAAATTTGAGGTCAGCTACCAAGGAGAAAGACCGTATGGCATGTATACAGGACTGTGGACTATTTCCCAGAATTAACCGACCAAATGATACTTAGGGTTTATTTTTTAACTTCTACCCAGGAAAGTAGTTGCATAGTTTGGAAAGACAACCAGGGATGAGTACTCTGCTGGAGAACACTACTCATGCCTGTAGTTTTAGCATAACTATCAGGGTTGATGCTACTACCATCACTTTCAGACATATGTTGCATTACAGACTTTGAACCTACATTGCAAGCATAAGTTATTCTTATTCTAAATAAGCCTACTGAAATCCTCACACAAATTTGACAGTGTTTAACCACTCACAATGAGTTGAAAGTCCCCGCTCGGTAGCTAGAGTGAATTAATAGAACATTTGTATTCTAAGATGAGATGAGTATTTTTTCAACTAAGATTTGACAACACCTCTCTATCAACCTTATCATAGAATGACTTGGGTTAGAAGGAACCTTAAAGATAATCCTGTTCCAATCATCCTGTCATGGGCAGGGACACCTTCCACTGGATCGGGGTGCTCAAAGACTCATCTAACCTGCCTTTGAACGCATCCAGGGAACGCATCCATGACTTCCAGTGCCTCATCACCTTCACAGGAAAAAAATTCTTCCTAATATCTAATCTAAATCTTCCCTCTTTCAGCTTAAAACTGTTCCCTCTCGTCCTATCCTTGCACTCCCTGATAAAGAGCTCCACCCCAGATTTCCTGTAGGCCCCCTTCAAGTACTGGAAAGCTGCTATGAGGTCTCCCTGGAGCCTTCTCTTCTCTATGCAATACAAGCCCAACTCTCTCAGCCTGTCCTCATATGGCAGATGCTCCAGCCCTCTGATTATCTTTGCAGCCTCCCCTGGACTCACTCTAACATATCTATTTCCTTCACATAAACTTCACAATTCATCATCTTCTTATGAGTGTAATGAAACCAGACGTCAATTTTAAGAAAATACTTCATTATGAGCTGCACAACAACCAATACTCATTTACAAAATGAAATTTTTCAATAGTATATGTATAAGAATTCAATAAAAAGTAGGAGTCACAACTAACAGTGATATTAAAAGGGCAAGTGATATCTGTGAAATGAATAAAAAGTGAAGTGTCTGATCTTCTATACATTTGTTGCCGTAAGGGTTTTCAACAAACATTTCTATACTGAGGGTACTAGCAGAGTAGAAATGTTCCAGTGTTAAGACAGAAATATTTTGTCTGACATGCAAGCGCACTCTTCTAAGTAAAATATCAAACACAGGTTTTTCCCTATTGAAACATACTAATCATCCTCAGAAGCTGTGTTAGAAAATCCAGTGATACCAACATTTGCAAAACCTCTAAGAACTGCTTGGAATTATGCAGCTGTTGCAATAAATTAATGTCAAATAAATTAAATCTAATAGAAAATAACTCCTCTGATATGGGTGTGGGAGCCGGACCCCGAGTAACGATGACTCTCAATATGAGTATGGTCGTTCTCCTTTATTCGTAACACAACACTCCTTATATACCTTTACAGCAGAGCATGCGCCAAGAAACAACTTACAATTGGTCCAATTGAACTGTCCACGCCTTAAAAGTTACAGGATTGGCTCAAGAGGTTTGAGCGCGCGAAAGGTACCGGTCCGGCCGTTTCAGGGACTTTCCGGCGCTGAGTCCCAGGCTTTTGGTACGCGCTTCTCTCGGTCAGCATACCGAGGAAGGCTTAAAGGGGAACGCCAGGTTTAATCCTGAATGTTGAGCCCTGGATTGTTCACTGCTATTAAATCATATAATCACCCTTCCACAAATCCCCCTTTTTGTTTTTGAACAAGCCAGGCTTCAACATTACGTGCAACATTATTTTTCTTACATATAACATTACACAGCTAAAAGTGCTGTCCCTTAAATAACCATTATCAACAACATTAATCCAACTATAACAAGTACACAAAACATCAGGGTAACAAACTTCTCATCTCATCACTTATTCACTCGCGTTGTCTTCTTGCGTTGGCAACTGGTCGTGTGCCATAGATGACTCTCGATAGGGTCGAATACTTCTAGCTGGTACCCATTTTGGACCACCCTCTGTGGAAACACACATATACCCTCGACCATTGAATATAACAGTAACAGGTCCTTTCCATACCCCAGTTATCGGATGCCTATATAGCACTTGAAAGCGAGGAATAGTTGTTTTTTCACTTAACTTTATGCTCTGATGGTGTATCACCACTGATGGCTCTTCTCTGTTACCCATTAAACACAAATAATTCAACGTAAACAATGCTTTACTTAACCTCATTTGCGCATCCATGTTTTCCCCTTTTTGCTTTCGCAAATAATCTTTCAAAACTAGATGCGTTCGCTCTACTAAAGCTTGTCCAGTAGGGGAATGCGGAATCCCTGTAAGGTGTCGAACTCCCCATTTAGACAAGAAGATCCTCGTTTTTTGGCTACCATAAGCAGGTCCATTATCTGTTTTTATAGTCTCAGGCACCCCCATAACCGCAAAACAAGATAACAAATGTTTACAAACATGTTGTGCCTTTTCCCCAGGTAATGCAGTCGCCCAGACAAATTTTGAGAAGGTATCAATTGTTACAGGAACATATTTCAACCTTCCAAATTCTGCAATATGTGTAACATCTGTTTGCCAAAGTTCTAACATATAGCGAATCTGTGACAACATTGAGAGGAACATTCAACCAATTTAACAAGGCCCAAGCTACGGCAGTTAACTCCAAAGTCTGAAGAGAATCTTGAGGTTGTCCCTCTTTTAAACTAGAGAATTAAACAAAAATAATTTCTAAAAAAGAGAGACCACTCCCAGATTCTTCTGGAGCCTATCCCTTTGGGACATGAAAACAAATCATTTTTCAGAATATACCAAATTTAAGATGATCTTTAAGGCACCGATTGCAACATTTATGGAAAAGGACACGTGAAAACAAAATATATTACAACATATTAATACAGTTGGAAAATTCTAATTGAATGTGAGGTCATGAGAGATGCTGTTATCTCCCTCTTTCCTTATCCGTTTTCTTGAATTACAGGAAAGGCTAAGTGCATAAGCCCTTCACTGTTATTTGGAGTCATCAAGTGTCCCTGCATTATAGCATCCTTAATGACCCTGCTACCAGATGTGGGTGGCGCTGAAGGAATCAGTTCCTCGATGGGAGGAGTAGAGGGCCGCAGTGAAGGAGGGGCGCCAGAGCGTGGGCGGCGACCGCAGAAAGCCGTTCCTCCCTCCCGACGCACTGCCGCGTCCTCCTCAGTCGAGCCGGAACCGCTCAAAGAATCAACTTCCGGTTCGATCGGCTGTTGCGCGGTGATCCCGTTCCACTCCTCATCTACTTCATCCTCCCTTTTCAAGTCAGTGACAGTTTTACACACAGTTCCTATCATGCCTTTTACCGCAGGCAGTCCGAATAACCGCGAAATCGGACCTGGTTTGGCTGGAACCCTTTCAACGTTAGACGCAGGTCCCAGCATCCGAATTGCTGCACGAGCTACCTCCCTTTCTGCGTTCATCTCCTTTAATGTCTCTAAAACGAGACGCCAATCTGCACGGACGGCTTTAACTGCTTTTCGTTCCTTTTCGGAACCCGAAATAGCTTTATTCCGTAACGTATCCCCGTAGTTTTGCCAGTCCGTGACCGAAAATATCATCTGCAGGTCTTCAAAATGACCCAATCTTTGACCTAACTGTATTAAAACTACTACCTGCTTTACGGGTATATCATGCCCTCTCTTAGAGAGGATTCCCGCCAGCAGAGTGGCCGCAGCATCTGTTTGCATAGCTGCGCCTAAGGGGTGAGTCGCGACCTCACACTCCAGCATCTATCCTGCCCCTTTGGACCCAGATAGTGCTACCCTTAGCCGGATTTTTTCCCAACACCCCCTCCTCTCGCTACTTAGAGTAGTCACGGAGAAATTAAAAAAGAGGAACCTGAACCATCCTCTGCTACCAGATATGGGTGTGGGAGCCGGACCCCGAGTAACGATGACTCTCAATATGAGTATGGTCGTTCTCCTTTATTCGTAACACAACACTCCTTATATACCTTTACAGCAGAGCATGCGCCAAGAAACAACTTACAATTGGTCCAATTGAACTGTCCACGCCTTAAAAGTTACAGGATTGGCTCAAGAGGTTTGAGCGCGCGAAAGGTACCGGTCCGGCCGTTTCAGGGACTTTCCGGCGCTGAGTCCCAGGCTTTTGGTACGCGCTTCTCTCGGTCAGCATACCGAGGAAGGCTTAAAGGGGAACGCCAGGTTTAATCCTGAATGTTGAGCCCTGGATTGTTCACTGCTATTAAATCATATAATCACCCTTCCACACTCACCCATGCATAGATTATTTATAATAGATTCATAGGATTGTTAATGTTGGAAAACACCGAATTTCCTTGCTAGAATATTTCTTGATAGCCTCTTTGACAGTTCTGCCTTATTTAAAAAAATGGATTTTAATAGGATTAAAAGAAATAAATTGTGAAAAATTAATTGACCACTAATTCCTGGGGAAGGAGGTGATGGAGCTTATAAAATATTTATCAAAAGTTTAACTTAGTATTTTTCCTTTGAAATTACACATTATTTGGCTTTTACAACCTTAAATTCATATAAATTTCCTGTAAGCTGGATGAGCAGAAAAGGATGGTGTCTTACTGTGGTGTTAGAAGGAAATTCATGGGCTATGAATGTTACTTCTGCTTGAAATTTGTTGACATTTTTCCCCATGAGGAGAACTTGAGTCACTGTCCCTTTTGGAATCTGGATTACACTTGCTAAGCACTTACTGAGGATATGAGTTATTGGTCTGGGAGGTGTGATCTTCAGAATTCAGTTTTTCTTGGCTTCAGTTAAAAGGTGACAAATCTCTTGAAAGAAGAGAGAAGCTTTGTTGTTGCTGTTTGAGGATATCAGCATGTCAAAAGTAGAGTCAGGCTGTAAACTCTCCTGTTATCCGGGACAAGGATTTCCAACCTACGCATCAGATTAGGCTTGATAATTCTGCACATCTTTATGGGGCACAAAGGATGTTCTGTTGTACTGCTGATGCTATCCAGTGAACTAGTGCTCACTGCCATCCAACAGTCAGAATGGTTACTCTTCCAGAGGCATTTGAAACTGTCCCTGGGGAAGTGCTGTCAACCTCACCTGTCAGCCTCACTTCTGTGCCTGGGAAGATCATGGAACAGATCCTCCTAGAAGCTGTGCTAAAGCACATGAAGGACATGGAGGTGATCAATGGCAGCCAGCACGGCTTCACCAGGGGAAAATCCTGTATGACCAACATAGTAGCTTTCTATGATGGGATGACTGCAGCAGTGGACACAGGTAAACCAACAGATGTGATCTACCTAGACTTCTGTAAAGCCTTTAACACGGTCCCCCACAACATCCTTCTCTCTAAATTGGAGAGATATAGATTTGATGGGTGCATGTTTCAGTGTATAAAAAACTGGTTGGATGGTCGTATTCAATGAGTAGTGGCCAATGGCTCAAAGTCCAGATGGAGATCCGTGACAAGTGCTGTCCCTCAGGGGGCCGTACAGGGATCAGGGCTGTTTAATATCTTCATCAATGATATTGATAGTGAGATCGAGTGTACCCTCAGCAAGTTTGCAGATGACACCAAGTTGAGTGGTGCAGTTGCCACACCGGAAGGACGTGGACAGGTTGGAGAAGTGGGCCTGTGAGAACCTCATGAGGTTCAACAAGGCCAAGTGCAAGGCCATTCATCTGGGTTGGGGCAATCCCCATTTTCATTACAGGATGGGGGATGATGTGATTGAGAGCAGCCCTGCAGAGAAGGACTTGGGGTGCTGGTTGATGAGAAGCTCGATACGAGCTGGTAATGGGTGCTCACAGCCAGGAAGGACAACCGTATCCTGGGCTGCATCAAAAGAAGCGTGGCCAGCAGGTTGAGGGAGGTGATTCTGCCCCTCTATTCCTCTCTTGTGGGACCTCATCTGGAGTACTGTGTCCCGTTCTGGAATCATCAACATAAAAGGGATATGGAGCTGTTCAAATGGGTCCAGAGGAGGGCTAAAAAGACGATTAGAGGGCTGGAGCACCTCCTGTACAAGGACAGGCTGAGAGTGTTGAGGTTGTTCAGCCTGGAGAAGAGAAGGCTCCAAGAAGATCATACAGCAATCTTCCAGTACCTGAAAGGGGCCTACAAGAAAGCTGGGGAAGGACTGTTCACAAAAGCTTGCAGTGATAGGACTAGGGGCAATGAGTATAAACTGGAGAGGGGCAGATTTAGACTAGACATTAGGAAGAACTTCTTCACAATGAGAGTTGTGAGGCATTGGAACAGGTTGCCCAGGGAGGCTGTGGATGCCCCATCCCTGGAGGTGTTCACGGCCAGGTTGGATGGGGCCTTGGGCAGCCTGGTCTAGTGGGAGGCGTCCCTGCTCATGGCAGGGGAGTTGGAATTAGATGATCTTTAAGGTCCCTTCCAACCCAAACTATTCTATGATTCTAAGTGCTGCTGCCAGAGCTACATTTTAACTGGCACTAGGAGAAAACAGCACAGCAAAGGAAGCAGATACATTATTCAAAAATGTGGAATTTTATGGGAGGGTACCAATGCACACACATTTTGTACTTCTGTAGGCAGCGAGCCTTCCCCAGGGGAATAGTCCCAGAGCATCTTTCCCCTTGGAGCAGCAAAATGTGTCTTTCCCAGACCTGCACCACACTGGGCTCAGGTTATATGGGGGCTGTGCAGGACAGTGTAGGTGTGGTAGATTTTATGGGATGTTGGGCAAGGAGGCTGAATGGGATGGTAGCCAGAAGGCTGGTTGAGGAGGCTGTCTAGTGTTGGGGATGATGTAAGGGAGGCTGGGCAGGGATGCTATACAGGATGCTGAGTGGGAATGGTGTATGGGATTCTCAGCTGGAGTTCTGTATGGGATTCTCATTTGGAATAGTGTATGGGGTTCTCAGCTGGACTGGTGTACGGGATGTTCAGCTGGGATGTGTATGGGATGCTGAGCAGAGATGGGGTATGGGATGCTGAGCTGGGATGGTGCAAGTGATGCTGCACTGGGATAGCGTGCAATGTGCTGAGTGGGGAGATTGTACAGGATGCTGAGCTGGGATGGGATGTGGGATGCTTTGCAAGGACGTTTTACAGGATGCTGAGCAGGGATTGTGTTTGACATGCTTAGCAGGGATGGAGTATGGGATGCTGCAGCTGGGATAGTGTATAGGATGCAAACGGGGATGGGTTAGGGGATGCTAAGCAAGGATAGTATACAGGATGATGACCAAGGTTGGGTTGTGGGATGCTTAGCAGGGATGGGGTATGGGCTGTATCATCCACACAGCTCTGCCCTGCAGGGCTATGGGTCCCATGACTCTGCCCTGCATCTCTGCTCCAAGACTCTGCCCTACGGTGCTTTTGGTCCCACAACTTTTAGCCACAGCTCTGCCCTACATCTCTGCCCTATGGCTGTTACCTTCAGATTTGTCCTATGGCTCCTCCCCCAGTGCTTTGGGCACCATGGCTCTGCCCCACAGCTCTGACTTCTGCCTCTGCCTTATAGCCCTCTTGGCTCCACAGCTCTGCCCTACAACTCTGCCCCACAGCTCTGCCCTACGACTCTGCCCCACAGCACTATGGGCACCACCACACTATGACAGCCAAGTACCACTGAAATGGATGCAAAATGGCTTGGAGAAAATCTGAGCAAAATCACCAGTGAGGGGTTGATTGTTAAAACATTCTTAGAAATGGATCATTTATTTAGGAGCATGTCTTTGAAATGCAAGTATTACAGAGGAAAGGGGGTCTTGAACACCAAATCTTTCCTTGCTCAGACAATGAAATAATGCCTTTTTTTTTTTTTCTGCTTTTATTTGCCTTAATTTGAACCTTAAATGTTGTTGATGTCCTTTTCAGGCTGCCCAGAGAAAGAGATCAGGCCTACTGGGTTTTGATCTTTTCAGCATTCTTGAAAGTTCATCTGCTTCTGTAGGCTTCTACAGCTGGATGCTTCTGACTTGAGCAAGTTTCAAGTGCATCTCTCTCATCTCATCAGCACTCATTGTTTCTTTAGCCAGCTGAATTTCAGAATAGTTTCGCTGAGTTAACCACGGGATGTTTTCAAGTGATTTTGGTCTAATTGTTCTCACAGCTGAGAAGAAAGCTATTTGTAGAACTGAACGGACAAACACATTCTCAACAAAGGAGGTGATAGAAGCTAAAAGCCACTCTTCTGAAGTCTGATATCCATATGATAAACCATATAACACAATGAAAGATGAGGATATTCCAGTCACAGCAATAATCAGTAGCCACGAGAGATAGACACCCCACCAACAAGAAACTGTGCATAGTCTCTTACAAAAGGGCATGGAGGGAGTGCTTGGTGGTTTCCTTTCTTTCTGAAAGTTGCCCTCTTCTTCTGCATAATTACTACAATTGGAACCTGATGGTGGCATTCTCTGGCCAGCCTTCGCCAGGGGGTGGAGATTCCCAGACATTGTCTGTGCCTCAATTTCAATTACATTTGCGTCTCTTTCAGAAATGGTGCAATTTTGCCAGCTTTGGGGACCTCCCTTTCTTCTTGTCTTTCTGGAACATGGTGGGCTCCGTGAGTTGCCAGTAGCAGGAAGGTTCTCCACGGAACTAACATTCCTCGATTGTGCTGTAGTTTCAGAAAGGTCCAATTTTCGCAGATGTTCTTTGCTGTTTGTAAGAAGGGAATAAGCCCACACGAGGGGTGAATGTAGCTTTGAGGCCTTGTGAGCCACACCACGAGGAGGAAGCTCCTTCTGGGAATACTTAAATAAGGCATTGATAGTCATTTCCACAGGCATAGTAACCATAGCACATTGAGTTCCCACTGCTACTGATGTCAAAATCCTCAAGTGTTTTGGACAGGCTTTATTCCTCTCAGCATTAAAGAACACAATGTTACCAAGCAAGTTCAATAATAATGTTGCTAAACAAGAAGACAACCTTTGGAACCTGCTGAAAGTGCCACTGAGAACACGAGCGAAAATTGAGAACCACAGATGGTCCTCTCTCAGGCTTTTGGTAAGACTAATCAAAAAGTAGTCCATTTTGGGCACACGTGCCTTGGGGTTTGTGACAGCAAAAGTCCCTGCTAGTAAATGATCACCCTTGTCAAGAGAAAGCCATTTCCTGCACATGAAGAACCAGGTTTTCCTTCTGGATATGTTCTCAACTGTGGCTCTGCTTAAAAACCAGCTTGGAGATGGGCCCTTGTTATTGTGCCAGACCCTGATGGAACAAATGTCTCCCAAGTCTTTCTTAGGAGTTAAGAGAAAGCAATCAATACTTCCTCGTTGGAAAGATGAAAGATGTGGGTGGCATAAACAATGGACATCACTTGTGCCATTCTGGCCAACAAGCTGAAGAAAGACATCTGCTTTTGTTCCAGCTCCCCAGCGACTGCCTGTGTATAACGTGACCAAACAACTGGCTGGATCCAAGGGTTTGTTGTCCGGCAGAACTATCATCTTCTGTTTGCTGTCCCTGTCAGTCCTGTCTTTTCTCATGGCCCAGAGGGACAGACAAAAGTAGATGGCAGAAATCCCAAGCACTGTGCAGAGTGTCACAGGGTTTCGAGATATGTCTGTTAGCAGGATTTTTCCCAGATCTACTGGGTTGGGGCTTACTATTACTTTGGCTGCCAGGAATCTTATGTTGAACACGGATGCATGTGATGCAGCGTGGGCAGACGGACTCGTTTGACTCTGTTCCATGTTGCAGATACAGTGCACCTGCTGCCAATTAGTCTTGGGGCCAAGCCTGCATATATCATCTCTCCATAGACTTTGATCTCCATCCAGAGATAAGCACTGATCACTAAAAATGTGTATGCTCACCAGACTCTGTGTTTGATGCCTGACAACATAGGGAGCCCGCAAGACAATGGAGATGGTAGTAGTGCCTGTACTGCTGCCTAGAGCCATGGCTGTCAGCAATGGCTTTGGGAGGCAGATAAGATAGGGATCCTTAATGAGACAGCCAGAACTACCTGTCTTATTTGTGCTGGCAACTGTTGGTCTGTTGTGAAAAGCAGTGAAGGAAGCTCTGTGGTGAGCATGGGTGATTTTGGTGCCTTTAAATACCAGCACCTGGAAAGATACTTCCAATTTTGTTAGGATCTGGATGTACACTGTTTCAGTATTTCTGTTCACTTTAAAAGAAAATCCTCCCATTGTGTAATTTTGTGTTTTATCAGGTCCTATTGCTAATGGAAAAGTTGAAGAATCCTTCTCTCTCCTTGCTAGAATAACTTCTGCTCCTTCAGGCACGATCCCACGTAGATTGCCATGAGCTTTGTCCTCTGCCAATGCAAATCCCAAGACCATGGTTGGGTTTTCTGATGTGCCTCCTAACCAAGGGAAGAAGTTCTCCTCAAATTCAAAAAGGGCAGTGGAAATGACAGCATCAGGAGGCAATCCTGAATTATTTCCCTTTCTCAGGGATGGATAAAAGCAATTCCTGCAAGTATTTCCAGTAGAGGAAGCATTTGCAATGTTTCCTGCTTCATCTTTCCTCAGAGTGATAGTCCAGTGTTTTGTTTCCATAAGAGTTTCTTTTTCTCCAGGGACTTTGCCCTGTAAGACTATGTCTGTTAATTTTTCCATGATGGAAAAGACTTTTTTCACTTCGCTTCTACTGACATTCCTGTGATGCAGTTCAGCAGCTCTCATAGTGTTGGACAAGCATCTCAGTATTCCACTGCTCTGCATTTCAGCTTCTTCAGATGAATAGCTCTCATTCCTCCGTACCTTCAGCACTGCTGTTACTTCTGCCAGTTTCTTGATGACCAGGTCTTGTGAGCGGGGCTTCACTTCTGCAGCTTCCTCTGTGATTTGAGAAAGAGCTGCAACTACTTGCTTGATTTCCATTGTGGTCTCAGCAGAAATATTCAGGCTGGTTTGAATCAGATTTTCCCGAAACTGAGTCCTAAGGTGCTGGAGAGTTGGTGTGGCTTTCATAGAGTTTAAGACTGAGGCTGTCAGATAAGCTAAATAACTGGCACTCAAAGAATCTCCAGTCTGGAGATAAGATGTCATTGGTGCACTTGAACCGTTCACTGCGGCCAGTAGTTCATGAAAAACAGCAGTTTGTAGCTGACTGTCAGTTGGTTTCCATACAGCAACACATAAACTCACTTGGGTAAATGCCCCAAGGGAATCGTAGACTTGAACATAGAGTGTCAGGGTGTACTTCTGAGAGGGCTCTCCAACTGGTAGAAATGATGGAGGAGTTCTAGGCTGATAACCAAAGTACAGAATCGGACCAAATGTATTTTCCTCCAAAGACGTTATTTTGGTAGTGCTGGGCACACTGGAAGCTACGATCACTTTATATGTCAGAGGTAAATTGCTGTCTGAAAATCCACTGCATTGAACAACAAATTTTGTATGGAAGGCTGTACCCCAGCGTGGGTTGATGGCACACTTGCCACCCCTAGGAGGAGAATTGACTACAAATGTGTATCTGTATATTGAGGACCTGCCATCCCAGGTGGCTGCTTTTAACTGAAGAGTGTAGGCTTGCTCCGCAACCGTTGTAAAAGTCCAAGGGCGTATTGAGAGGTAAGGCCCAGACCTCCCTGTTGAGGTTCTAGAAGACCAGTCCAAGCTGATTTCTGTAGAGTTTCCTGACAAAAGGGACCAGTGGTAGACTGGCTGGCTATTTGTTCTACAATTTAGGCATTTTCCAGACAAGGTAAATCTCTGTGTTGGAATTAGAGTGCTACCACAGTTTTCAAGGCACCTCCCATCCAGAAGGATTGGGGAGCCGGGCTCCACATCTACAGTTTGGTCAGCATAACTCCTCCTACTGTCCTTTTGAATCTCTAGACGAAAGTAGTAGATGGCATGTCCTGGGAGGGATTCTGGTGCCATTGTTTGAACTGAACCTGAGGACTTTAACCATTTCAAATCCTTCTGGGCCGGATGGCATTTCTTTCCTGGGCTGATTTTCATGTTTGTATAGTCTGTCACCTCTTTAGTGCAGTACCAAGTAAATGTGATTCCCTTTGCTCCTTCATGTGAATCAGGATCATAGGATTCAGAGCCATCAAGAGTCCAATTATCAGAAAAACCCACTACGCGATATGCGCCTCCTGCAATCTTTGCCACTAGCCTACTCTTCTCATATTTAACATAAACATGATCTGAGGCCCTGAGGACTAATTTGGTATAGAGCGCGGTTATCTTAGTACTGAAAAGAACCAGATACATCCCATATTCTAAGGTATAACTGGGAATAGTGAACAGTACAATATCCACACCCTGAAACAAAGAACTATTCAGGGGTTTTTCCCAGTCTGGAGGAGTTTTTGTGTCTACAACAGGAAAGACTCTCCACAAGCACCGGACCATTTTCGGGATGTTGCAGTCTATCTTCAGTCTGGCAAAGAAGACATAAGATGTCCCCCTTTTGCATTCCAAGACAGAGGAATAAGGAGGCGTCTGGATATGCAGGCTGTATATGTAACAGGTTTTTTTCTTGGTAGGTGCTGGTGTTCCCATGGCTTTTGCAACATGGCTGTTGGCTCCGGCTACTGAAAGAGCCAGTGGAAGCACAGCTGTGGTACCTTTTGCCACAGAAAAAAGAGGCAAAAGGGTTTGTTTTCCCCAAAGGGGAGCAGGGGCCCCCCAGCCTCGAGAACAGTAGGTGAGCAGCAGAAGGAGGAGAAGCTGGAGCACTGCCATTGCTGTGTGAGCTGAAGGGAAGGAGGCAGCAGAATCCCTGGTGCACAGCCTGGTGGAGGCTGGCAGTTGGGCAGTGCCAGCTGCTGGAAAAGAGCTCTAGAGAAAGTGAGGCCTGCTCCCCACCACCCCCAAGCACAGCCAGAAAGAGAGGTATCGAACCTTGGGAATAGCAGATCTTGTGCAGGTACAGCCAGTTCCAACAGAAAATAGAATTTCAGGGCCAACAACCCACAAAAAACACACTCGCTGGCAGCACCGCAGCCCCTCTGTGCTGATGTGCGCGGTGCTGCCAGCAGGCCAAGTGGCACACGACTCTCTCTGACCCATCCCAAGTGGCTGGTGGCCCCACCCCTAGATGGCCTGCCTCTATGATGTCATAAAACACTACCAGGGAAGGAGACTCCACCACTCCCTTGGGCAGCCTTGTCCTATCACTTGTTACCTCGGAGAATAGACCAATACCTGCCTCTCTACGACCACCTTTCAGGTAGTTGTAGAGTATCACAGAATCATAGAATGGTTTGGGTTGGAAAGGACCAGGAAGGTCACCTAGTCCAACCCCCCTGCAGTGAGCAGGGACATCTTCAACTAGATCAGATTGCTCAGGGGCCCATCCAACCTGAACCTGAATGTTTCCAGGGATGGGGCATCTACTATTTCTCTAGGTAACCTGTGCCAGTGTTTCACCACACACAGCAAAAAAATTTCTTTCTAATATCTAGTCTAGATTTCTCTTTTATTTTAAAACCATTACCTCTTGTCCTATTGCTGCAGGCCTTGATAAAAAGTTTTTTCCCACCTTTCTTATAAGCCCCCTTTATCGCTTGAAAGACCGCAATAAGTTCTCCTCATGGTCTTTTCTTCTCCAAGCTGAACAACCCCAACTTCCTCAGCCGCTTGTCATAGGGAAGTTGTTCTGGGCCTTGATCATTTTGGTGGCCCTCCTCTGTGTGGGGACACAGACTCCAACAGATCTGTGTCTTTCCTGTGCTGAGGACTCCAGAACTGGACACAGTATTCCAAGTGTGGTCTCACCAAAGCAGAGTAGAGAGGCAGAATCACCTCCCTTGAGCTACTGGCAACGTCTCTTTTGATGCAGCCCAGGGTATTGCTGGCCTTCTGTGCTGTAACTGCACATTGCCAGCTCATGTCCTGCTTGTTATCCACCAAGACACACAGGTCCTTCTCTGCAGGGCTGCTCTCGATCTCTTCATTCCCCAGACTGTTGGGTTTGCCCCTACCCAGGTGCAGGACCTTGGACTTCCCCTTGCTGAATCCCATGAGATTTGCACAGGCCTAATTCTCCAGCTTGTCCAGGTCTCTCTGGATGGGTTTGCATTCCTCAGGGGTAAAGAGAGGGAAAAAATAATTTCCATCAACTCAGAGGCTGCCGTCTCACTAATGCAGCCAAGATCTTGGTAAGCATCTTTGCTACAAGGAACCATTGCTGGCTTATATTTCAGCTCATCTGTTAGAGCCCCAGTGTCCCCTTCTGCAAAGTTGCTTTATAGGCAGTCACTCTCTAGCCTGTTCTGGTGCATGGGATTATTCCAGATGTGTGACTTCTCCTTTGACGTTGCTGAACTTCTCAGGGTGTCAACCTCACCACTCAGTTGGTGTGACCCACAAGCTTGATGAGGGTACACTCGATCCCATCATCTATGTCATTGATGAAGATGATCATTGATGATATCTATGTCATTGACGAAGATGTCATTGATGATCATAGATGATGGGATCCACCCAAGGGTATTGAAGGAGCTGGCGGATGTGCTGGCCAAACCCCTTTCCATCATCTTTCCATCAACTGTCCTGGAAGACTGGGGAAGTTCCACTGGACTGGAGGCTGGCTGATGTGCCCATCTACAAGAAGGGTCGCAGAGAGGATCCAGGGAACTACAGGCCTGTCAGTCTGACCTCAGTGCCAGGGAAAGTCATGGAACAGGTGATCTTGAGTGCTATCATGAAGCACATGCAAGAGAACCGGGTGATCAGGCCCAGTCAACACAGGTTCACAAAAGGCAGGTCTTGCCAAACTAACCTGATCGCCTTCTAGGACAAAGTGACTCGGGTGCTGGATGAGGGAAAGGCTGTGGATGTATCTTCCTGGACTTCAGGAAAGCCTTTGACACAGTTTCTCACAGCATTCTGCTTCGGAAACTGTCAGCCTCTGGCCTGGACAGGCGCACACTCTCCTGGGTGGAAAACTGGTTGGATGGCTGAGCCCAGAGAGTGGTGGGAAATGGTGTGAAATCCAGCTGGAGGCCAGTGACAAGTGGAGTTCCCCAGGGCTCGGTGCTGGGTCCAGCCCTGTTCAATGTCTTTATCAATGACCTGGATGAAGGCATCGAGTGCACCCTTAGCAAGTTTGCGGACGACACTAAGCTGGGTGGAAGCGTTGATCTGCTGGAGGGTAGGGAGGCTCTGCAAAGGGATCTGAACAGGCTGGACCGCTGGGCTGAGACCAATGGCATGAGGTTTAACAAGGCCAAATGCCGGGTCCTACACTTGGGGCACAACAACAGACATGCAGCTACAGACTAGGAGAAGTCTGGCTGGAGAGCTGCCTGGAGGAGAGGGACCTGGGTGTGTTGGTTGACAGCCGACTGAACATGAGCCAGCAGTGTGCCCAGGTGGCCAAGAAGGCCAATGGCATCTTGGCTTGTATCAGAAACGGCGTGACCAGCAGGTCCAGGGAGGTTATTCTCCCTCTGTACTCGGCACTGGTGAGACCGCTCCTCGAATCCTGTGTTCGGTTCTGGGCCCCTCACCACAAGAAGGATGTTGAGGCTCTGGAGAGAGTCCAGAAAAGAGCAACAAAGCTGGTGAGGGGGCTGGAGAACAGGCCTTATGAGGAATGGCTGAGAGAGCTGGGGTTGTTTAGCCTGGAGAAGAGGAGGCTGAGGGGAGACCTCATTGCTCTCCACAGCTACCTGAAAGGAGGTTGTAGAGAGGAGGGAGCTGGCCTCTTCTCCCAAGGGACAGGGGACAGGACAAGAGGGAATGGCCTCAAGCTCCGCCAGGGGAGGTTTAGGCTGAACATTAGGAAAAAAAATTTTACAGAAGGGGTCATTGGGCAGTGGAACAGGCTGCCCAGGGAGGTGGTTGAGTCACCTTCCCTGGAGGGGTTTAAGGCACAGGTGGACATGGTGCTGAGGGGCATGGTTTAGTGTTTGATAGGAATGGTTGGACTCGATGATCCGGTGGGTCTCTTCCAACCTGGTGATTCTATGATTCAACAACACTGGTCCCAGAACAGACACCTGAGGGACACGAATCATCACTGATCTCCATCTGGACATTGAGTTGTTGACCACTACTCTCTGAGTGTGACCGTCCAATTTCTTATCCACCAAGGAGTCCTATCAAATCCATGTCTCTCCACTTTAGATCGAAGGATGTTGTGGGGGAATTCTCTAAGTCATAGGCCTTAGAGAAGTCGTAATAGATGACATCCATCGATCTTCCCTTGTTGACTGATGTAGTCACTCCATAAGGCCACTAGGTTGCTAAGGCAGGACTTGCCCTTGAGGAAGCTGTGCTGGCTGTCTCGAATCACCTGCCTGTCCTCCATGGGCCTTAGCGTAGCTTCCAGCAGGATCTGTTCCACAATCTTCCCAGGCACAGAGGTGAGGCTGGCAGGTCAGTAGTTCCCCAGGTCCTCCTTTCTACCCTTTCTAAAAATGCGTGCAACATTACCCTTTTGCCAGTCACCAGGGACTTTGCCTGACTGCCATGACTTTTCAAATATCGTGGAGAGTGGCTTGGTGACTACAGTATTCAGTTTCCTCAGAACTCTTGGATGCATCTCATCTGGTTCCATGGACTTGTGTACATCCACGTTCCTCAGGTGGTTGCAAACCTGATCCACTCTTAAAGGGGGAAGTTCTTTGCTGTACCAGTCTGTGTCTTGCAGCCCACCCCCTCAAGAGATGTGAGAAGTGAGGTTGCTAATGAAGACTGAGGCAAAGAGATTGTTGAGTACGTCAGTCTTCTCATCTGTTGTTGCCAGTGTGGCAGCCTCACTCATCAGAGCTGGTACCCTTTCTTTGACCTTACTTGTCTGATTTACATACCTGTAGAAGCCCTTTGTGTTACTCTTTGCATCCTTCACCTAGTTCAGCTCCAGTTGTACCTTGGCCTTCCTGACCCCATACTTACACAAATGGTTAGTGTCCCTATAATCTTCCCAGGATATCTGACCCTGCTTCCAGTGCCTGTGCATTTCCTTATTGTCTTTTAGTTTGAGCCACAGGTCACAACTCAGCCATGCTGGTCTCACCTTTCTTGCCAGACTTCGTGTACCTGGGGATGGAGAGCTCTTGCCCTCCATGGAAAGCATCCTTAAAGATCTTCCAGCTCTGCTCTGCTCCCTTGTCCCCAAGGGCAGTTTCCCAGGGGGTCCTATTGACTAATTCCTTGAAGAGCTGGAAGTTTGCCTTCCTGAGATTCAAGGTCCTGACTTCACTCTTTGCTTGACCCATGTCCCTCAGGACCACGAACTCCACCAGTCCATGATCAACACATCCCAAGCAGCCTCCAACTTTGATGTCCTCAATCAGGTCACTCGCATTGGTGGTCACCACCTCAAATACTGCATCTCCCCTGGTAGGGGTGTCTTGTACCTGGCTTAAAAAGTTGTCCTCAGCACATTCCAGAATTCTCCTGGATAGCCTACAGCTCGCTGTGCTACTCCTCCAGCAGATATCTGGGTGGTCAAAGCCCCCCAGCAGGATGAGAGCCTGCACGGGCCATGCCTCCTGAAGCTGGAGTAAGAAGGCTTTATTGATCACCTCCTCTTGATTGGTTGGCCTGTAGTAAAATCCAACTGCTAGATTCCCTTTGTTGCCTCAGTCTCTGACTCCTAGCCATAAGCTTTCAACCTGCTCATGGCTATTCCTCAGAGACAGCTCTTCACACTCTATCAATTTCTTGGTGTAGAGGGCAATTCCTCTGTCCCTCCTTCCCCACCTGTCCCTTCTGAACAGCCTGTAGCAGTCAATAGCCGCACTCCAGTCATGGGATTCACCCCACCAAGTTTCAGTAATGGCAGCCAGGTCATAGCTTTCCAGCTGCACGATGTCTTCCAGCTCCTCTTGTTTGTTGCCCAGGCTGCATGCAGTGATGTAGAGGCACTTCAGCTGGGCTGTAGGCTGTATAGCCTTCTTAGAGGAGCACTTCTTATTCCTCTGAGCAACTCTTTATTCCTGTTTCACTGCCGTTTCCCTCAGTACTCCCTCTCTTCAAGAGCTCTGCAGTGTGCTCCGTACATTTCTGAGACATAGGCTGAGGACCCTCACTGCACTGTGGTGAGGAGCACTGAGCACTCAGATAATCCAAGCAGCTGGGCCAGGCAGCAGCTCTGATACTCTCTGCGATGGGATTAGGATTATTGCTGCCCGCTGCTGTGATTACTTCTCTGTCTACGTGGGGCACCAGCCGATTCCAGGACTTTGGGCTTAACTTTAAGACCTGCAAATGAGCTGGGTCCCAGATAATTTTCTCAGTGTCTGGATCCCCAAGGCCAAGAGGATGAAGCTGTGGGAAGCAGGGGTTGGTGGGGCAGGATTAACTCTGCCCCTCCTATGTGTCAAGCGCTGCAGCAAATCTCCCTCTGCCTGGATGGTGGGTGCTGCTCACCCGTATGACACGGCTGCATCTCGGAGGATGTGCAGTGTGGCACACTGCCAGGAGCTTAGCTGTCTTTGGGTCACAAAGTCAGGGATTTAATGTAGGGATCGTTTCTCTTAGGGAGGGGAAGGAGCAGATACAGCCAGGGGTGTGCATTGAAAAACATCGATGTCCAACTTGGTCATCAAACAGAGAATTCTGCCAATTGCGGAGAGGGGCAAGGCAGCCAGTGGGCAGGGACTACCAGCTCCTAGGGAAGGAGGTGATAGACTTTATAAAATATTTGTCCTCCACAGTGGGGGACATCACTGAAGGGAGCTTGGAGGTGCTTTGCTTGCAATAGGCACAATGCAGTCTGGCATCAATGACTTAGATCTGGGAATCTCCTTCAACACTCCATGAGAAACTGGTAGTGGGATGAGTTCAACTACTTAATAACTCCTTCTAACTGTATTCCACAGAGGGGACATAATGAGTAGCAACAAACATGGAGTGGTGAAAGCAGCGATATGGTCAAAGTAGAAAAACAGGAAAACAATCTTACAGTTTTACTTCAGACAGATCTCACCTGTTGAAGACACAACAAGGCCAAAGATGACTTCAGGTGAGGAGGCAATAGATGAATGCACCATTGCTCTCAGCAGAAGCCAGGAGAGCTGGTGAATCTGGGAGGTTCTGCAGCCCAACTTGTCTCGGGCAGAGTGCAAAGTATCCCCAGACCTGGCTCTACAATCCTGCCACAATCAGCCTGGAATCGAGACAAACCATCCAAGACAATAGAGATAGTCCCCAAATGGCCAACTGCTTTACCCAGCAGTTAATTTCTTCTAATTAAATCCTCTTACGAACAAGATGAGTACAGTGCATTGCTGCTGAAATACTCACCTGTGCAGGGATAATTTCCTTGCTGGAAAATTTCTTGATATCTTCTTCTGCCTTTTTTTTTTTAAAAAAAAGGACTTTAACTGGATTAAAAGAATGAAATTCTGAAAAATTAATTGGTATCTCTGTTAAATGACATTAAGTTGCGCAGAGTTACTGCTAACTGTACAGTTACTTGGCAGTGTAATGAAGGGTTTACTCACCAATAAATGCTTCTCCTTTGTCTTTTACTTTAGCTTGGTCTTTTAAGAAAAGCAGGTCCTTGAGCAAATTCAGAGCCATAGTGAAAGACCCACTTGGTATACAATCTCTGTTTCCCACTGCCAGTTGCATCTGCACTTGCAGAACTCAAACATTAAATTGAAGCGAAAAAATCTAAGCTTATAAGACTGATCTAAAAATACTACTTAGCTGTCTTCTATGCATACTATGGCTTCATAACACAAATTTAAAAAATTTTCTGATAAACTGTTCCTGTGGAAAAATCCAGCATAATCTAAATGCTCAGTAATAAATCCATCAGGAGTTAAGCAGATGTCAGTTACTAAACTCTGTCAAAGTTTACACTGCACACTCAAGAACAGCATTATTGCTGAAATAGATTCTTTATTTCTGAAACATTCCAAAACAGCAGTTTACACAGTTGTACTCAAATATTAAGTCATATGCCATTATAAGAAAGCATTGATTAGTGCAAGTGGATTTTGTAAAAGATCTATCAAAAAGATTTATTCACATTAAAACTCATTTTCAATAAGCAACTGTTAATAAAACATTACAATTTTATTCTTTGTCATAAAGTACTGAAAACCAACTGTAGTTTTAGAGATCACTGTATCTTTGTAAGTGCAACGTGACTTATGCTGCCATTTTAAGTATAAAACACTATGACAATAAATTAACAATTGAACAAATGGTGAAAGACCAACAAAACCATGCTGAGCCAGCTGGAAGGCAATTTCCAGTGAATGCTACTTGTTTTGTGCTTCTGCAACATAAATATACTGTTTCATATTGCCAATGGTACAATTTTGTAAGATAGGTTCCTAGCACTAAAAAAGTACATTATCCCAAAAATATTATTTATGGCACAGAAAAGTTAAATTATCTCTCTGTTGTTCAAGGTTCAGGCAAGTTTAAATGGACTCAGGGATACAAAATAAAATGTACTGGAAACACTAGAAAAAAAATCAAGCACATACGTAAGTCCCCCCAAATTCCAAATAAAAAGCACGATGTCTTTACACTGAGTAAATTAGCTTAGAATTTCAGTATGGGAAAGCTGCCCAAAAGCATTATTTCCCAGTTCTCTCCGAGGAAATCTTCTGGTACTTTGCACATCTCTAAGACTTTCTTCAGTTCCAAATGCCAACACTGCCATCGTTAGTCTGCTAACAACACAGCTGGTCAGGGAACTGATTAAGTGCAATATTTAGTATTTCAAAAGATGCTCATGTTTTTAAAATGACATTGTATTAGGGGTTGTTACATATTAAAATCCCAGGGGAAATAATACTGTATGACCCTCCTTTCCCAAACCATTGTTACCCAGCCAGCTGGGTAATGAAATCCAGATTATTTTTCCTCCACTGTTGACGGGCATCCTTCATCAATAGCAGCCATCTCTCCAACTTCCATCCCGCATCGTACTTAGTGATGAAAGAGGCTTTGGAGGCTGAAGAAAACTGTATTAGACAGATAGTAAAAAAAAGACAAAGTCATATTTCATGTGAAAGATCAAGGTAAGAAACACCATTTACTTCTACAGCAAGACGGCCTTTGTGGCTTGCTTGAAGACATCACTCCAAACAAGTGTATTCCTGGGTCTATGCTAATGTGAATGGAAAGCACGATGATGAAATTAAGGCCACCTCTAATGACAGCGCAGTTCTGTTACTGGTCTCAGGAAGATAAAAGCTTTGTAAAAAGCAATTTAGTGAATAATTCTCATGATGCGTGAGATCCCTCTAAGTGGGAGAATTTGGTTCTTCAGGGCTAAAGGCAAAAAGAAGCAAGTTTGTTTGTCACAACAGACAACAGAGATCTGACGGGAAATATTGTCCACAAAGCTGTTGTGCTCAGCACGCTCATCAAAAACCAGCACTTTATTAAAACCCTATGCACTAACACTAAAGAATTTAGGCATCTTAGCAGCTGAAGAACTCTGAAGACCCTTTAGTGCTGATGCAGGCTCTCTCTAGTTTGCCACAACCATATTTTAGTTAAGTCACCAGAGCAGCTTCTTACCTCTCTGCTACGACTGGCTTTTTATGGACAAAACAGAATCACAGAATCACAGAACAACCAGGTTGGAAGAGACCCACCGGATCATCGAGTCCAACCGTTCCTATCAAACACTAAACCATGTCCCTCAGCACCTCATCCACCCGTGCCTTAAACACCTCCAGGGAAGGGGAATCAACCACCTCCCTGGGCAGCCTGTTCCAGTGCCCAATGACCCTTTCTGTAAAGAATTTTTTCCTAACGTCTAGCCTAAACCTCCCCTGGCGGAGCTTGAGGCCATTCCCTCTTGTCCTGTCCCCTGTCCCTTGGGAGAAGAGGCCAGCACCCTCCTCTCTACAACGTCCTTTCAGGTAGTTGTAGAGAGCAATGAGGTCTCCCCTCAGCCTCCTCTTCTCCAGGCTAAACAACCCCAGCTCTCTCAGCCGCTCCTCATAAGGCCTGTTCTCCAGCCCTTTCACCAGCTTTGTTGCTCTTCTCTGGACTCGCTCCAGAGCCTCAACATCCTTCTTATGGTGAGGGGCCCAGAACTGAACACAGGATTCGAGGAGTGGTCTCACCAGTGCCGAGTACAGAGGGAGAATAACCTCCCTGGACCTGCTGGTCACGCCGTTTCTGATACAAGCCAAGATGCCATTGGCCTTCTTGGCCACCTGGGCACACTGCTGGCTCATATTCAGTCAGTTGTCAACCAACACACCCAGGTCCCTCTCCTCCAGGCAGCTTTCTAGACAGACTTCTCCTAGTCTGTAGCACTGCATAGGGTTGTTGTGCCCCAAGTGCAGGACCCGGCATTTGGCCTTGTTAAACCTCATGCCATTGGACTCTGCCCAGCGGTCCAGCCTGTTCAGATCCCTTTGCAGAGCCTCCCGACCCTCCAGCAGATCGACACTTCCACCCAGCTTAGTGTCGTCCGCAAACTTGCTAAGGGTGCAACCGCCCAGACTTAAATAAAAAGGTGGTTAAACTTAAGTTCAGCCAAGTGGTGCAACTCCACTTTGTTGCAGGATCACTTGTCTTTGATATCACAGAATCATCAAGGTTGGAAAAATCCTCTAAGAATGTCAAGTCCAACTGTCAGCACAACATCACTGTACCGACTCAACTATGTCCCAAAGTGTCATGTCTACACATTTTTTGACTTCACCGCTTCCCCAGGCACACTCTTCCAAAGCTTCACCACTCTTTCATAAATAAATTTTAAAGTTTAAAATGACACCAAATCGGGCAGAAATGTCGATCTGCTGAAGGATAGGAAGGCTCTTCAGAGGATCTGGACAGGCTGGATAAACTGTCTGAGGCCAACTGTATAAGATTCAACAAAGCCAAGTGCCAGGTCCTGCACTTGGGTCAAAACAACCCCATGCAGTGCTCCAGGCTTGGGGAAAGAGTGGCTGGAAAGATGTTTGGCAAAAAAGGACCCTGCAGTTGCTGGTCGACAGTGGCTGAACATGAGCCAGCAGTGTGCTCAGATGACCAAGAAGGCCAACAGTATCCTGGCTTGTATCAGAAATGCTGTGGCCAGCAGGAGTAGGGAAGGGATTGTCCTGTACTTGGCACAGGCGAGGCCACACCTCGCATGCTGTGTTCAGTTTTGGGCCCCTGACTCCAAGAAAGACCTTGAGGGGCTGGAGCATATCCAGAGGAGGGCAAGGAGTGGGGAAGGACATGGAGCACAGGAGTTATGAGGACTGGCTGAGGGAATGAGGCCATTTAGCCTGGAAGAGGCTGAGGGGAGACCTTATCGCCCTCTACAACTACCTCAAAGGAGGTTGTAGCAAGGTGGGGGTTGGTCTCTTTTCCCAAGCAATGGAAATGGCCTCAAGTTGTGCCAAGGCAGGTTTTGACTGGATATTAGGAAAAAATTCTTTATTGAAAGAGTGGTGAAGCATTGGAACCTGCTGCCCATTGGGGTGATGGAGTCTCCTTCCCCGGAGGTGTTCAAAAAATGTGTAGATGTGGTGGTTCAGGACATGGTTTAATAGGCACAGTGGTGTTGGGCTGACAGTTGGACTTGATGATCTTGGAGGTCTTTTCCAATCTTAATAATTCTATGGTTCTGTGACACAACTGATGTAAGTTTCTTTTTAAGAAATGTCATCATCTATTAATCACAGAACATACAGCTGACTTTAACTCCCAGCTGCGATAAGGTGATTAAAACACAGTCTCTTTCCTCAGAATTATTTTATTGCTTGCTCTAAAAATATACTCATTTGGGCATTAAAGTCTCTTGGAAAAATGCAAGAATACATTTCCTTAATGGTATAGCTCATTACAAGCATATGGTCCTTCAGGAATTCCCTGTTTGCCTATGGTCTCCCATCTGGAATAGAAAAGTTGCTGGTTCAACCCAAGATCATAATATCCAGGATATTTCCTTCTTCACAATGCTGTAATGTCACAAGTAGCATTTTTACAGTATACTGCTTTATGCAAAAACAGGGATGCAGCTCTTTCTATTTGAATACTTTAAGATGTGCTCATCAAACAGCAGCTGGCACAAGTCTGGAAGAAGGCAAATCACGTATGTCAATGGTATGAGATTTCCATTTGGTTTTATTTCTTATTCATAGATGGCAATCCATTCTTATTTACATGGGATTACATTCTATCAATGATTACAGTTTACTTGGAACCACCAGCTGGCATTGTCCATCACTATTTCTGGAGAGAAATTTTCACTCATTCAGTGACTCAGCATCGGGATCTAGAAACTCTCCATTTTCACAGCCTAGCTGCACATTCAGGAGAACCCCCCTTCACACACTCTAAACCAAAATAATCCACTCAGGGAAGGATGCCTATTTAACGCTTACCTTCGAACTGGCTGTGCAATTTTACTTCTGGGTATGCCACTCCCATTGATGGCCAGTGACGGTCTTGGAAGAGCACTGCGCGCTACAATCCCTTGACTGGCAGTCTTGTTTGGCATTGGGATCCCAGTATTAGAATGTAACTGTAAGTTGTTGGACACTGGAATACTGCTGCTACTACTGTTATTGCTACTACCTTGTACGGTTGGGCTTACGTAGGCAGTAGCTTTGAGAGGCTGTCTGACAGACACTGGAAAATGTCCCACACTGTGAACTCTGTGTTGAAGCTGCCCTGGTGATGGAACTGTAACGAGAAAAAGAAAAGGAAGCAACAAGGTTAGTCTAAAAAAGGTGAGGCCAGATAGTAATGCTCATTCCTAGATAGATCTGAATAGGGATAAACACAACATTATGTAATTTACTTGCTAATTATAAACCACTGAAAACTCCCTTAGATGCAATACTGTATCCAGTAACACTACACTGAATTAAAAGTACTCTGTTCCATCCCCATCCTGAAGAAAAATCCCATCCCATATTCATTGTTCTTTCTCCCCTCAAAGAGGTTTCATTAACCATTACAAGCACACTAATTCCACCTATGCAATTAGGAGAAATTGCTCAAGCTATAATGCAATTATTGTTAGATCACTGAAATTTTTGTCAGCTTGCTTGCAATAACTGCATCTTGGTTAAGGAACATTGCACTAAGAGCCCTATAAAACATCACAGAAGTCTAAGCTTTACGTATAAAATAAATAACAAGGCTATGAAAAGGTCTCAAATATAACAGCATATTCCAAAGCTGATGTTATATGAACTGTCATTTAAAATCCATGCTACAGGTTCCAGAAGCTTTATATATAGATTTTCTGCACAATCCTGCCCTCTGGTGTACGTCAGACACGCATCTGTTTCAGAGTCCACATAGGAAAAGTGAACTGTCGAAGCCTGAAGCACATAAACTAACAGAGCACATACAGGCCAATCCTTTCTCAAGTCTCTGAAAAATGACATCTTAATTTAAAGACACAGAAAAAATAGAAGTATGTGATTAAATTAAACAATACCACCAATATATTCCTACAGAACTCATAATAACACAGCTCCTTAAATACCCAGCACAGAAAATGACTGGAAATGTTTTTAAAAAAATCACTTCAGAAAAATCAAATTTTATACACATGCACACACATACATATGCAAACATATGCACACAGAGAAACAGGTGTTTTTAAAAGAGTGAATAAAGTTAAACTCTCAACACAGTACCATGCAAATTCAAGTGGGAATCTGAGCAACTACTTCCATTCTCCTATTCAAACAGGACAAAAATAAACCAAAAAAAATTCATCAGTCAAGCATATTTTCCAGAAAAGACATACTTTAATAGTTTCGAAGACATTTGTAAATTGTGCTCAAATTTGAAAGAAAACACCTACAGGAAAAGGTTTTGCCAACTTCTCCCTCCAAAACCTCAAAGGACATGGGAGGAAGAAGTTCAATTCTCTCTCCTGTCTCTGTCAAAAGAAATTCACTTCTTCTATTTCCTCTCAGAGTACTTCAGCCAGTGCGCTAGAGAAGATTGGTTTGGATCTTGATATACTTCGGTCACATTCTACATTAATAATTCAATATCCGCTAGATCAATACTCCCTCCATCCACAAGGTGACAAGAAGTCACTTAAATTAAACTAGTTACAGCTTTAATTCCCCCACTCAACAAGTATCTTATACTTGAGGATATAACCCTCTGTTTACCGCATTTGCTTGGAATAAAGTAGCTCAACTTCTGTAGGAAAGAGGTCATGTATTTTAAGGTAGTATTTATGCAGCGTACTGTAAAACCAGCATTGTATAAATTATCCAGAAAAGCAGTTTTCAATTCTAGTACCAAAACTAAAAATGTAAGCTTACATGAATTAATTCCATTACTGGTACTTCTACAGTACTACTAATAATACTTATTCTGTAACTTTAGACACAAAATGAATGGGCAAATAAAAAACAAAGGAGGTGATGAAACTGTCAATACTGAAAAAAAAGACTGGCAGAATTTCCTTTCCAAAATAGAAACTTTGAAAATCCTTTTCAAATCAATCCTTTCAAAAAAACTTTGAAAATGAGCTATATTAAAATCTGGTACAAAATGAACAGAGCCAGCTTTTCATTTTGCACTGGGACATATATTTTACCACTCTATCGATTCTTTGCGCTCAAGCAAAGAACATGGGTACTTACTACACGACTGCATCCTTGAAATCCCATTACTCGCTCCATGCAAACTGGAGTCGAAGCTCTGACTGTTCCTCACAGTGACTGGAGAACTGGCAAAGCCAGTGTTACTACTAATAGTTGGGGTAGTTGGCATCCGAGTGAGGTTAGGCATGCTTCTTCGAAGTTTATCTGAAGCAGAAGAAAACAATATCTATAGTCATATCAGAATTTCCAACAAACACAAGCAGCCTAGGAATAATTTCCGTAGAAAATCAAAATTAAAACAATTACTTCAACGCAAAGAAAAGGTTTCCTCTGCAGGACAAATACAGACAGCCTACTAATTCAACCCTTTTGATGGCTGTTAACAGCATCATTACTCACAAATAATTTTAAAGACACCAATGAGCAGCACAGTTTTGGAATCACATGGGTTTAAACGCTATAGTGTCATAATAAGGATGACTCTCACATAAATGTGTAAAGTAGGTCAGACGAATCCTGCCCTAAATACGCCTGTTTCTTTGCAGTGAATACAAAGCAAAGCTGCAGTGACAAAGTCAGACACAGATATCTACGCTGTATTTGTCTAAAGATAGGTGAGAGGAATTCACCCTAAGTGACTAAATCTTACTTTGATGCTAAAAAATTCCATTCAATACCCAACCTTACTAAAAGAATCATAGAATGCTTTGGATTGGAACAGACCTTTACAAGTCATCCAGCTAAAACTCCCTGTGGTGAGCAGGGACATCTTCAACTAGATCAGGTTGCTCAGAGCCCCATCCATCCTGGCCCTGAATGTTTCAAGGGATAGGGCGTCTACTACCTGTCTGGGCAACCTGTTCCAGTGTTTCACCACCCGCATTGTAAAAAATTTCCTTCTTACACCTAGTCTAAATCAAATGTGTTACATTTCTGCAGGTGGCTATGTGCAAAACCTGCTGAGTTTTGATGCTTAGAGCCCTGGGTTGACATCAGGATTTTCAAATCTGGTTGTTCTCTCTCCTCCCTCACTCTTATGGAACCTTATTTGGCAGGCACTTTCAGAACAGGCCTGTAGGGTGTCTCACAAAAAGAAAGCTGCAAATGCTCCAAATGTTTTGGGGCAGGTTCAACAGCTAAGGCAAGTGTCTGAGAAGTCCGAGGATATCTACAAGCCCTCTCACGCTATTTGATTTGGAGAGAGAAGCTGAAACCAAGTCTGACATTTCAAGAAGCCTTCCCAACCACAACAGCATTGGATAATCTAAGGTGAATCTTTTTTGGTCTCTTCAGCTCTGGGGCCAAAGGGAGATAACTCAGTTCTGTATAATCAGAAGAGATTGACAGGGCCAGAAAGACACACATTGAATGACCTGGTCTGAATGGCCTCCTGTGACATGACAGACTTCAGTAAAGCACCACTGTGGGAAAATTACGAGTCATTCATTAAATTGTCATTGACAACATGACTAATACTGGCCTCTTGGCCAGGTTCAGGAGCACAAGTACTGTGCTCTGCTAAGTAGGCTACGTTTTTCCTGGTACCATCATAAGAGTGGAAGCCACCAGCTCCTGCCCCTGCCGTAGGCTCCAGCGCCTGGCAGCCTGCCTCCAGCCCTTGCACTCTGACAGAAAGCAGGGGTGTGCTTGTCTTCTCATAGGCAGCTATGACTGCTCTCTGCAATGGCAAGCAAGGTATTTCAAGACTGATGTTTCGAATTTATCCACAGCAATGATACATCACACATGGTTTATAACTGCTGGTTTGGGTCAACCAAGCTCACACAGGGCAAGTCCACAGAAACATCGAATTGACATAGGAGTCTCTGTTTATCAGTCCACATAAATATATAACCCATTAAGCACCATCATGAACTCCTCTAATCCTTAAAGCTGCTAACAACTGACAAGTAATAAGAAGTGACAGTACAGTTCTATCTATACAATGTATTAGTAGTCACTAACAGCAACTTTAATGCATGTGATGCCTGTCTAACTCCAGTGAACTGAGGTACAGCAACGCTAAAACTCCAGCTGGTTTTTATGATCAGTTTTCATGATCAGAGCTGGTACAGAATCCTGCAAATAATCAAAAACATCCTTGCACTTCAAGTACAACGTCCTTGTACTTCAAGTGTTCAAGGCCAGGTTGGATGGGGCCTTGGGCAGCCTGATCTAGTGTGACATGTCCCTGCCCATAGCAGGGGGGGTTGGAAATAGATGATCTTTAAGGTCCCTTCCAACCCAAACTATCCCATGATTCTATGACTGATTCAAAGCCCCAGTGTTTCTTATATTTGCATGTCCCAAGTCCCGGTTACTAGTGTTTACCTACCCTTAACACTGTATCATGCACACTTGTCCTGGAACAATGAGACTTTTTTCCTTTCCATCCCAATTAAGAATGACTTTCAGTTACCACAGACAGACTGACACAGAAAATCATCACTGTCTAGGAAACAGTTTAAAACTTCCCATGAATTAAATACAATACATTTTCGTATTTTTTAAATCAAACAGTGGGCATGGGAGGTGAGCTAGGGAGGAGTGCGGTGTAAGAAAAAGAAATGCAAGGTTTGAGTTCCCAGAAACTAGAGTACAGTCAAATCCTAATAAAGAACCACTGTAAGGGTAATCCTTCATCAAATAGTCAGAGGTGCTTCCAGTGTCTCACCACTGACACAGGAAAGCTCAAACTGCTAGAAGTACAGCAATGAACATTAGCAAAGGGATTATCACTGTGGTTCAATCACCTGGTAAGTACTAATATCACTGATAGAACAATGATAAAATAGTTACCAGGCTTCCAACACTGTCATGGGGATGCAAACAATGGCATCCATACAGCTACTACACATCCCTATTTCTGAAAAACTCATGATTTTACAGACTGGAAAGGGAACTCTCTTCCTACGATGCAAGCCTTGGCTCAGGGTGGCAGAAAATTCATGAATACATGTGTAGCTACTGCTAATTTTGGAACCCTAGCCCATCCTTTAAAACCCTGAGTCTTGAAATCCCAGGTTAACATTACAGCACTTGGCAAAAAAGGTTTGAGCAGTAGGATGATGCTAGGGAAGATGGAAGTGCAGAAAATAGCTTTATGTCTAATACTATCCACATATAAGCAGGTATTCCTTGGGATCTACATGATCTTCCACTCAGGGACTGCATCAGCCACCGTAGGCACAATCTGCTCTTTGAATTGCCCAGTGAATGCAGCTACAACAGCAGGAAAAATAGGTACAGAACTGGCTTGGATTCCTTCATGTCTTTTGCCTCCTGTTCATTAGTCCTTTCCCATTCCAGCAGTGTGCTGTGCTGCTGATTCAGTCCTTTGGCAGCACATTCCTGCTGCACCTGCAAATTCTCATTCATTGAGCATCTGCGTTAGTTCTTTGATGGGTCCTTGTGTCTGCTGAGATAAATGGTGTTGAGAAGCAATGAAAATAAGTTTGGTGTTTGGGGAAAACCAAGAAATGCTTGTATTGATAGAATTTTGCAGCTTTCATCTCCTGGGATGCCTTTCATCTCTTTCTTGAAGTTTGTTCTGTCACCTGTTCCCCTCCTAAGAACAGTGCAAAGAGTCTTACAGACACTTTGTAAATGAAACACTGTATTCTGGTTTCAGCTAAAGCAGAATCGGTTTTCTAACTTCAGCTAAGTCTTGTCCGAGTAACCTCATTTTCTGAGAGTTAACTACATAATTTCAGGCAGTTTTGTCTCTAGAAGTGATAACACAGGGCATTGGCATGCAGAAAGACAACTGCTTATACTTACTCCTGTGGAAAATGAGGCTATTCTCAAGTTGGTCAAATGCCACCAGTGAAAGGGGTGAAAAAGGTCCCACCCGTGGGGAGAAGTGGACAGGACAGGTGACCCCAAAACTGACCAACACAGTATTCCATCTCACATACGTCATATTTAGTATAAAACTGAGGGATCACAGGGGTCAGCTTCTCTTCTTTGACAAGTGAGGATCTCGTCTGTCTTTTTGCCTTTATCTTGGGTCTGTGCATTTCTGAGTCCAGTTCCTGAGTCTAGCTCCCTCCTGCCACTAAGTCCAGCCCAGGACCTTTCTTAACGCCTGCTCTGCAGCATCTGTGGTGATGTAGTTACTGAGGGGGGAACTTTGTATATTTGTATATATTTTATTATTTTCTAATTCATAGTATTTTCATTATTATTATTATTATTTCAGTAAAGGTATCTTAATTCTAGTTTCCAGTCCACAAATCTTTTTTCTCTCATTTCCCTTTCCCCTTTCCTTGGTGGGGAAAGGCAATTGTGACCACCAAAACTGCTCCTGTTTAGCTGCCTATTAGGCCAGGCTAGGGCTAAACCATCATACTTGTGAGCTTGATATATGGAAAATGAAAAGGGAAGTTATGTGCTTTTCATATTATTTCAGGCCACTGAGGCACGACTAGATAAAAACCTGCTGGAAATATAAGAGATGAAAATAAAATATTTTTCTAAGCCACTAGCAGAAAACCTTTCATTTCTAGAGCTCTTTGCTCTCCTATGACTGATGAGAAAATTAACAGAGTAGAGGTAAGATGTATTCTCAGGTGAGAAGTAATCTGCTCAAATAGTTTATGATGTTTATGCTGAATGCTGAAATTTGCTACAGATTTTGCTCCCTCTCAAGCACTAATTCGGTTCAGTGGGAAACCTAAAAAATTATCAGTTGCTTACAGTTCGTTCTTTTAGGAAGACATGGCTATAAACACCAGGAACATCAAAAGACCTGCATCCAAGGTTATTGTGACCAACTACTGAGTCTTAACTACAATCTAGGCCAAAACAAAGATACACTGTTTAAATAGGATGCAGCCATATAAAGCATAAGAGATGTAACTTTGCCTGTCCCAGTCTTCTTTGAGATGTAACAGCATGACCTACAGATATCCTCCTACCAAGATATTTGAAAGTGTGAAGAAAATACAAGGACAGGTCATGCAAAGGGGTTAATAATCAGCTCTTGGTTACTGCTGCCTTCAAAGAACAATCCATGCTTATACACACATGCTGGTCACTCCATGAGTGTTCTTTAGGCAGCATACGTTACCCTTGTTTCACAGATCTCCAGCAGAATGACACAACAAAAATTGCCTACTGTACGTTTACACTTTTTTTTGTCAAATGTTACACAAAATTATAGTAAACACTGCAGTTTGCCTCTTTCCCAGCTGCTTCAGTTCTGATTTTGTCCAGAATGTTCTTCCGCTGATGCTGCCTATTCCATGAAGTCAGCCTGGGACTGGCAGCCCAGCTTCTTTCTAGCAGGACATCAGCACAGCAGCATCTGCCTTCTGTCTTCTGGTCCAGGCCCTGCTGGTTGCTGCCCTCATTTGACCGCTTCTTTTTTCCTTCCTTGACCTAATACAATCACCAGCCCAAGATTAATGTCCATGTATCACGTAAATAGACCTTGCCCTCAGGGCAAAGCTGCCACAGAAGAGAATCACAGAATCATAGAATAACCAGGTTGGAAGAGACCCACCGGATCATCGAGTCCAAACATTCCCATCAATCACTAAACCATTCCCCTTAGCACCTCGTCAACCTGTGCCTTAAACCCCTCCAGGGAAGGTGACTCAACCACCTCCCTGGGCAGCCTGTTCCACTGCCCAATGACCCTTTCTGTGAAATTTTTTTTCCTAATGTCCAGCCTAAACCTCCCCTGGCACAGCTTGAGGCCATTTCCTCTTGTCCTGTCCCCTGTCACTTGGGAGAAGAGGCCAGCTCCCTCTTCATGAGGTTCACCCTTCGGTGAGCTGCCAGACTGGAACTGCCCAGGGAAGTGCTGCAGTCACCATTCCTGGACATGTTGAAAAAGTGTGTAGATATGACACTCTGGGACATGGTTTAGTAGGCGCAGTGGTGTTGGGCTGACAGCTGGACTTGACAATCTTAGAGGTTTTTTCCAACGTTAATGATTCCATGACTCCTTGATTCTATGATTCTATGTATCATGTCTCTCCCAAGATACTTCACCCATTAAGGCTCTCCTTGCAAGGAGGACAGCTTAAGTTGACTCTACAGTCAAGTGCCTTAAAACATATTTATTCATTCACTGTTATTCTCTGCAAGCATTGTCAATGTTATTTGCATGAAAGGATCACAAGACTTGCCAGAAGTCCACTACCTTTAAGGAATATGATACCATCAATCATAATTATTAGTATCTCGGACAAATCTATACCACTGTTTAAGCTACATTAACAGTTTCTTACACACATTTAAATCGTTCAAACAATCCTGCAAATTCAGATTTGCCTTATCTGTATTGTATGCACAAACATTTTGGGGGAAAACTATAAGGGAAAAAATCTGTCCTTTTCTGTTTTAAATATTATGTTCTATGTGCTGTAGATATTCAGTTTGTTCTGAAATCCTTAACGTACTTGTAGTCTCAATAATGAGTTTACTTTAAGGGATTAATTTATCTTCCTCATCTTTAAAGACCTGAGTTCAGTGTCTGCATTACATTTGTTATGGTTATAACATTTATGACATCCCAAATACACCAGTGTCTAGTTCAATGTCAGTGGAATTGTCAGTTGACACAACAGGGAGCTCAGTGTGTAAATATACAAATACAGATTTAGAACTAAACTCAAGTCTTCCATTTATGAGAGAGACACCATTCTTCATAACTGTATTAACACTGTACACTTCCATTTTATTTAGAATTATTCTTTCATCTCACTCTGGCTTCACAGGCATGTATCTCTCTCCACAGATAGTTACAGCAAATTAAAAGTTTTTCCATTATCCTTCCATGACTTCTCCCCACTGATCACTATACTCAATATAACTCCAAAGATTACTAAGTAACATTTTCTTCTCCTTTTCTCTAATAGAGTCTGCAACAATTTCCTACAGCAAATTCTCCCTTTATTACTGAACAAGAGAAGTCAGGAGTAGAAAACCTCTGTAAATCAGAAAGAAAAGACCTTTTCCCATGTCTCCAAACACACAAACCAACGTTAGTCTACACTGAACTGATGCCCAAACACCAACCTATTGCCCCTGAAATGCTGCTTTTCTATATCTGCCTTGAGAGTACTTGGAAATAAAAAAGAAGAAAAACATTCACAGCTTTCCAAATGAAGCAACAGCCAATGATGATCACCATATTTCTTTTGGTTCCTGAAGGAAATCTGTAGGAAAACTGGCTCTGGGCTCTTTATCAGGAAGAGCAGGGATAGGACAAGTTGAAATGGTTTTAAGTTGAAAGAGGGGAGATTTAGATTAGATAACAGGATGAAACTTTTTACTGTGAGGGTGGTGAGGCACTGGAACAGGTTGTCCAATGAAGTCATGGATGCCCCATGCCTGGAGGTTTTCAAGGCCAGGTTGGATGGGACTTTGAGCAAGCTGATCCAGTGGAAAGTGTCCCTGCCCATGGCAAGGGGGATTGGAACTGGATGATCCTTAAGGTCCCTTCCAACCCAAACAATTCTATGATACTATTACAAGGAACATGAAAAAAATATTCAAAAAGCATTTGGGGACTATATAAAAAAGATCACAGCACCACACCTTGTCCTTATTCTTGCAATCAAAAATGTCCCATAACTTTCCTTTCTACCTCCCCAAGAGATTTTTCTGCAAGTTTTTCAGTGCTGTTTCATTCTTGCATCTCACCAGCAAAAAAATAACATTGAAAATAATATGGCACACATGTTATACCCACATCGCTCTGCCCTCCGTTAACCTCAGCTGCTTTATACACTGCCACTTGTTGATTTTACTTCCACCCCATGTCTTACTTTGAATGTAAGTGCTTTTGGTACCAACCTGTCATGTTGTATTTGTCAGGAAAGCAACATGCATACCTGTAGTGCTCTATATGTAGCTCTCGTGCCCAGAAAAGGGCTGCAAAGCTGGTGAAGGGTTTAGAGCACAAGCCTTATAAGGAGCAGCTCAGGGAGCTGGGGTCATTTAGCCTGGAGAAAAGGAAGCTGAGGGGAGATCTTATCGCTCCCTGCAGCTACCCAAAAGGAGGTTATAGCAAGGTGAGGGTTGGTCTCTTCTCCCTGGTAGCCAGTGACAGGACACAAGGAAATGGCATTAAGATGTGCCAGGGGGGATTTAGGTTGGATATTAGGAGGAATTTCTTTACTGAAAGAGTTGTCAAGCACTGGAATAGGCTGCCCAGAGAGGTGGTTGAGTCACCATCTCTGGAGGTGTTTATAAGACAAGTAGATGCTGTACTTGGGAACATGGTCTAGAGGTGGACTTAGCAGGCCATTGATGGATTGATGGAGGGACTCAACGATATCAAAGGTCTTTTCCAACTAAAAACATTATATAACTACATAACTAGTAACTGTTTCAAAGAACGCATTTATTTTCTTGCACAAAGGTAAGCTGTAACCTGTAATGTTACAAACAAGACCTTGACTGAAAACTGACTGGTCTGAATTAGCTTGGTGAAAAGACAGAAGGAACAGGAAAGGAAGATGCAGCAGGAGGAATAAAATTGTGATCATAATAAGGAATGACAGGAAGGTAACAGCAACTACAGAGGGAAACTTCAGTTTTGAGTAAGCACTGAGGAAGAGATGTTTCAGAGATTCTGTAATGCATTTCAAAAAGCAGCAATGGCTCATGGTAGTTTAGGAGTGACATTATCTCCCACTACTTCAGCAGCTTTCCCTACCAGGCCTGGAACAGGAGTAAAGTGCCAGAAGCACTCACTGCAGATACTGGAGTCCTCAGCACAGGAAGCACATGTATCTGTTAGAGCCCAGGGGAGGGCCACAAAGATCATCCAAGGGCTAGAGTATCTCCCATACAAGGACAGGCTGAGAGAGTTGGGCTTGTTCAGCCTAGAAAAGAGAAGGCTCCAGAGACACCTTATAGCAGCCTTCCAGTACTTAAATAGGAGCCTACAGGAAAGCTGGGGAGGGCTCTTCTATCAGAGGACAATGGCTTAAGATGAAAGAGGGGAGATTTAGATGAGATATTAGGAGGAGACTTTTTCCTGTGAGGATAGGGAGGCAATGGCACAGGTTGTCCAGAAAAGTCACGGATACCCCATGTCTGGAGGTGTTCCAGATCAGGCTGGATGAGGCTTTCAGCAACCTGATCCATTGGAAGGTGTCCCTACCCATGGCAAGGGGGTTGGAATTGGATGATCTTTAAGGTCCCTTCCAAGCCAAACCATTCTATGATTCTTTCTCTTATTCTATGATTCACAACACAGTTACATTACCAGCAAAGACAGGAATAAGAAGTAGAATGAAAAATCTGAAAACTCTATTTTATGTTTTACTGTACCCATTATAGACATGTGTAGGCCACACTTGACAGCCTAATTGGTTGATTCTAACCAACTATTAGCCTGCTAAACGAAGCTCTTCTTTCCTTTTTTTCTTTGTTCACTTGTAGTCATATCTGCAGCACTTCAAAACAGACTAAAGCAATGACTTCCATGACTAGGTCATAGATTACATTATATGGCAAATTACTTAACAGTAACATACCCCAATCATTTGCACAGGTTTAAATTGCTTGTCACCATTCATAGACTGATCTAGCTGTTATACGCTGAACACACTTCACTCATTTGAAACAACTTTATATTTAAAACGGCACTAGCACTTCACCCAGAGAAAAGACCACTTCTCAGAAAAGCACATGACCCACCTCCATTAATCCTGTTTGGTTGCTGCTCTGGAGTTTGGGCTTGAGGAGAATAATAGGGCTGCTGATAAGTATTTGAAGGAAAGTGCGGGGAGGTAGGACTCCTCCTGCAGTCCCGCATACTGGAGAAAGTCTGTGAGTGAGGAATCCCTCTCTGGAAGGGGGAGCAGCGAGTCAGCCTTGGCTGTGGGGGTGGAAGGTGGTCAAACTCTTCTTCATCCTCAAGACTATAGCAGTCGTACTCCTGGTCACCACACGTCCCTTTCTTCCCCGTGTGCAGAGAGATGCTCGAACTGTGCCTTGACACAGATGCTGAAGTCGAAGCGTAATCTTGCCTAAGGCCTGTAAATTCCAAGAAAAGGATAATTTGGCTTCTGCTAAATGATTAACTCTTCACATGCACTTCAATCTTGAAATATAACTGAGTAAACAGACAGCAAGAATTGGATTTACAATGTCACCATGCTGAAGAACTGAAGTAGGATTCATCTGATGTAAATTTCAGTATCTACCTTTCAAGCATCTAGGCCTGAGCTACTTCCCTCAAGATGTCTTTTTAATAAACAATAAAAAAGAATACAGACATCACCAAAATGCAGTACCTGCGAGACACGTTACACACCTCTTTTCAAATTAGATTAACTGCTTTTAGGAAGTGCCTATTTCCCTGACAACAGAAAGACTACATGAGTATTAAGTATTTAACTTTTAAACATCCTAAATTAGAGAAAGTAACACTCACTCTATCAATTTTTCGATGAAAATGCTGACAATGACATATCCTAAACTTACAATCCACGTAGATGTTCTGACTGTCCAACTTCTCTGAATCAGAATTAGTTCCTGCCAGCAGCAGGTCTCATGGACAAGGCTTAGTGGTAACATGGCTGTATTTTAGACATCTACCCATCCTACCACCCCTTCTCAGAATGCCAAGTTTTGAAAACCATCCCATTATTAGCACTACCCCAGAAAAGCATATTTGGTCCACATCAAATGAGATGGAAACATCCACATCTCTTGTACATCCCCCTCTTTTCCCACATGCACAGTAGTGAGGGGAAAAGGGGACATATGTAACATTTCCAGGAGCCAAGTACTTCTGCCAACAACTGCAGATAACAGATTCCCTAGGTGTATAAAAAGCCCTCAGCCTTGACAGATATCTTTGCTTCAGGATGGAAACTTTTTAATATGCTTCCTCTCCCACCCTGAGAGGGCATTTCTACTCATGGCCATGAAGAAAGCATGCTTGTGCATACATATAACACTACCACTTTTCATGTGATAAAGTGGACAACAACCCTAACTATTCTATGATTCTATGATTAATTTCAAAATTCATCTAAGAATTAAGAAAAATCAAAGTAGAGACAGAGAAATCCATGACAGTTGTTTATTTTTAACTTTCTCATGAAACATATGCATGAGAAAAATGCTTCAGCATCTTCCCTCTGAAGAAATACAATAATTTTAATTAATGTGGCAAGATATTATAAAGCTTCTAAAGCTAGATGAACTCAGCAGTTATGGAGCTACCAGCTGGGATTCAGAAATATATAAGCAACAGGTTTTGAAAGACCCGTTTTTGAAACTATCATTAATCTGAAGTGTGTATTTTCTCCTTGCAGATGGAGAGCTTTTCCACCTGCCACCCAAGAGGTGGCACCGTTTAAGAAAGATCCACTTGACCAAGACCAGACTGGAGCAGTTCTGACTATTAATGAGAAATCTTTCTCAGATTGTTTTGAAAAATTAAAAAAAGCCACTTACTCTCCTCTTGTAGACGAGCCATGATCTGAACATCGGTGAGGTCCTGCAGCTTGTATCCCATGGAGATGGAATCATCTTCCAGCTCTGAGGTGCTCAGTTCACTGTCTATTGATGACTGTGGGCTCAAAGGGGAACTTCTAGAAATGTAACCTGTGTAAGCAAACATAACCTTTAGTCTGTGAATACATCTAGCCAGCTTTCATTCACAACTATCTGCCCATTTATGTTACCCTAGCTTAAAATATGTTCTGTATAACAGATAATTTTCGGAAGTGCAGTGCAATCCACAAACAATTAGCAAAGGGCTCAGAAGTATTAAGTGTAGCAAGACATAATGAATTCCACTGCTTATTCCCAAAACAGGACATAGCCCAATGAATAGTTTACCCAACAGAGTTCTGATACAGCTCAGATTAGTTAATGTATTCTAAACACATCTGCATTTGAATCTTTCTTATGGGATCGTGGTTCTCCCTATTCTCTTTCGAAACTCAAGCATGTATGTGCCACCAGCTTCTGCTCAGTACTCAGATTCCACACCAGAGCCATTTTTCTAAATTTTATTTGGTTTTAATTGTTTAAAATCATCACATAAATCAACGATTATAACAATTAAGACTGAATTATGCAGCAACAGAGAAAGTATTGCCTCCCTCACAGAGCTATGTTTTGCAGAGGGCTCTGGAGTCTTCTTTTTCCCTGCGCAACAGTAAAAAATAAACTAAATTGCCATTAGTTGCATGAGCTAGTTGTTGTCCAGCTTTAAAGAAAAAATTCCTCAAATAAAAAGTAAATGACTTTTTAGTATCCTCTGGACCACCAGCCTGCAGAGCAAGAACTGCTGTGACAATGGCTCATTGAATGTGCTTGTATCACTGATGTGTTTGCATCCTCTAGCACTGCTCAAAGCAGCCACCAAAAATTCATCCCAAATTCAGCTGTTTCCTAATAATACCTCCAACAGAAAAGGACATGCAGGAGATTACTTTGCTTTGGAAGGACTGTAAGGAGTAAACGTGTTTGTTTTATATAATTTGCAAGTTACAACGGTCACTGAGGTTTGCAGAGGTAGGAACAGCTGTGCCTTTTTGGACCAGCAGTAGGAAGCTAGACCAAATACCTGAGGGTATCTCAAATAGCAAAATACGCCTTCATTTAGGGACTAAACTACATTCCATTGAAAGGAGGAGCTTAGATATTTTGTTCACACAAACACTTACACCAGGTGTTCAGTGTGGAGCTGTATCTCATCCATAGTGACCACATCCCAAACAGGGCTTTCTGCACTGATTTAATGTGTTGTATAAAAAACAATGTGACACTGATGTTAATAACTTCCTGAGACTACACCTACTCCCACCAGCAATAAAACTTTAATGCCTCTTCCCCAGAAGACTATTTTCTCCACTAACAGTGCAGCTTAAGAGAAGTCACAGATACAAATAAACTCATAATACATGTAGCAAAGAAGGAAAAATGCAACTCTTTGCACCTTACAGCCCATAGGAATATTGTATTTCTCCTGAAACTCCTTTGTACCCTGAAAATTATATAACCACACAATGGTTTATGTTGGAAGGGACCTTAAAGATCATCCAGCTGCAACCGCCCTGCCATGGGCAGGGACATCTTCCACTTGATCAGGTTGCTCAAAGCCTCATCCAGTGTGGATGGGGCATCTACAACTTCTCTGGGCAACCTGTGCCAGAGCCTTATCACATTCAGAGGAAAAAACTTCTTCCCAATATTGAATCTGAAGCTCTTTCAGCTTAAAACCACTATCCCTCATCCTATTCCTGCACTCCCTGATAGAGACCCCCTCCCCAGTTTTCCTGTAGGACCCCTTTAAGTACTGCAAGGCTGCTATAAGGTGTCCCCTGCCCCTTAGCCCCACGCTACACAAGCCCAAATCTCTCAGCCTGTCCCTGCGTGGGAGGTGCTCCAACCCTCGGATCATCTACATGGCTTTCCCCTGGACTCGTTCTAACAGATCCATGTCCTTCCTGAGCTGGGGACTCCAGAAGTCAATGCAGGACTCCAGATGAGATGAAAGCAGAGTAGAGGGGCAGAATCACCTCCCCTGATCTGCTGGTCACACTTTTTCTGATGCAGTCCAGGATACAGTTGGCTCTCTGGGCTGTGAGCGCACATTACTGGCTCAGGTTGAGCTTCTCAACCACCAGCAACCCCAAGTCCTTCTCTTCAGGGCTGCTCTCAATCCTTTCTCTGCCCAGCCTGTAACTGTACTTGGGATTGCCTCAACACAGGTGTAGAACCTTGCACTTGGCCTTGTTAAACTTCATGAGGTTCTCACAGGCCCACTTTTCAAGCCTGTCAGGGTCTCTCTGGATGGCATCCTTTCCCTTCAGCGTGTCAACTGTGTCACACAGCTTGATGTTGTTGGCAAACTGGGTGAAGGTGCCCTCAGTTCCACAGTTCATATCTCTGACCAGCTTTCTTGGAGCCCCTGCCCTCCTGGGCTTTATCTCATGGTACCCTATGAAGCAGATCCCTGAAAAGGCCAAAGTCTTCTCCCATGAAGTCCAAGGTAGTAAGTTTGCTGTACAATGTCCTCGCTGCCCTAAGGATCTCAAACTCCAGCATTTCACGGTCAAGGTTTTCTTGAGCTTCACATTCCCCAGCAGCCCTTCCTTGTTGTTGAGAACAAGGTCCAGCACAGCACCCCTCCTCATTGGCTGTTCTATCACTTGGAGAAGGAAGTTGTCATCAATGTACTCCAGGAACCTCCTGGATTGTTTGCGCCCTGCTATGTTGTCCTTCCAACAGACATCAGGGAAGTTTAAGTCCCCCATGAAGACCAAGGCTCGTAAATGTGAGGCTGCACCTATCTGTCTCTAGAGGATCTCGTCTAATCAGCCATTCTGGTCAGGTGGCCTGTAGCAGACCCCCCACTGTAACGTCACCTGTCTTTGCCTGTCCTTTAATCCTGACCCACAGGTTCTCAGTTGGCTCCTCATTCATCCCCAGGTGGAGCTATGTCATTGACATAGAGGGCCACCTCCCCTCCTTTTCTCACTTGCCTGTCCTTCCTAAAGAGCCTGTATCTCTCCATCCCAACACTCCAATCACGGGATCCATCCCACTATGTCTCTGTGACACCAATAAGATCGTAGGCCTATAGGTGTGCACACATCTAACTCCTCTTGTTGATTCCCCATGCTACGTGTGTTTACATACAGGCACTTAACCTGGGTCCCCAGTGTAACTGACTGACTGGATGGAGATCCTTTGTGTTGCTCTCCAGGTGCTCTCCTGCTGACCAGCAAATCAGTGGCAAACAAAAAAAAAAAAATCTTTGATAGCAGCAACAATGCCAGCTTGCAAACAGCCATGACTCTGCCAGCTATTTTTATTATAAATTCTTTACACAGTTGCACAAATGTTTCTGTAGAAAAAAGGGGCAGAAACGAGTAACAAAGGGCAGACAAAGCTGGGGACTGTTTAAGGCGACACAGTTGCAACAATACTCTCAGTTAAATCATTATTGAGAAATAGGCTCGGTTAACTAGCATCCCTTTACTATAACACGGTGTGTAACACAGAAGATAAACTACACTGCCAGTTAATTGCCAATTCTAGATCATTTTTTAAAAGACCTCCCTTTGAAATGAGAGTCATAGAATCATTAAGGTTGGAAAAGACCTCTAATGTCATCAAGTCCAACCATCAGCCTGACACCTCCATGCCTACACTTAACCATGTCACCTGAACAGCGTATTGCTGTTAAATTCTACCAAGAACAGACTAAATTAAGCATTTTTGTAAGCACTGTAAATCAATAAAAAGAGAAGCATTACCTGTACGTTCAGGTGTTAGTATTGCTTTACTGGAGGTTTTAGAGAAGCTGGGACTATTACAGCCATTGGTAAATGGAGTGAGTCTCGCAACAGGGCTATAGGGAAAAGCCAAGGAGACAGGTGTAGAGAAGAGGTTCCGCCATCGGTTGGCTGTTACAGATGCGAGGGAGGAGGGAGAAAAAAAGAGATTTATGGTTATAAACAGAATAGTGCTGTTAAGAGAGAAAAATAATCTAATCTTAATGTGTTTATTATAGAGTTTTCACTTATAGCAAAATGAAAATAATTGTCAAAGTTCAGCAGCAAAACAGAAAATCAGCACAGCCTTCTGCATTTAAGAGTGAGCTCCAAAACATTTCCTAGGAAGTATATCTTGTTTACCATCTTCTACGTATACACTATTCTGGTATATATCTTTTACATACGTTGTTTTGTACCAACGCACAAAGTAACAGAGGAAGTAAAACCTACTACTGTTAATAGAGAAACACACATGACGTTTGTAGCACGTTTCAAGTAATTGTTCATAGCAATTGAATTAGCAGTTAAATTGTCAGTTATGGGAGTTCAGAGACACAGCAGTAAAAGACGCTTAACCATCTAGTGCTAAAAACAACCATAATCCCATAGCAAGCTTTTAAGCTACCATATTTTCATTCTCTTTTTACAGCATCCAATTCCTGATTACATAAGCATGATTTTCTTTTTTCACTGTTTTTGGAAAATCAACCAAACAGAAGAACACAGCACCTCTTTTCCTACATATCACTCACAAAGAGCTCAGAGTAGGCAAAACAAGCTAAAGGCTTATTTAATTTAATTTTGCTTAGCTCATCCTGTAAAATATGAATACAACTGCCTTTTGGTTGGCCTGGTTTTTTAACACAACTTCAAAAGGTAAATTAAAAAATGTCCATAGGCTTTTCAGAAAAACAAAAATACTATAAAGCTGCTTTAAGTAGAAGGGAAAATTTTAAAAATGTGAATTTCAGAGAACCCATCCAGATACAAGCAAAGTTTGTACAGATAAAAAACAAATTATAGTATTACATGTTTATTTGTGATAGAATCTATTTTGTCCTGATAGATGTTATGTACACAAGGGAGGGAGCTAGGAACATACCCATACCTAACTTAGAAATCAATGGCATCACCTTCATTCTTAGGAAGCATACTCTGCTGCATCAGAAGCCATGAAACAGTTTTCAAAACTAGAAGGGGTCAAAAGCCCCCAAAAGGTGTTCTCCATCACAGGTAATGCAACAAATCTGTCCCGTTATTTGAACCCATTGATCCAGTTATTTTAAACACTCTCAGATATTCAAATAATATTCAGGTCCTCTCTATTTTAAAACCTTAGTGTAACCAAAATGATTTATTTTGGTAGGGTATATGAGCTTTATTCCTTCTTGCTAACGTCACCACCAAGTGCCCATGGGGAACAGCAGGGAAGCATATCTTGCTGGCAGGCTGTCAATCACATCATTAAACTTTTTGGGGTCATCAGTTCATCATCAGTCCAGAAGATGCTATTTCCCTTCTGCTCCCTTTGGCTTTGACACGCTCAAAGGTATTTCTGGGTTTGTAAGGAATAAACAGACTTTCTTGCTTTTTCAACTTGTACTACTAAGCTTGGAGTGAAGGCAACTGTCTGGTTCCAGCACCAGCACAAGGCAGTCTGCTGAGGAAGGGGCATGCCTGCAAGGCTGTCTCTGTGGGAAGAGAGTGGAACTACACACTAGTAAGATACAAAAATGCAAATTGTGATCTATGCTGTCTCCACATGAAAGAGTTATTGCCATTTGCTCATTTGTGATTATTCTAGTTTTCAAGCTTAAAGAAACCTACAAGACAGATCTTCACTAGGAGCAGCATCAGCACCACTTCCTTGCCTACAGGAAAGCTGGGGAGGGGCTTTTTATCAGGGAGTGCAGGAACAGGACAAGTGATAAAGTCTTTAAGATGAAAGAGGGGAGATTTAGATCAGATACTAGTAAGAAATGTTCTGCTGTGAGGGTGAGGAGGCACTGGCACAGGTTGCTCACAGAAGTCGCGGATGCCCCATCCATGGAAGTGTTCAAGGCCGGGTTGAATGAGTCTTTGAGCAACCTGATCCAGAGGAAGGTGTCCCTGCTGATTGGAACTGGATGATCTTTAAAGTCTCTTTCCATCCCAATCCACTCTATAATTAAATTCTATGATTCTAGGAAACAGCTCCATGCCAAGAAACACAAAACAGACTTCCAGGCAGGGCTATGTCCTTAACATTCCCTAATGCTACTAGTTCAAAAATCAAGTACACAAATGTTCCAGGACAAAAAGGAGAGCAAATGCTGATGGACACAGCTCTGCAAATTAGTAATTAACAGAGATTGCTGGGGATGATACTAACTGTCAAGAAGTTAATAACTGCAAATTGATTTGATGCATTCATTGAGAGAAATGCATATGACAGAGTAGATCTCAGTATCATATCCATAGCAAGCGTTTGCCACCTCCACTAGAAACCATTGGTAAGGAGCAAGAGATGACAGTCCCTTGTGATTTTATTTTTCTGCCTCACACAAGGTCCTGTCTGATCATTTGCCAGGCCAATTAGCTGCCAGCATGTTCTCATCCCCAGATGTGGTCAATTGTGCAGCACAAATAAACATCATTCATTACTCTCTACAATAACTGCTGTGAGCTGGCCTGCTAAGCAAAAAGCAACTGACGTTGTGGCTATGAAAGCAAGAACCCGCACAAAGAATACAGTAAGTATTTATGGCAAACCAGATTCCAAACTCCTCTTTCAAATAGCATGTATTCTCAAAGCAAGAAGGACAAAGGCGCCAAGAAACCCCATCTACATTAATCTCTCCATATACTAAATCTCTAGATATACCTCCAGATAGATCCCTTTTGCCACTGTGCCTAGAATAAAACTTCAGACTATTTAAGGGTCAGCAAAGGATTGACACTTATTAGTCATAGGATTCACTCCACTGAATCAAAACCATTCTATGATTCTATGAAATATACGTCAACATTTTCCTTTTTTGTTTCTATCATAAATCTCAAGTTCTTAACATAGGTTAGATAGTGAAAGTGCAATTACCAGTGGGTTTTGGCAATTTGTGACAAAATGTTAGCATCATAGAACAGTTTGGGTTAGGAGAGGCCTTAAAGAGCATCCGGTTCCAAACCCCCTGCCATGTCCAGGGAAACCTTCTACTGGATTAGGATGTTTAAAGACTCATCCAACGTGGTCTTGAATCTCCAGGGGGTTGTGGATCCATGACTTCTCCGGGCAACCTGTTCTAGAGCCTCACCACCCTCACAGGGAAAAATTTCTTCCTAATATCAAATCTAAATGTTCCCTCTTTCAGCTTAAAACCATTCCCCTTTGTCCTTTCACTGCACTTTCTGATAAAGAGACGCTTCTTCAGTTTTCCTGTAGGCCCCTGTTTAAGCACTGGAAGGCTGCTAAAAGGTATTTCCAGAACCTCCTCTTCTCTAGGCTAAACGAGCCCAAGTCTCTCAGCTTGTCCTCATATGGGAGGTGCTCCAGCCCTCTGATCATCTTCATGGCCTCCTCTGGATTTGCTCTAACAGGTCCATGGCCTTCCTCGGCTAAGGACTCCATAATTCAACACCACACTTCATGTGAGGTCTCACGAGAGCAGAGTCTTCCTCCAGCTCTTGCCATGCCAGCTGGATAAACCTCCTGCCTCAGCTTGTTCTGGCTATAAATTATTAGGTCTCTGGTTAAGCTCACCCAGGATGTACACTAACTGAGATGGGCAAGTAAACCACCATCTAATCATGTCGGCTCATAGGTCTGAAGGGGCAGCAATTCCTCCTGCAGGCACAAATGACACATATCCCTGCCAAAGACAAAGTGGGTTACATTCCCAACTAAAAGGATGAGAGGAGGACTCAACCACAGCAACTTATGATCATCTTATTTCAAACAGAGTGGATCCACAAGAGACTTGCAGGTTTGTTTATACCGTACACTAGAGCAGAGCGTTTGACAGCCCTAAAGAAGCTCTGAGAAGGCTGGTGTGCCTTTCTCTAGGCAGGACCTTTGACAGCTACTGTGATAGATTATTAACATCACAGTTCTGTGGAGCATAGAATTTAGAAAAAAATAGGAGGACCGAAATCTGTTTTTTTCTGACTCAAATCTGCCCTATTGCCATCATCTCTCAGAGGTGCCTTTACTGTAACAGGATCGATGACATATGCTTGTGGAGGGGGAAGGAGGTGCAGTCTTGGCAACATCGCCTGAAATCAGAGTTTAAGCAGTGGTTGTATTTTACAGTTGTCCCTGTGCAAAGGTTTTATACAACTATAGTGTGCTGACCAGAATATACACAGTTAATATTTCCTATTTCTGTATAAAGCATACCATTATTTCACTAATTTTCAGGTTTGCTGTAAAGAAACAAAGAAAGCCTGAAGTCAGGCCCATAATCTAATCAAGGTATTAAATATAAATGCTAATTAAACTGCCTTAATCAGAGAGAAGGCAGAAATTCTGTGTGCCTCAGAAGAAGCACTTGCTGTTCCAGTACCAAATCACAAGGATGGGTCATTCCACTTTGAGACAGAGAGTAGTTACCAGTGTTCCTATTTTAAGAGACTTTGCAAATCACTTTACAGAAAGGATTTGGGGAGCTGTAGCTCTACAGACCTTCCTGGGCATGCTGAACTCTCTAACTCGCCACTCTCACTCGATCATTCAAGATCAATGAAGAGAGAAACCTGGTATCATATATAAGCTTAAACGCATGCTGAGGTAGAGGGTTTGCTCGTAATACGGGCCCATGATAGTAAATCTGTGCACTTAAGTAAGTACTCCATCATCCTAAAAATCATCTGGCGGTGAAGCTGACTCAAGAGAAATCTGGCCTGTCACTTCTTTGGACACATTTATCTATTATTCAGGAGCAGGCTTTCAAGCTACCAATCCATCTGGTACACATATTGCGTATGTGACTCTTGTTACAGGTCCTCATCTTCCCCAGCCACACAGTCTGTCCCTCAGGGCTACCCTTCCACGTGGAGTTTGCCTCAGCATCCATGGGCAAGGAGAAGCAGTTTCATGCCCCCTTTCCACAGAATGGTTTCATCCACACTATACAAGTCATGTAGGTACAGTGACAATTTTTTTCATTTGCCGTAAAGCTGATGAAGGTAAATTCATTTTTGTACAGTTCTCTCACTCCTTGAATTTATGATAATGATGCTTTTATTAGGAATTTCTCTTGCAGTTCAGAGATACCTGATCGCCCCCAAACCACTCTACTTCACACATCCACTTAATTCTTTCTTTGAATTACCTACTCAAGAGCCACTACAGTACAGCAGCACCTGTAAATGGACTTTTACACCACTAAGGAAAGCCAATTTTCATTTCAACACTCTACAAGCATTACTATGAACTAAGATAGTTATACAGAACACTAGTATTGTAGAGTGGTTTAGGTTAGAAGGGACATTAAAGATCATCCTGTTCCAAACCCCTCCATCACAGGCAGGGACACCTTCCACTGGATCAGGTTGCTCAAAGCCTCATCTAACCTGGTCTTGAACACCTCCAGAGACTGGACATCCACAACTTCTCTGGGAAACCTATGCCAGTGCCTCACCACCCTCAGAGGAAAAAATCTCTTCCTAGTATCTCATCTAAATCTCCCCTCTTTCAGCTTAAAACTGCTCCCCCTTGTCCAATCCCTGTACTCCCTGATAAAAACCGTCCCTCCCTGACTTTCCTATAGGCCCCCCTTAAGTACTAGAAGGCTGCTGTAAGGTCTCCCTGGAGCCTTGCTTTCTCTTCTCTTCTCTTCATAGCAGAAGGTTCTTCTCAAACTTATTTGACATTCGTATCCAAAAACATACAATTAGCAGGTGAAATATCTTAAGGAGCTAACATAAGGACAACGCACAATCCAGGAGAAAGTCAGTTAAAGAATTACAGTGATTTCAATATGTTTTGCATCAACATGTTTTTTTTCCTACTATATTTCTGCTACAATACGTTTTCTACTATTTCTATTTCGTATGTGGGAAGTAATTACAAAAGATTTCCTTAACACCATTTTTTTAATACTATTTAGTTACTTCCCCTCCTTCCACAGGACTGGACACACTTCACTTGATTCTTGTCTCAGGTTAATTTTACAGTGGTGGAAGGCCTGCTTTCAACAGAAATAATTCCAGTTTGCCACAGCGTAAGCAAAAATTGGAAATTAATATTATTGGATGGCTAAAAATTCTTTAAAAAGGCATGGGTATGGACACCAATCTGAATTTTAGCCATGGAGGAGGGGAGAGGTGGAGGAAGAAGGTTTTGCAAAATGCAGCATTTCCTTCACCTTTAATAAACTCTGTGGTCTGCATTAACCTCAACTAATTTTCAGTGTTGAAATTTGACCTTCAGTCCTACCTAACAACTATGGTCCTCTGTCTCTCCCCACCACTAGAGGAAGACAGGTGTCATGTGCTGTAGATGTCTGGTTTTCAATCAGTCCTTCACTTCAAGTCTGAAGTTTAAGATGGCTTAAATATAGTATGAACTTTGTCTTCGAAGCAGTTAGAGCACATACAACACACAGAAAGAGAGACAAATATGTTAGCTAGAGAAGATGTGACCTCAAAGCTGAAGTACCATTGCATTCATTCAAGTTGGACCAAAGTGACAGACAGATTGATGTGTATCATCCATGTGGCATTGCACTGCGGTTTGTGGATATATCAGAGCTAGGCTGTTTGATGGACCTCTGCATGGCGTAGACAGGTTGTATGCATCGACAGACTCTTACAATCTACATTTTTTTTGATAACACAGCAAGGAGGGGTGAGGGCTTCTGAGTGCCTGCCTGGTTTTCATATGTAAGCTTATCCTTCAAGGCTATTAAGCTTTTATGTTGACAGCAAGCTGCTTTCTACATAGCTAAAAAGTACAGATATAGCGTATTTTCTTAGCTTCAGTCTGAAAAGGAGACCTGTTTTCAAAACCCATTGACCTAATAAGGCTTTTTTTGTACAGAAATAAATTTCCCTAAATCTCCTGCAACTGTACAGCAAACATCTCCAGATGAATCAGCCAAAAGCAGTTTTAAAACCCAGTGATAGCGGTGCATCCCCTCTTTTGCAAATGCTGTTTTCATCCCTTAGAGAACAACAGCTGCTTTGTGATCGCTTGGCTCTTTGTGTCTTTGTGCTGGTAGGTCTAAGATTGCCAGTGCCATCACATTCGTATTCCTGAACATCCAGTACAGGAGCTGAGTCATTGCGAGTAGAGCAGCCCCACAAAACTCCGGTAGACAGGCTCCCTTTCTGCAGCTTTGCTCTCTAGAGTGGAAAAAAAGGACTAGAGGAGACAGCAGTAAAAGTGCCATTCCTGGGCAGGGTGCAGAATTCGTATCAGCTAAAACTCTTCACAAATACGGAATAATCAGGGCAAACAATCAACGACATTGTAAACAAAAAAACCACAAATTAAGAATCATGTTCAAAGCATTATTTTAGTGCCTTCACCCTTTCACTCCGAGTTCACACCTCGGGGATTCCTCTAGGATGAAGAGCAAGACTACTCATTCCTTCTATGCTTGATTTAGGGAACAGGTTTAGTTCAATTCCCCTTGCAGACCAGAGCTCAGGTATTCTACAAGATGCTCTCAAGCTGTTCTGCTGAAAACATCCTGTTCCTTTAGTCTAGTCATTGGACTAGAGGAAAAACAAAAAAAAGATTCATATCTAGAGGTGTACAGGGACATGGATCTGTCACAGTGAGTCTAGCCGAGGCCATGAAGATGATCAGAGGACTGGAGCACCTCCCATACGAGGTCAGGCTGAGAGAGTTGGGCTTGTTCAGCCTAGAAAAGAGAAGTATCCAGGGAGACCCTCTAGCAGCCTTAAACAGGAGCCTACAGGGAAATTAGAGAGGGGCTCTTTTATCAGCAAGTGCAGGGATTGGACAAGGGGAAATAGTTTTAAGATGAAAGAGGGGAGATTTAGATGAGATATTAGAAAGAGATTTTTTCCTTTGAGGGGTGGTGAAGCAGTGTAATGGGTTTCCCAGAGAAGTTGTACGTGCCCCATTCCTGCAGGTGTTCAAGATCAGGCTAGATGAGGCTTTGAGCAACCTGATCCAGTAGTGGAAGGTGTCCCTGCCTGTGATGGAGGGGTTTGGAACAGGATAATCTTTAAGTTCCCTTGTAACCCAAACTATTTTAAGACTCTACAATGATAATGTAACTAGGGTTTTGCTCCAGTAACTTCATACTCACATGGTACGCATGATGTACAACAGTTCTCCTAAATGGTCATCTACTATTCTTCTAAATAGATACGGTAACAATAACTAAAATCAAAGATGTAATTTTTTTCTCATGTGGCTACAGGAAAAATATAGCTAATTGCACTTCCTAATTTTAAAATTTCTGGTAGCATACACAATTCTTTTTTCTTGTGCTTTCCCTATTATACTGTACCCTTGATCAATAGTGCTATACCCCTCTCTCTTTATCAGCTTGCACCCTTGTTCCTTGTTTGCAAAACACAAGGGTTGCCACAGTGTCACTGTTAAATGCTCGTGCATTTATCACTGCAGTGTAAGTATTACACCTCTGGGAGGTACGTGCAAGGCATAGTTTACTTAGGGAGTCTGTCTTGAGAGGTCTGAAAGTACCCAAAAGAAGCTTGAATTTAAGCACGTGCTCTGTGTTAATGCCCAGAAAAATCAGTCTCTCTAGGGAGTCTGAAGAGACTAGGCTAAAAACAGTCATTGCAGAAGCCCTGATGCCCATGACGACAATGATAATGGTATCTGTACCAAACATCTTTATGCCATTGCACTATTTTTTCTAGAAATAACTATCATCTGGTTAGATTTCTTATTGTGACTCCAGGTTGGTGTTGAACCTTAATTCTACATGAGGATACATATTCTGAATACTTTATTACTCTTGGCAGTCACTTAAACCTCTATCAGAACTTTTCTTCATACTGAACTTTCATGACTCTTTCCCCAGTTGGGTGGTTTAGAAGCACGAAACCCCTTTTTTTTTAAAAAAAAATCTTTTATTTTTGAAAGGTTTTGTGTTTTTTTTCTCTGCGTTGGGTAATAGTGTTAACATTTTTTCATACTCAGCACTTAACTATGACATCTGCTATATTTATCTGAAGAGCCACAGGGGTCCTGGAGTATAAGTGTTGCTTTTGACCTCAATTTCAGCCTAACTTTTAGCTTTTCCAATCTGATTCAATAGAAGCAGCAGGTATACTTGTGCAAATAAAAGGAGTGTGACAATTTGGAACAGGGTGTCAGAGTCAGAAACTGCAGACAGAGAAGCTCCCTGGCAAAACCTTCCTGCCAGAGGTTTAACCTGTGAATAAAGATGACAAATAGATACAGCTGTAGGGAAAGCTATAATGGGTTTAAGGATATTTCTTGGATGTAGAGGAAATTCAGAACTAACTAGTAAGGTTAGAAAAAAATGCAGTTTAGCGTTAACTTCTAAATTATTTCATCTTTTTTACATTACGATAAATTATCAAGAAAGTTATCATAGAATCATGGAATGGTTTGGGTTGGAAAGAACCTTAAAGATTATCCTGTTCCAACCACACTGACACAGGCACAGACACCTTCCACTGGACCAGGTTGCTCAACATCCCACCCAACTTGGTCTTGAACTCCTTCAGGGATGGGGAAGCCAGAATTTCTCTGGGCAACCCATTCCTGTGCCTCACCACCCTTACAGGAAAAACCATCTTCCTAATATCAAACTCAAATCTGCCTTCCTTCAGCTTAAAACCATTACCCCTCATCCTATCCCTGCATTCCCTGATAACAGAGGGAGCCCCCCGGCTTTCCAATAGGTCCCTGTTTAAGTACTAGAAGGCTGCTGAAAGGTCTCCCTGGAGCCTTCTCTTCTCCAGGCTGAACAACATCTGCTCTCTCAGCTTGTCCTCATATGGTAGATGCTCCAGCCCTCCGATCATCTTTGTGGCCTCCTCTGGATTCACTCTAACAGATCAGTATCTTTCCTGTGCTGAGAACTCTAGAACTGAAAATGAGACTCCAGGAGATGTCTCACAAGAGCAGAACAGAGTTGAAGACAGTATGCATGCTGTGATGGCTTTCTGGGCTGCAAGTGCACACTGCCAGCTCATGCTGAGCTTCTCATCCATAAACACTCCTAAGCCCTTCCCTTCAGGGCAGCTCTCAATCCATTCTCCACCCAGCCTGTAGTTGTGCTTATAGCACGACAGAGACATATTTGGATTCTACCTGGTATATAATTATTATCCTGTACTGTTAAGAGAAGGATTTTGAATTGTCCTTCTACAAGTCTGTTACTTATACAAGGCTTTAGTACCTGTTATGCTTACCTCTGTTACAGACAGTAATATGCAAAGTAGCTTTGCTACTGTTTCATAGAGCTACAGGAGAGACAATCAAAGACCTCAAGAAGTCAGGAAGCTGAGCCCAACCGTCTGTTACCAATTGCAGGTAACAACACAACAGATAACTACATTACTATCACCCACACACTACAAGCCATAAAATCCTACCTTGCACCCATTACAGACTTAAGAGATGTTACAAAGAAAAAACAGGCTGAAGACAAAAATCACAAATAACAAATGCCAAATAAATAGATTCTTTTTAAAATGAGATATGCTACCTGCCAGGTGTAAATTCATAAGTCTCTAAGCCCATACTGTGGTAGTACCTTGAGCCCAATGAAACTGGAACAGCATTATGTGAGCCACTCCTGAAGGATAAAACAAATGACAGTTCCTAGCCTTAATGGCTTACTTTAATTTCTGACAAACTCTTTACACAGCTTTCAAGTGATTCTAAAAGAAGCAGCAAGCAGTTAACGCTACTTAAAAGTCTAATGATGTGTTAAAGATATTCAAGTTATCTTGCACAACTTTTCTTGTGTGCTGAAAACTATTCAGTGACACAATAGCATCAATACAAAGCGCGTGCTGAATTTCTTCATATGTAAAATGTGATTTTAAATAGAAAAGACAAAATAATGAATACATATTGCTGTATAGTATACAAAAAACCATGACAGCCATATGCCAGCATGCTAATAATTTAAAAGCCACAGCATGAAGCTACACTCAGAACTAATTAGAAAATAATTACATATTTTCCTTCCAAAACTATTAAAGTACTTCCATCAACTTAACAGGTCACCTGCAATGTTAATGCATGTATTGTGGAAGAGATTAATTCTGCTACCAGTAAAAACAATGTTTATTGAAAAAAATAACACACTAACACATATATCTCTAAGGAGAAAAAGGAATCAACCCTCTCTCATAGGACAGTTCTAGGTCTTCATTACTACCATTCATACTAACTTATTATCTATCTTATTATCTATCTTGCAACATAAAAAAAGATTAGGCAAAGCTGTGAATGCCCAGGCCTCAGAAATATTCAGATTAGAGCTTACTGGCTACATTTCATTATCAGGTAGAGTAAAAAAAGAGAACTTTTGCACAGCCTCTAGGTAAAAGCGAGTTACTGGTCTAAATATTGTGTTCCCACAAGATATGAGCAGAAACAGGCTGGTCGTGGAACACTTGGTAAAGCAAGTGCAGATAATCATCTTCTTTCTAATCTACTAAAATTTGAGGTCAGCTACCAAGGAGAAAGACCGTATGGCATGTATACAGGACTGTGGACTATTTCCCAGAATTAACCGACCAAATGATACTTAGGGCTTATTTTTTAACTTCTACCCAGGAAAGTAGTTGCATAGTTTGGAAAGACAACCAGGGATGAGTACTCTGCTGGAGAACACTACTCATGCCTGTAGTTTTAGCATAACTATCAGGGTTGATGCTACTACCATCACTTTCAGACATATGTTGCATTACAGACTTTGAACCTACATTGCAAGCATAAGTTATTCTTATTCTAAATAAGCCTACTGAAATCCTCACACAAATTTGACAGTGTTTAACCACTCACAATGAGTTGAAAGTCCCCGCTCGGTAGCTAGAGTGAATTAATAGAACATTTGTATTCTAAGATGAGATGAGTATTTTTTCAACTATGATTTGACAACACCTCTCTATCAACCTTATCATAGAATGACTTGGGTTAGAAGGAACCTTAAAGATAATCCTGTTCCAATCATCCTGTCATGGGCAGGGACACCTTCCACTGGATCGGGGTGCTCAAAGACTCATCTAACCTGCCTTTGAACGCATCCAGGGAACGCATCCATGACTTCCAGTGCCTCATCACCTTCACAGGAAAAAAATTCTTCCTAATATCTAATCTAAATCTTCCCTCTTTCAGCTTAAAACTGTTCCCTCTCGTCCTATCCTTGCACTCCCTGATAAAGAGCTCCACCCCAGATTTCCTGTAGGCCCCCTTCAAGTACTGGAAAGCTGCTATGAGGTCTCCCTGGAGCCTTCTCTTCTCTATGCAATACAAGCCCAACTCTCTCAGCCTGTCCTCATATGGCAGATGCTCCAGCCCTCTGATTATCTTTGCAGCCTCCCCTGGACTCACTCTAACATATCTATTTCCTTCACATAAACTTCACAATTCATCATCTTCTTATGAGTGTAATGAAACCAGACGTCAATTTTAAGAAAATACTTCATTATGAGCTGCACAACAACCAATACTCATTTACAAAATGAAATTTTTCAATAGTATATGTATAAGAATTCAATAAAAAGTAGGAGTCACAACTAACAGTGATATTAAAAGGGCAAGTGATATCTGTGAAATGAATAAAAAGTGAAGTGTCTGATCTTCTATACATTTGTTGCCGTAAGGGTTTTCAACAAACATTTCTATACTGAGGGTACTAGCAGAGTAGAAATGTTCCAGTGTTAAGACAGAAATATTTTGTCTGACATGCAAGCGCACTCTTCTAAGTAAAATATCAAACACAGGTTTTTCCCTATTGAAACATACTAATCATCCTCAGAAGCTGTGTTAGAAAACCCAGTGATACCAACATTTGCAAAACCTCTAAGAACTGCTTGGAATTATGCAGCTGTTGCAATAAATTAATGTCAAATAAATTAAATCTAATAGAAAATAACTCCTCTGATATGGGTGTGGGAGCCGGACCCCGAGTAACGATGACTCTCAATATGAGTATGGTCGTTCTCCTTTATTCGTAACACAACACTCCTTATATACCTTTACAGCAGAGCATGCGCCAAGAAACAACTTACAATTGGTCCAATTGAACTGTCCACGCCTTAAAAGTTACAGGATTGGCTCAAGAGGTTTGAGCGCGCGAAAGGTACCGGTCCGGCCGTTTCAGGGACTTTCCGGCGCTGAGTCCCAGGCTTTTGGTACGCGCTTCTCTCGGTCAGCATACCGAGGAAGGCTTAAAGGGGAACGCCAGGTTTAATCCTGAATGTTGAGCCCTGGATTGTTCACTGCTATTAAATCATATAATCACCCTTCCACAAATCCCCCTTTTTGTTTTTGAACAAGCCAGGCTTCAACATTACGTGCAACATTATTTTTCTTACATATAACATTACACAGCTAAAAGTGCTGTCCCTTAAATAACCATTATCAACAACATTAATCCAACTATAACAAGTACACAAAACATCAGGGTAACAAACTTCTCATCTCATCACTTATTCACTCGCGTTGTCTTCTTGCGTTGGCAACTGGTCGTGTGCCATAGATGACTCTCGATAGGGTCGAATACTTCTAGCTGGTACCCATTTTGGACCACCCTCTGTGGAAACACACATATACCCTTGACCATTGAATATAACAGTAACAGGTCCTTTCCATACCCCAGTTATCGGATCCCTATATAGCACTTGAAAGCGAGGAATAGTTGTTTTTTCACTTAACTTTATGCTCTGATGGTGTATCACCACTGATGGCTCTTCTCTGTTACCCATTAAACACAAATAATTCAACGTAAACAATGCTTTACTTAACCTCATTTGCGCATCCATGTTTTCCCCTTTTTGCTTTCGCAAATAATCTTTCAAAACTAGATGCGTTCGCTCTACTAAAGCTTGTCCAGTAGGGGAATGCGGAATCCCTGTAAGGTGTCGAACTCCCCATTTAGACAAGAAGATCCTCGTTTTTTGGCTACCATAAGCAGGTCCATTATCTGTTTTTATAGTCTCAGGCACCCCCATAACCGCAAAACAAGATAACAAATGTTTACAAACATGTTGTGCCTTTTCCCCAGGTAATGCAGTTGCCCAGACAAATTTTGAGAAGGTATCAATTGTTACATGAACATATTTCAACCTTCCAAATTCTGCAATATGTGTAACATCTGTTTGCCAAAGTTCTAACATATAGCGAATCTGTGACAACATTGAGAGGAACATTCAACCAATTTAACAAGGCCCAAGCTACGGCAGTTAACTCCAAAGTCTGAAGAGAATCTTGAGGTTGTCCCTCTTTTAAACTAGAGAATTAAACAAAAATAATTTCTAAAAAAGAGAGACCACTCCCAGATTCTTCTGGAGCCTATCCCTTTGGGACATGAAAACAAATCATTTTTCAGAATATACCAAATTTAAGATGATCTTTAAGGCACCGATTGCAACATTTATGGAAAAGGACATGTGAAAACAAAATATATTACAACATATTAATACAGTTGGAAAATTCTAATTGAATGTGAGGTCATGAGAGATGCTGTTATCTCCCTCTTTCCTTATCCGTTTTCTTGAATTACAGGAAAGGCTAAGTGCATAAGCCCTTCACTGTTATTTGGAGTCATCAAGTGTCCCTGCATTATAGTATCCTTAATGACCCTGCTACCAGATGTGGGTGGCGCTGAAGGAATCAGTTCCTCGATGGGAGGAGTAGAGGGCCGCAGTGAAGGAGGGGCGCCAGAGCGTGGGCGGCGACCGCAGAAAGCCGTTCCTCCCTCCCGACGCACTGCCGCGTCCTCCTCAGTCGAGCCGGAACCGCTCAAAGAATCAACTTCCGGTTCGATCGGCTGTTGCGCGGTGATCCCGTTCCACTCCTCATCTACTTCATCCTCCCTTTTCAAGTCAGTAACAGTTTTACACACAGTTCCTATCATGCCTTTTACCGCAGGCAGTCCGAATAACCGCGAAATCGGACCTGGTTTGGCTGGAACCCTTTCAACGTTAGACGCAGGTCCCAGCATCCGAATTGCTGCACGAGCTACCTCCCTTTCTGCGTTCATCTCCTTTAATGTCTCTAAAACGAGACGCCAATCTGCACGGACGGCTTTAACTGCTTTTCGTTCCTTTTCGGAACCCGAAATAGCTTTATTCCGTAACGTATCCCCGTAGTTTTGCCAGTCCGTGACCGAAAATATCATCTGCAGGTCTTCAAAATGACCCAATCTTTGACCTAACTGTATTAAAACTACTACCTGCTTTACGGGTATATCATGCCCTCTCTTAGAGAGGATTCCCGCCAGCAGAGTGGCCGCAGCATCTGTTTGCATAGCTGCGCCTAAGGGGTGAGTCGCGACCTCACACTCCAGCATCTATCCTGCCCCTTTGGACCCAGATAGTGCTACCCTTAGCCGGATTTTTTCCCAACACCCCCTCCTCTCGCTACTTAGAGTAGTCACGGAGAAATTAAAAAAGAGGAACCTGAACCATCCTCTGCTACCAGATATGGGTGTGGGAGCCGGACCCCGAGTAACGATGACTCTCAATATGAGTATGGTCGTTCTCCTTTATTCGTAAACACAACACTCCTTATATACCTTTACAGCAGAGCATGCGCCAAGAAACAACTTACAATTGGTCCAATTGAACTGTCCACGCCTTAAAAGTTACAGGATTGGCTCAAGAGGTTTGAGCGCGCGAAAGGTACCGGTCCGGCCGTTTCAGGGACTTTCCGGCGCTGAGTCCCAGGCTTTTGGTACGCGCTTCTCTCGGTCAGCATACCGAGGAAGGCTTAAAGGGGAACGCCAGGTTTAATCCTGAATGTTGAGCCCTGGATTGTTCACTGCTATTAAATCATATAATCACCCTTCCACACTCACCCATGCATAGATTATTTATAATAGATTCATAGGATTGTTAATGTTGGAAAACACCGAATTTCCTTGCTAGAATATTTCTTGATAGCCTCTTTGACAGTTCTGCCTTATTTAAAAAAATGGATTTTAATAGGATTAAAAGAAATAAATTGTGAAAAATTAATTGACCACTAATTCCTGGGGAAGGAGGTGATGGAGCTTATAAAATATTTATCAAAAGTTTAACTTAGTATTTTTCCTTTGAAATTACACATTATTTGGCTTTTACAACCTTAAATTCATATAAATTTCCTGTAAGCTGGATGAGCAGAAAAGGATGGTGTCTTACTGTGGTGTTAGAAGGAAATTCATGGGCTATGAATGTTACTTCTGCTTGAAATTTGTTGACATTTTTCCCCATGAGGAGAACTTGAGTCACTGTCCCTTTTGGAATCTGGATTACACTTGCTAAGCACTTACTGAGGATATGAGTTATTGGTCTGGGAGGTGTGATCTTCAGAATTCAGTTTTTCTTGGCTTCAGTTAAAAGGTGACAAATCTCTTGAAAGAAGAGAGAAGCTTTGTTGTTGCTGTTTGAGGATATCAGCATGTCAAAAGTAGAGTCAGGCTGTAAACTCTCCTGTTATCCGGGACAAGGATTTCCAACCTACGCATCAGATTAGGCTTGATAATTCTGCACATCTTTATGGGGCACAAAAGATGTTCTGTTGTACTGCTGATGCTATCCAGTGAACTAGTGCTCACTGCCATCCAACAGTCAGAATGGTTACTCTTCCAGAGGCATTTGAAACTGTCCCTGGGGAAGTGCTGTCAACCTCACCTGTCAGCCTCACTTCTGTGCCTGGGAAGATCATGGAACAGATCCTCCTAGAAGCTGTGCTAAAGCACATGAAGGACATGGAGGTGATCAACGGCAGCCAGCACGGCTTCACCAGGGGAAAATCCTGTATGACCAACATAGTAGCTTTCTATGATGGGATGACTGCAGCAGTGGACACAGGTAAACCAACAGATGTGATCTACCTAGACTTCTGTAAAGCCTTTAACACGGTCCCCCACAACATCCTTCTCTCTAAATTGGAGAGATATAGATTTGATGGGTGCATGTTTCAGTGTATAAAAAACTGGTTGGATGGTCGTATTCAATGAGTAGTGGCCAATGGCTCAAAGTCCAGATGGAGATCCGTGACAAGTGCTGTCCCTCAGGGGGCCGTACAGGGATCAGGGCTGTTTAATATCTTCATCAATGATATTGATAGTGAGATCGAGTGTACCCTCAGCAAGTTTGCAGATGACACCAAGTTGAGTGGTGCAGTTGCCACACCGGAAGGACGTGGACAGGTTGGAGAAGTGGGCCTGTGAGAACCTCATGAGGTTCAACAAGGCCAAGTGCAAGGCCATTCATCTGGGTTGGGGCAATCCCCATTTTCATTACAGGATGGGGGATGATGTGATTGAGAGCAGCCCTGCAGAGAAGGACTTGGGGTGCTGGTTGATGAGAAGCTCGATACGAGCTGGTAATGGGTGCTCACAGCCAGGAAGGACAACCGTATCCTGGGCTGCATCAAAAGAAGCGTGGCCAGCAGGTTGAGGGAGGTGATTCTGCCCCTCTATTCCTCTCTTGTGGGACCTCATCTGGAGTACTGTGTCCCGTTCTGGAATCATCAACATAAAAGGGATATGGAGCTGTTCAAATGGGTCCAGAGGAGGGCTAAAAAGACGATTAGAGGGCTGGAGCACCTCCTGTACAAGGACAGGCTGAGAGTGTTGAGGTTGTTCAGCCTGGAGAAGAGAAGGCTCCAAGGAGATCATACAGCAATCTTCCAGTACCTGAAAGGGGCCTACAAGAAAGCTGGGGAAGGACTGTTCACAAAAGCTTGCAGTGATAGGACTAGGGGCAATGAGTATAAACTGGAGAGGGGCAGATTTAGACTAGACATTAGGAAGAACTTCTTCACAATGAGAGTTGTGAGGCATTGGAACAGGTTGCCCAGGGAGGCTGTGGATGCCCCATCCCTGGAGGTGTTCACGGCCAGGTTGGATGGGGCCTTGGGCAGCCTGGTCTAGTGGGAGGCGTCCCTGCTCATGGCAGGGGAGTTGGAATTAGATGATCTTTAAGGTCCCTTCCAACCCAAACTATTCTATGATTCTAAGTGCTGCTGCCAGAGCTACATTTTAACTGGCACTAGGAGAAAACAGCACAGCAAAGGAAGCAGATACATTATTCAAAAATGTGGAATTTTATGGGAGGGTACCAATGCACACACATTTTGTACTTCTGTAGGCAGCGAGCCTTCCCCAGGGGAATAGTCCCAGAGCATCTTTCCCCTTGGAGCAGCAAAATGTGTCTTTCCCAGACCTGCACCACACTGGGCTCAGGTTATATGGGGGCTGTGCAGGACAGTGTAGGTGTGGTAGATTTTATGGGATGTTGGGCAAGGAGGCTGAATGGGATGGTAGCCAGAAGGCTGGTTGAGGAGGCTGTCTAGTGTTGGGGATGATGTAAGGGAGGCTGGGCAGGGATGCTATACAGGATGCTGAGTGGGAGTGGTGTATGGGATTCTCAGCTGGAGTTCTGTATGGGATTCTCATTTGGAATAGTGTATGGGGTTCTCAGCTGGACTGGTGTACGGGATGTTCAGCTGGGATGTGTATGGGATGCTGAGCAGAGATGGGGTATGGGATGCTGAGCTGGGATGGTGCAAGTGATGCTGCACTGGGATAGCGTGCAATGTGCTGAGTGGGGAGATTGTACAGGATGCTGAGCTGGGATGGGATGTGGGATGCTTTGCAAGGACGTTTTACAGGATGCTGAGCAGGGACTGTGTTTGACATGCTTAGCAGGGATGGAGTATGGGATGCTGCAGCTGGGATAGTGTATAGGATGCAAACGGGGATGGGTTAGGGGATGCTAAGCAAGGATAGTATACAGGATGATGACCAAGGTTGGGTTGTGGGATGCTTAGCAGGGATGGGGTATGGGCTGTATCATCCACACAGCTCTGCCCTGCAGGGCTATGGATCCCATGACTCTGCCCTGCATCTCTGCTCCAAGACTCTGCCCTACGGTGCTTTTGGTCCCACAACTTTTAGCCACAGCTCTGCCCTACATCTCTGCCCTATGGCTGTTACCTTCAGATTTGTCCTATGGCTCCTCCCCCAGTGCTTTGGGCACCATGGCTCTGCCCCACAGCTCTGACTTCTGCCTCTGCCTTATAGCCCTCTTGGCTCCACAGCTCTGCCCTACAACTCTGCCCCACAGCTCTGCCCTACGACTCTGCCCCACAGCACTATGGGCACCACCACACTATGACAGCCAAGTACCACTGAAATGGATGCAAAATGGCTTGGAGAAAATCTGAGCAAAATCACCAGTGAGGGGTTGATTGTTAAAACATTCTTAGAAATGGATCATTTATTTAGGAGCATGTCTTTGAAATGCAAGTATTACAGAGGAAAGGGGGTCTTGAACACCAAATCTTTCCTTGCTCAGACAATGAAATAATGCCTTTTTTTTTTTTTCTGCTTTTATTTGCCTTAATTTGAACCTTAAATGTTGTTGATGTCCTTTTCAGGCTGCCCAGAGAAAGAGATCAGGCCTACTGGGTTTTGATCTTTTCAGCATTCTTGAAAGTTCATCTGCTTCTGTAGGCTTCTACAGCTGGATGCTTCTGACTTGAGCAAGTTTCAAGTGCATCTCTCTCATCTCATCAGCACTCATTGTTTCTTTAGCCAGCTGAATTTCAGAATAGTTTCGCTGAGTTAACCACGGGATGTTTTCAAGTGATTTTGGTCTAATTGTTCTCACAGCTGAGAAGAAAGCTATTTGTAGAACTGAACGGACAAACACATTCTCAACAAAGGAGGTGATAGAAGCTAAAAGCCACTCTTCTGAAGTCTGATATCCATATGATAAACCATATAACACAATGAAAGATGAGGATATTCCAGTCACAGCAATAATCAGTAGCCACGAGAGATAGACACCCCACCAACAAGAAACTGTGCATAGTCTCTCACAAAAGGGCGTGGAGGGAGTGCTTGGTGGTTTCCTTTCTTTCTGAAAGTTGCCCTCTTCTTCTGCATAATTACTACAATTGGAACCTGATGGTGGCATTCTCTGGCCAGCCTTCGCCAGGGGGTGGAGATTCCCAGACATTGTCTGTGCCTCAATTTCAATTACATTTGCGTCTCTTTCAGAAATGGTGCAATTTTGCCAGCTTTGGGGACCTCCCTTTCTTCTTGTCTTTCTGGAACATGGTGGGCTCCGTGAGTTGCCAGTAGCAGGAAGGTTCTCCACGGAACTAACATCCCTCGATTGTGCTGTAGTTTCAGAAAGGTCCAATTTTCGCAGATGTTCTTTGCTGTTTGTAAGAAGGGAATAAGCCCACACGAGGGGTGAATGTAGCTTTGAGGCCTTGTGAGCCACACCACGAGGAGGAAGCTCCTTCTGGGAATACTTAAATAAGGCATTGATAGTCATTTCCACAGGCATAGTAACCATAGCACATTGAGTTCCCACTGCTACTGATGTCAAAATCCTCAAGTGTTTTGGACAGGCTTTATTCCTCTCAGCATTAAAGAACACAATGTTACCAAGCAAGTTCAATAATAATGTTGCTAAACAAGAAGACAACCTTTGGAACCTGCTGAAAGTGCCACTGAGAACACGAGCGAAAATTGAGAACCACAGATGGTCCTCTCTCAGGCTTTTGGTAAGACTAATCAAAAAGTAGTCCATTTTGGGCACACGTGCCTTGGGGTTTGTGACAGCAAAAGTCCCTGCTAGTAAATGATCACCCTTGTCAAGAGAAAGCCATTTCCTGCACATGAAGAACCAGGTTTTCCTTCTGGATATGTTCTCAACTGTGGCTCTGCTTAAAAACCAGCTTGGAGATGGGCCCTTGTTATTGTGCCAGACCCTGATGGAACAAATGTCTCCCAAGTCTTTCTTAGGAGTTAAGAGAAAGCAATCAATACTTCCTCGTTGGAAAGATGAAAGATGTGGGTGGCATAAACAATGGACATCACTTGTGCCATTCTGGCCAACAAGCTGAAGAAAGACATCTGCTTTTGTTCCAGCTCCCCAGCGACTGCCTGTGTATAACGTGACCAAACAACTGGCTGGATCCAAGGGTTTGTTGTCCGGCAGAACTATCATCTTCTGTTTGCTGTCCCTGTCAGTCCTGTCTTTTCTCATGGCCCAGAGGGACAGACAAAAGTAGATGGCAGAAATCCCAAGCACTGTGCAGAGTGTCACAGGGTTTCGAGATATGTCTGTTAGCAGGATTTTTCCCAGATCTACTGGGTTGGGGCTTACTATTACTTTGGCTGCCAGGAATCTTATGTTGAACACGGATGCATGTGATGCAGCGTGGGCAGACGGACTCGTTTGACTCTGTTCCATGTTGCAGATACAGTGCACCTGCTGCCAATTAGTCTTGGGGCCAAGCCTGCATATATCATCTCTCCATAGACTTTGATCTCCATCCAGAGATAAGCACTGATCACTAAAAATGTGTATGCTCACCAGACTCTGTGTTTGATGCCTGACAACATAGGGAGCCCGCAAGACAATGGAGATGGTAGTAGTGCCTGTACTGCTGCCTAGAGCCATGGCTGTCAGCAATGGCTTTGGGAGGCAGATAAGATAGGGATCCTTAATGAGACAGCCAGAACTACCTGTCTTATTTGTGCTGGCAACTGTTGGTCTGTTGTGAAAAGCAGTGAAGGAAGCTCTGTGGTGAGCATGGGTGATTTTGGTGCCTTTAAATACCAGCACCTGGAAAGATACTTCCAATTTTGTTAGGATCTGGATGTACACTGTTTCAGTATTTCTGTTCACTTTAAAAGAAAATCCTCCCATTGTGTAATTTTGTGTTTTATCAGGTCCTATTGCTAATGGAAAAGTTGAAGAATCCTTCTCTCTCCTTGCTAGAATAACTTCTGCTCCTTCAGGCACGATCCCACGTAGATTGCCATGAGCTTTGTCCTCTGCCAATGCAAATCCCAAGACCATGGTTGGGTTTTCTGATGTGCCTCCTAACCAAGGGAAGAAGTTCTCCTCAAATTCAAAAAGGGCAGTGGAAATGACAGCATCAGGAGGCAATCCTGAATTATTTCCCTTTCTCAGGGATGGATAAAAGCAATTCCTGCAAGTATTTCCAGTAGAGGAAGCATTTGCAATGTTTCCTGCTTCATCTTTCCTCAGAGTGATAGTCCAGTGTTTTGTTTCCATAAGAGTTTCTTTTTCTCCAGGGACTTTGCCCTGTAAAACTATGTCTGTTAATTTTTCCATGATGGAAAAGACTTTTTTCACTTCGCTTCTACTGACATTCCTGTGATGCAGTTCAGCAGCTCTCATAGTGTTGGACAAGCATCTCAGTATTCCACTGCTCTGCATTTCAGCTTCTTCAGATGAATAGCTCTCATTCCTCCGTACCTTCAGCACTGCTGTTACTTCTGCCAGTTTCTTGATGACCAGGTCTTGTGAGCGGGGCTTCACTTCTGCAGCTTCCTCTGTGATTTGAGAAAGAGCTGCAACTACTTGCTTGATTTCCATTGTGGTCTCAGCAGAAATATTCAGGCTGGTTTGAATCAGATTTTCCCGAAACTGAGTCCTAAGGTGCTGGAGAGTTGGTGTGGCTTTCATAGAGTTTAAGACTGAGGCTGTCAGATAAGCTAAATAACTGGCACTCAAAGAATCTCCAGTCTGGAGATAAGATGTCATTGGTGCACTTGAACCGTTCACTGCGGCCAGTAGTTCATGAAAAACAGCAGTTTGTAGCTGACTGTCAGTTGGTTTCCATACAGCAACACATAAACTCACTTGGGTAAATGCCCCAAGGGAATCGTAGACTTGAACATAGAGTGTCAGGGTGTACTTCTGAGAGGGCTCTCCAACTGGTAGAAATGATGGAGGAGTTCTAGGCTGATAACCAAAGTACAGAATCGGACCAAATGTATTTTCCTCCAAAGACGTTATTTTGGTAGTGCTGGGCACACTGGAAGCTACGATCACTTTATATGTCAGAGGTAAATTGCTGTCTGAAAATCCACTGCATTGAACAACAAATTTTGTATGGAAGGCTGTACCCCAGCGTGGGTTGATGGCACACTTGCCACCCCTAGGAGGAGAATTGACTACAAATGTGTATCTGTATATTGAGGACCTGCCATCCCAGGTGGCTGCATTTAACTGAAGAGTGTAGGCTTGCTCCGCAACCGTTGTAAAAGTCCAAGGGCGTATTGAGAGGTAAGGCCCAGACCTCCCTGTTGAGGTTCTAGAAGACCAGTCCAAGCTGATTTCTGTAGAGTTTCCTGACAAAAGGGACCAGTGGTAGACTGGCTGGCTATTTGTTCTACAATTTAGGCATTTTCCAGACAAGGTAAATCTCTGTGTTGGAATTAGAGTGCTACCACAGTTTTCAAGGCACCTCCCATCCAGAAGGATTGGGGAGCCGGGCTCCACATCTACAGTTTGGTCAGCATAACTCCTCCTACTGTCCTTTTGAATCTCTAGACGAAAGTAGTAGATGGCATGTCCTGGGAGGGATTCTGGTGCCATTGTTTGAACTGAACCTGAGGACTTTAACCATTTCAAATCCCTCTGGGCCGGATGGCATTTCTTTCCTGGGCTGATTTTCATGTTTGTATAGTCTGTCACCTCTTTAGTGCAGTACCAAGTAAATGTGATTCCCTTTACTCCTTCATGTGAATCAGGATCATAGGATTCAGAGCCATCGAGAGTCCAATTATCAGAAAAACCCACTACGCGATATGCGCCTCCTGCAATCTTTGCCACTAGCCTACTCTTCTCATATTTAACATAAACATGATCTGAGGCCCTGAGGACTAATTGGGTATAGAGTGCGGTTATCTTAGCACTGAAAAGAACCAGATACATCCCATATTCTAAGGTATAACTGGGAATAGTGAACAGTACAATATCCACACCCTGAAACAAAGAACTATTCAGGGGTTTTTCCCAGTCTGGAGGAGTTTTTGTGTCTACAACAGGAAAGACTCTCCACAAGCACCGGACCATTTTCGGGATGTTGCAGTCTATCTTCAGTCTGGCAAAGAAGACATAAGATGTCCCCCTTTTGCATTCCAAGACAGAGGAATAAGGAGGCGTCTGGATATGCAGGCTGTATATGTAACAGGTTTTTTTCTTGGTAGGTGCTGGTGTTCCCATGGCTTTTGCAACATGGCTGTTGGCTCCGTCTACTGAAAGAGCCAGTGGAAGCACAGCTATGGTACCTTTTGCCACAGAAAAAAGAGGCAAAAGGGTTTGTTTTCCCCAAAGGGGAGCAGGGGCCCCCCAGCCTCGAGAACAGTAGGTGAGCAGCAGAAGGAGGAGAAGCTGGAGCACTGCCATTGCTGTGTGAGCTGAAGGGAAGGAGGCAGCAGAATCCCTGGTGCACAGCCTGGTGGAGGCTGGCAGTTGGGCAGTGCCAGCTGCTGGAAAAGAGCTCTAGAGAAAGTGAGGCCTGCTCCCCACCACCCCCAAGCACAGCCAGAAAGAGAGGTATCGAACCTTGGGAATAGCAGATCTTGTGCAGGTACAGCCAGTTCCAACAGAAAATAGAATTTCAGGGCCAACAACCCACAAAAAACACACTCGCTGGCAGCACCGCAGCCCCTCTGTGTTGATGTGCGCGGTGCTGCCAGCAGGCCAAGTGGCACACGACTCTCTCTGACCCATCCTAAGTGGCTGGTGGCTCCACCCCTAGATGGCCTGCCTCTATGATGTCATAAAACACTACCAGGGAAGGAGACTCCACCACTCCCTTGGGCAGCCTTGTCCTATCACTTGTTACCTCGGAGAATAGACCAATACCTGCCTCTCTACGACCATCTTTCAGGTAGTTGTAGAGTATCACAGAATCATAGAATAGTTTGGGTTGGAAAGGACCAGGAAGGTCACCTAGTCCAACCCCCCTGCAGTGAGCAGGGACACCTTCAACTAGATCAGATTGCTCAGGGCCCCATCCAACCTGAACCTGAATGTTTCCAGGGATGGGGCATCTACTATTTCTCTAGGTAACCTGTGCCAGTGTTTCACCACACACAGCAAAAAAATTTCTTTCTAATATCTAGTCTAGATTTCTCTTTTATTTTAAAACCATTGCCCCTTGTCCTATTGCTGCAGGCCCTGATAAAAAGTTTTTTCCCACCTTTCTTATAAGCCCCCTTTATCGCTTGAAAGACCGCAATAAGTTCTCCTCATGGTCTTTTCTTCTCCAAGCTGAACAACCCCAACTTCCTCAGCCGCTTGTCATAGGGAAGTTGTTCTGGGCCTTGATCATTTTGGTGGCCCTCCTCTGTGTGGAGACACAGACTCCAACAGGTCTGTGTCTTTCCTGTGCTGAGGACTCCAGAACTGGACACAGTATTCCAAGTGTGGTCTCACCAAAGCAGAGTAGAGAGGCAGAATCACCTCCCTTGAGCTACTGGCAACGTCTCTTTTGATGCAGCCCAGGGTATTGCTGGCCTTCTGTGCTGTAACTGCACATTGCCAGCTCATGTCCCGCTTGTTATCCACCAAGACACACAGGTCCTTCTCTGCAGGGCTGCTCTCGATCTCTTCATTCCCCAGACTGTTGGGTTTGCCCCTACCCAGGTGCAGGACCTTGGACTTCCCCTTGCTGAATCCCATGAGATTTGCACAGGCCTAATTCTCCAGCTTGTCCAGGTCCCTCTGGATGGCTTTGCATTCCTCAGGGGTAAAGAGAGGGAAAAAATAATTTCCATCAACTCAGAGGCTGCCATCTCACTAATGCAGCCAAGATCTCGGTAAGCATCTTTGCTACAAGGAACCATTGCTGGCTTATATTTCAGCTCATCTGTTAGAGCCCCAGTGTCCCCTTCTGCAAAGTTGCTTTATAGGCAGTCACTCTCTAGCCTGTTCTGGTGCATGGGATTATTCCAGATGTGTGACTTCTCCTTTGACGTTGCTGAACTTCTCAGGGTGTCAACCTCACCACTCAGTTGGTGTGACCCACAAGCTTGATGAGGGTACACTCGATCCCATCATCTATGTCATTGACGAAGATGTCATTGATGATCATAGATGATGGGATCCACCCAAGGGTATTGAAGGAGCTGGCGGATGTGCTGGCCAAACCCCTTTCCATCATCTTTCCATCAACTGTCCTGGAAGACTGGGGAAGTTCCACTGGACTGGAGGCTGGCTGATGTGCCCATCTACAAGAAGGGTTGCAGAGAGGATCCAGGGAACTACAGGCCTGTCAGTCTGACCTCAGTGCCAGGGAAAGTCATGGAACAGGTGATCTTGAGTGCTATCATGAAGCACATGCAAGAGAACCGGGTGATCAGGCCCAGTCAACATGGGTTCACAAAAGGCAGGTCTTGCCAAACTAACCTGATCGCCTTCTAGGACAAAGTGACTCGGCTGCTGGATGAGGGAAAGGCTGTGGATGTATCTTCCTGGACTTCAGGAAAGCCTTTGACACAGTTTCTCACAGCATTCTGCTTGAGAAACTGTCAGCCTCTGGCCTGGACAGGCGCACACTCTCCTGGGTGGAAAACTGGTTGGATGGCCGAGCCCAGAGAGTGGTGGGAAATGGTGTGAAATCCAGCTGGAGGCCAGTGACAAGTGGAGTTCCCCAGGGCTCAGTGCTGGGTCCAGCCCTGTTCAATGTCTTTATCAATGACCTGGATGAAGTCATCGAGTGCACCCTTAGCAAGTTTGCGGACGACACTAAGCTGGGTGGAAGCGTTGATCTGCTGGAGGGTAGGGAGGCTCTGCAAAGGGATCTGAACAGGCTGGACCGCTGGGCTGAGACCAATGGCATGAGGTTTAACAAGGCCAAATGCCAGGTCCTACACTTGGGGCACAACAACAGACATGCACCTACAGACTAGGAGAAGTCTGTCTAGAAAGCTGCCTGGAGGAGAGGGACCTAGGGGTGTTGCTTGACAGCCGACTGAACATGAGCCAGCAGTGTGCCCAGGTGGCCAAGAAGGCCAATGGCATCTTGGCTTGCATCAGAAACGGCGTGACCAGCAGGTCCAGGGAGGTTATTCTCCCTCTGTACTCGGCACTGGTGAGACCGCTCCTCGAATCCTGTGTTCAGTTCTGGGCCCCTCACCACAAGAAGGATGTTGAGGCTCTGGAGAGAGTCCAGAGAAGAGCAACAAAGCTGGTGAGGGGGCTGGAGAACAGGCCTTACGAGGAATGGCTGAGAGAGCTGGGGTTGTTTAGCCTGGCGAAGAGGAGGCTGAGGGGAGACCTCATTGCTCTCCACAGCTACCTGAAAGGAGGTTGTAGAGAGGAGGGTGCTGGCCTCTTCTCCCAAGGGACAGGGGACAGGACAAGAGGGAATGGCCTCAAGCTCCACCAGGGGAGGTTTAGGCTGAACATTAGGAAAAAAAATTTCACAGAAAAGGTCATTGGGCAGTGGAACAGGCTGCCCAGGGAGGTGGTTGAGTCACCATCCCTGGAGGTGTTTAAGGCACAGGTGGACATGGTGCTGAGGGGCATGGTTTAGTGTTTGATAGGAATGGTTGGACTCGATGATCCGGTGGGTCTCTTCCAACCTGGTGATTCTATGATTCAACAACACTGGTCCCAGAACAGACACCTGAGGGACACGAATCATCACTGATCTCCATCTGGACATTGAGTTGTTGACCACTACTCTCTGAGTGTGACCGTCCAATTTCTTATCCACCAAGGAGTCCTTCTATCAAATCCATGTCTCTCCACTTTAGATCGAAGGATGTTGTGGGGGAATTCTCTAAGTCATAGGCCTTAGAGAAGTCGTAATAGATGACATCCATCGATCTTCCCTTGTTGACTGATGTAGTCACTCCATAAGGCCACTAGGTTGCTAAGGCAGGACTTGCCCTTGAGGAAGCTGTGCTGGCTGTCTCGAATCACCTGCCTGTCCTCCATGGGCCTTAGCGTAGCTTCCAGCAGGATCTGTTCCACAATCTTCCCAGGCACAGAGGTGAGGCTGGCAGGTCAGTAGTTCCCCAGGTCCTCCTTTCTACCCTTTCTAAAAATGCGTGCAACATTACCCTTTTGCCAGTCACCAGGGACTTTGCCTGACTACCATGACTTTTCAAATATCGTGGAGAGTGGCTTGGTGACTACAGTATTCAGTTTCCTCAGAACTCTTGGATGCATCTCATCCGGTTCCATGGACTTGTGTACATCCACGTTCCTCAGGTGGTTGCAAACCTGATCCACTCTTAAAGGGGGAAGTTCTTTGCTGTACCAGTCTGTGTCTTGCAGCCCACCCCCTCAAGAGATGTGAGAAGTGAGGTTGCTAGTGAAGACTGAGGCAAAGAGGTTGTGGAGTACGTCAGTCTTCTCATCTGTTGTTGCCAGTGTGGCAGCCTCACTCACGAGGGCTCATACCCTTTCTTTGACCTTATTTGTCTGATTTACATACCTGTAGAAGCCCTTTGTGTTACTCTTTGCATCCCTCACCTAGTTCAACTCCAGTTGTACCTTGGCCTTCCTGACCCCATACTTACACAAATGGTTAGTGTCCCTATCATCTTCCCAGGATACCTGACCCTGCTTCCACTGCCCGTGCATTTCCTTATTGTCTTTTAGTTTGAGCCACAGGTCACAACTCAGCCATGCTGGTCTCGCCTTTCTTGCCAGACTTCGTGTACCTGGGGATGGAGAGCTCTTGCCCTCCATGGAAAGCATCCTTAAAGATCTGCCAGCTCTGCTCTGCTCCATTGTCCCCAAGGGCAGTTTCCCAGGGGGTCCTATTGACTAATTCCTTCAAGAGCTGGAAGTTTGCCTTCCTGAGATTCAAGGTCCTGACTTCACTCTTTGCTTGACCCATGTCCCTCAGGACCACCAACTCCACCAGTCCATGATCAACACATCCCAAGCAGCCTCCAACTTTGATGTCCTCAATCAGGTCACTCGCATTGGTGGTCACCACCTCAAGTACTGCATCTCCCCTGGTAGGGGTGTCTTGTACCTGGCTTAAAAAGTTGTCCTCAGCACATTCCAGAAGTCTCCTGGATTGCCTGCAGCTCGCTGTGCTACTCCTCCAGCAGATATCTGGGTGGTCAAAGCCCCCCAGCAGGATGAGAGCCTGCACGGGCCATGCCTCCTGAAGCTGGAGTAAGAAGGCTTTATTGATCACCTCCTCTTGATTGGTTGGCCTGTAGTAAAATCCAACTGCTAGATTCCCTTTGTTGCCTCAGTCTCTGACTCCTAGCCATAAGCTTTCAACCTGCTCATGGCTATTCCTCAGAGACAGCTCTTCACACTCTAACAATTTCTTGGTGTAGAGGGCAATTCCTCTGTCCCTCCTTCCCCACCTGTCCCTTCTGAACAGCCTGTAGCAGTCAATAGCCGCACTCCAGTCATGGGATTCACCCCACCAAGTTTCAGTAATGGCAGCCAGGTCATAGCTTTCCAGCCGCACGATGTCTTCCAGCTCCTCTTGTTTGTTGCCCAGGCTGCATGCAGTGATGTAGAGCCACTTCAGCTGGGCTGTAGGCTGTATAGCCTTCTTAGAGGAGCACTTCTTATTCCTCTGAGCAACTCTTTATTCCTGTTTCACTGCCGTTTCCCTCAGTACTCCCTCTCTTCAAGAGCTCTGCAGTGTGGTCCGTACATTTCTGAGACATAGGCTGAGGACCCTCACTGCACTGTGGTGAGGAGCACTGAGCACTCAGATAATCCAAGCAGCTGGGCCAGGCAGCAGCTCCGATACTCTCTGCGATGAGATTAGGATTATTGCTGCCCGCTGCTGTGATTACTTCTCTGTCTACGTGGGGCATCAGCCGATTCCAGGACTTTGGGCTTAACTTTAAGACCTGCAAATGAGCTGGGTCCCAGATAATTTTCTCAGTGTCTGGATCCCCAAGGCCAAGAGGATGAAGCTGTGGGAAGCAGGGGTTGGTGGGGCAGGATTAACTCTGCCCCTCCTATGTGTCAAGCGCTGCAGCAAATCTCCCTCTGCCTGGATGGTGGGTGCTGCTCACCCGTATGACACGGCTGCCTCTCGGAGGATGTGCGGTGTGGCACGCTGCCAGGAGCTTAGCTTTCTTTGGGTCATAAAGTCAGGGATTTAATGTAGGGATCGTTTCTCATAGGGAGGGGAAGGAGCAGATTCAGCCAGGGGTGTGCATTGAAAAACATCGATGTCCAACTTGGTCATCAAACAGAGAATTCTGCCAATTGCGGAGAGGGGCAAGGCAGCCAGTGGGCAGGGACTACCAGCTCCTAGGGAAGGAGGTGATAGACTTTATAAAATATTTGTCCTCCACAGTGGGGGACATCACTGAAGGGAGCTTGCAGGTGCTTTGCTTGCAATAGGCACAATGCAGTCTGGCATCAATGACTTAGATCTGGGAATCTCCTTCAACACTCCATGAGAAACTGGTAGTGGGATGGGATAGTGTCTATTGCTTTGTAAAAGAGTTCAGCTACCTAATAACTCCTTCTAACTGTATTCCACAGAGGGGACATAATGAGTAGCAACAAACATGGAGTGGTGAAAGCAGCGATATGGTCAAAGTAGAAAAACAGGAAAATAATCTTACAGTTTTACTTCAGACAGATCTCACCTGTTGAAGACACAACAAGGCCAAAGATGACTTCAGGTGAGTAGGCAATAGATGAATGCACCATTGCTCTCAGCAGAAGCCAGGAGAGCTGGTGAATCTGGGAGGTTCTGCAGCCCAACTTGTCTCGGGCAGAGCGCAAAGTATCCCCAGACCTGGCTCTACAATCCTGCCACAATCAGCCTGGAATTGAGACAAACCATCCAAGACAATAGAGATAGTCCCCAAATGGCCAACTGCTTTACCCAGCAGTTAATTTCTTCTAATTAAATCCTCTTACGAACAAGATGAGTACAGTGCGTTGCTGCTGAAATACTCACCTGTGCAGGGATAATTTCCTTGCTGGAAAATTTCTTGATATCTTCTTCTGCCTTTTTTTTTTTAAAAAAAAGGACTTTAACTGGATTAAAAGAATGAAATTCTGAAAAATTAATTGGTATCTCTGTTAAATGACATTAAGTTGCGCAGAGTTACTGCTAACTGTACAGTTACTTGGCAGTGTAATGAAGGGTTTACTCACCAATAAATGCTTCTCCTTTGTCTTTTACTTTAGCTTGGTCTTTTAAGAAAAGCAGGTCCTTGAGCAAATTCAGAGCCATAGTGAAAGACCCACTTGGTATACAATCTCTGTTTCCCACTGCCAGTTGCATCTGCACTTGCAGAACTCAAACATTAAATTGAAGCAAAAAAATCTAAGCTCCTAAGACTGATCTAAAAATACTACTTAGCTGTCTTCTATGCATACTATGGCTTCATAACACAAATTTAAAAAATTTTCTGATAAACTGTTCCTGTGGAAAAATCCAGCATAATCTAAATGCTCAGTAATAAATCCATCAGGAGTTAAGCAGATGTCAGTTACTAAACTCTGTCAAAGTTTACACTGCACACTCAAGAACAGCATTATTGCTGAAATAGATTCTTTATTTCTGAAACATTCCAAAACAGCAGTTTACACAGTTGTACTCAAATATTAAGTCATATGCCATTATAAGAAAGCATTGATTAGTGCAAGTGGATTTTGTAAAAGATCTATCAAAAAGATTTATTCACATTAAAACTCATTTTCAATAAGCAACTGTTAATAAAACATTACAATTTTATTCTTTGTCATAAAGTACTGAAAACCAACTGTAGTTTTAGAGATCACTGTATCTTTGTAAGTGCAACGTGACTTATGCTGCCATTTTAAGTATAAAACACTATGACAATAAATTAACAATTGAACAAATGGTGAAAGACCAACAAAACCATGCTGAGCCAGCTGGAAGGCAATTTCCAGTGAATGCTACTTGTTTTGTGCTTCTGCAACATAAATATACTGCTTCATATTGCCAATGGTACAATTTTGTAAGATAGGTTCCTAGCACTAAAAAAGTACATTATCCCAAAAATATTATTTATGGCACAGAAAAGTTAAATTATCTCTCTGTTGTTCAAGGTTCAGGCAAGTTTAAATGGACTCAGGGATACAAAATAAAATGTACTGGAAACACTAGAAAAAAAATCAAGCACATACGTAAGTCCCCCCAAATTCCAAATAAAAAGCACGATGTCTTTACACTGAGTAAATTAGCTTAGAATTTCAGTATGGGAAAGCTGCCCAAAAGCATTATTTCCTAGTTCTCTCTGAGGAAATCTTCTGGTACTTTGCACATCTCTAAGACTTTCTTCAGTTCCAAATGCCAACACTGCCATCGTTAGTCTGCTAACAACACAGCTGGTCAGGGAACTGATTAAGTGCAATATTTAGTATTTGAAAAGATGCTCATGTTTTTAAAATGACATTGTATTAGGGGATGTTACATATTAAAATCCCAGGGGAAATAATACTGTATGACCCTCCTTTCCCAAACCATTGTTACCCAGCCAGCTGGGTAATGAAATCCAGATTATTTTTCCTCCACTGTTGACGGGCATCCTTCATCAATAGCAGCCATCTCTCCAACTTCCATCCCGCATCGTACTTAGTGATGAAAGCGGCTTTGGAGGCTGAAGAAAACTGTATTAGACAGATAGTAAAAAAAAGACAAAGTCATATTTCATGTGAAAGATCAAGGTAAGAAACACCATTTACTTCTACAGCAAGACGGCCTTTGTGGCTTGCTTGGAGACATCACTCCAAACAAGTGTATTTCTGGGTCTATGCTAATGTGAATGGAAAGCACTATGATGAAATTAAGGCCACCTCTAATGACAGCGCAGTTCTGGTACTGGTCTCAGGAAGATAAAAGTTTTGTAAAAAGCAATTTAGTGAATAATTCTTATGATGCGTGAGATCCCTCTAAGTGGGAGAATTTGGTTCTTCAGGGCTAAAGGCAAAAAGAAGCGGGTTTGTTTGTCACAATAGACAACAGAGATCTGACGGGAAATATTGTCCACAAAGCTGTTGTGCTCAGCATGCTCATCAAAAAACAGCACTTTATTAAAACCCTATGCACTAACACTAAAGAATTCAGGCATCTTAGCAGCTGAAGAACTCTGAAGATCCTTTGGTGCTGATGCAGGCTCTCTCTAGTTTGCCACAACCATATTTTAGTTAAGTCACCAGAGCAGCTTCTTACCTCTCTGCTACGACTGGCTTTTTACGGGCAAAACCCCCCAGACTTAAATAAAAAGGTGGTTAAACTTAGGTTCAGCCAAGTGGTGCAACTCCACTTTGTTGCAGGATCACTTGTCTTTGTTATCACAGAATCATCAAGGTTGGAAAAAACCTCTAAGAATGTCAAGTCCAACTGTCAGCACAACATCACTGTACCGACTCAACTATGTCCCAAAGTGTCATGTCTACACGTTTTTTGACTCCACCGCTTCCCCAGGCAGACTCTTCCAAAGCTTCACCACCCTTTCATAAATAAATTTTAAAGTTTAAAATGACACCAAATCGGGCAGAAATGTCGATCTGCTGAAGGATAGGAAGGCTCTTCAGAGGATCTGGACAGGCTGGATAAACTGTCTGAGGCCAACTGTATAAGATTCAACAAAGCCAAGTGCCAGGTCCTGCACTTGGGTCAAAACAACCCCATGCAGTGCTCCAGGCTTGGGGAAAGAGTGGCTGGAAAGATGTTTGGCAAAAAAGGACCCTGCAGTTGCTGGTCGACAGTGGCTGAACATGAGCCAGCAGTGTGCTCAGATGACCAAGAAGGCCAACAGTATCCTGGCTTGTATCAGAAATGCTGTGGCCAGCAGGAGTAGGGAAGGGATTGTCCTGTACTTGGCACAGGCGAGGCCACACCTCGCATGCTGTGTTCAGTTTTGGGCCCCTGACTCCAAGAAAGACCTTGAGGGGCTGGAGCATATCCAGAGGAGGGCAAGGAGTGGGGAAGGACATGGAGCACAGGAGTTATGAGGACTGGCTGAGGGAATGAGGCCATTTAGCCTGGAAGAGGCTGAGGGGAGACCTTATCGCCCTCTACAACTACCTCAAAGGAGGTTGTAGCAAGGTGGGGGTTGGTCTCTTTTCCCAAGCAATGGAAATGGCCTCAAGTTGTGCCAAGGCAGGTTTTGACTGGATATTAGGAAAAAATTCTTTATTGAAAGAGTGGTGAAGCATTGGAACCTGCTGCCCATTGGGGTGATGGAGTCTCCTTCCCCGGAGGTGTTCAAAAAATGTGTAGATGTGGTGGTTCAGGACATGGTTTAATAGGCACAGTGGTGTTGGGCTGACAGTTGGACTTGATGATCTTGGAGGTCTTTTCCAATCTTAATAATTCTATGGTTCTGTGACACAACTGATGTAAGTTTCCTTTTGAGAAATGTCATCATCTATTAATCACAGAACATACAGCTGACGTTAACTCCCAGCTGCGATAAGGTGATTAAAACACAGTCTCTTTCCTCAGAATTATTTTATTGCTTGCTCTAAAAATATAGTCATTTGGGCATTAAAGTCTCTTGGAAAAATGCAAGAATACATTTCCTTAATGGTATAGCTCATTACAAGTATGTGGTCCTTCAGGAATTCCCTGTTTGCCTATAGTCTCCCATCTGGAATAGAAAAGTTGCTGGTTCAACCCAAGATCATAATATCCAGGATATTTCCTTCTTCACAATGCTGTAATGTCACAAGTAGCATTTTTACAGTATACTGCTTTATGCAAAAACAGGGATGCCACTCTTTCTATTTGAATACTTTAAGATGTGCTGATCAAACAGCAGCTGGCACAAGTCTGGAAGAAGGCAAATCACGTATGTCAATGGTATGAGATTTCCATTTGGTTTTATTTCTTATTCATAGATGGCAATCCATTCTTATTTACATGGGATTACATTCTATCAATGATTACAGTTTACTTGGAACCACCAGCTGGCATCGTCCATCACTATTTCTGGAGAGAAATTTTCACTCATTCAGTGACTCAGCATCGGGATCTAGAAACTCTCCATTTTCACAGCCTAGCTGCACATTCAGGAGAACCCCCCTTCACACACTCTAAACCAAAATAATCCACTCAGGGAAGGATGCCTATTTAACGCTTACCTTCGAACTGGCTGTGCAATTTTACTTCTGGGTATGCCACTCCCATTGATGGCCAGTGACGGTCTTGGAAGAGCACTGCGCGCTACAATCCCTTGACTGGCAGTCTTGTTTGGCATTGGGATCCCAGTATTAGAATGTAACTGTAAGTTGTTGGACACTGGAATACTGCTGCTACTACTGTTATTGCTACTACCTTGTACGGTTGGGCTTACGTAGGCAGTAGCTTTGAGAGGCTGTCTGACAGACACTGGAAAATGTCCCACACTGTGAACTCTGTGTTGAAGCTGCCCTGGTGATGGAACTGTAACGAGAAAAAGAAAAGGAAGCAACAAGGTTAGTCTAAAAAAGGTGAGGCCAGGTAGTAATGCTCATTCCTAGATAGATCTGAATAGGGATAAACACAACATTATGTAATTTACTTGGTAATTATAAACCGCTGAAAACTCCCTTAGATGCAATACTGTATCCAGTAACACTACACTGAATTAAAAGTACTCTGTTCCATCCCCATCCTGAAGAAAAATCCCATCCCATATTCATTGTTCTTTCTCCCCTCAAAGAGGTTTCATTAACCATTACAAGCACACTAATTCCACCTATGCAATTAGGAGAAATTGCTCAAGCTATAATGCAATTACTGTTAGATCACCGAAATTTTTGTCAGCTTGCTTGCAATAACTGCATCTTGGTTAAGGAACATTGCACTAAGAGCCCTATAAAACATCACAGAAGTCTAAGCTTTATGTATAACATAAATAACAAGGCTATGAAAAGGTCTCAAATATAACAGCATATTCCAAAGCTGATGTTATATGAACTGTCATTTAAAATCCATGCTACAGGTTCCAGAAGCTTTATATATAGATTTTCTGCACAATCCTGCCCTCTGGTGTACGTCAGACACGCATCTGTTTCAGAGTCCACATATGAAAAGTGAACTGTCAAAGCCTGAAGCACATAAACTAACAGAGCACATACAGGCCAATCCTTTCTCAAGTCTTTGAAAAATGACATCTTAATTTAAAGACACAGAAAAAATAGAAGTATGTGATTAAATTAAACAATAGCACCAATATATTCCTACAGAACTCATTATAACACAGCTCCTTAAATACCCAGCACAGAAAATGACTGGAAATGTTTTTAAAAAAATCACTCCAGAAAAATCAAATTTTATACACACGCACACACATACATATGCAAACATATGCACACAGAGAAATAGGTGTTTTTAAAAGAGTGAATAAAGTTAAACTCTAAACACAGTACCATGCAAATTCAAGTCGGAATCTGAGCAACTACTTCCATTCTCCTATTCAAACAGGACAAAAATAAACCAAAAAAAATTCATCAGTCAAGCATATTTTCCAGAAAAGACGTACTTTAATAGTTTCGAAGACATTTGTAAATTGTGCTCAAATTTGAAAGAAAACACCTACAGGAAAAGGTTTTGCCAACTTCTCCCTCCAAAACCTCAAAGGACATGGGAGGAAGAAGTCCAATTCTCTCTCCTGTCTCTGTCAAAAGAAATTCACTTCTTCTATTTCCTCTCAGAGTACTTCAGCCAGTGTGCTAGAGAAGATTGGTTTGGATCTTGATATACTTCGGTCACATTCTACATTAATAATTCAATATCCGCTAGATCAATACTCCCTCCATCCACAAGGTGACAAGAAGTCACTTAAATTAAACTAGTTACAGCTTTAATTCCCCCACTCAACAAGTATCTTATACTTGAGGATATAACCCTCTGTTTACCGCATTTGCTTGGAATAAAGTAGCTCAACTTCTGTAGGAAAGAGGTCATGTATTTTAAGGTAGTATTTATGCAGCGTACTGTAAAACCAGCATTGTATAAATTATCCAGAAAAGCAGTTTTCAATTCTAGTACCAAAACTAAAAATGTAAGCTTATATGAATTAATTCCATTACTGGTACTTCTACAGTACTACTAATAATACTTATTCTGTAACTTTAGACACAAAATGAATGGGCAAATAAAAAACAAAGGAGGTGATGAAACTGTCAATACTGAAAAAAAAGACTGGCAGAATTTCCTTTCCAAAATAGAAACTTTGAAAATCCTTTTCAAATCAATCCTTTCAAAAAAACTTTGGAAATGAGCTATATTAAAATCTGGTACAAAATGAACAGAGCCAGCTTTTCATTTTGCACTGGGACATATATTTTACCACTCTATCGATTCTTCGAGCTCAAGCAAAGAACATGGGTACTTACTACACGACTGCATCCTTGAAATCCCATTACTCGCTCCATGCAAACTGGAGTCGAAGCTCTGACTGTTCCTCACAGTGACTGGGGAACTGGCAAAGCCAGTGTTACTACTAATAGTTGGCGTAGTTGGCATCCGAGTGAGGTTAGGCATGCTTCTTCGAAGTTTATCTGAACCAGAAGAAAACAATATCCATAGTCATATCAGAATTTCCAACAAACACAAGCAGCCTAGGAATAATTTCCGTAGAAAATCAAAATTAAAACAATTACTTCAACACGAAGAAAAGGTTTGCTCTGCAGGACAAATACAGACAGCCTACTAATTCAACCCTTTTGATGGCTGTTAACAGCATCATTACTCACAAATAATTTTAAAGACACCAATGGGCAGCACAGTTTTGGAATCACATGGGTTTAAACGCTATAGTATCATAATAAGGATGACTCTCACATAAATGTGTAAAGTAGGTCAGATGAATCCTGCCCTAAATACGCCTGTTTCTTTGCAGTGAATACAAAGCAAAGCTGCAGTGACAAAGTCAGACACAGATATCTACGCTGTATTTGTCTAAAGATAGGTGAGAGGAATTCACCCTAAGTGACTAAATCTTACTTTGATGCTAAAAAATTCCATTCAATACCCAACCTTACTAAAAGAATCATAGAATGCTTTGGATTGGAACAGACCTTTACAAGTCATCCAGCTAAAACTCCCTGTGGTGAGCAGGGATATCTTCAACTAGATCAGGTTGCTCAGAGCCCCATCCATCCTGGCCCTGAATGTTTCGAGGGATAGGGCGTCTACTACCTGTCTGGGCAACCTGTTCCAGTGTTTCACCACCCGCATTGTAAAAAATTTCCTTCTTACACCTAGTCTAAATCAAATGTGTTACATTTCTGCAGGTGGCTATGTGCAAAACCTGCTGAGTTTTGATGCTTAGAGCCCTGGGTTGACATCAGGATTTTCAAATCTGGTTGTTCTCTCTCCTACCTCACTCTTATGGAACCTTATTTGGCAGGCACTTTCAGAACAGGCCTGTAGGGTGTCTCACAAAAAGAAAGCTGCAAATGCTCCAAATGTTTTGGGGCAGGTTCAACAGCTAAGGCAAGTGTCTGAGAAGTCCGAGGATATCTACAAGCCCTCTCACGCTCTTTGATTTGGAGAGAGAAGCTGAAACCAAGCCTGACATTTCAAGAAGCTTTCCCAACCACAACAGCATTGGATAATCTAAGGTGAATCTCTTTTGGTCTCTTCAGCTCTGGGGTCAAAGGGAGATAACTCGGTTCTGTATAATCAGAAGAGATTGACAGGGCCAGAAAGACACACATTGAATGACCTGGTCTGAATGGCCTCCTGTGACATGACAGACTTCAGTAAAGCACCACTGTGGGAAAATTACGAGTCATTCATTAAATTGTCATTGACAACATGACTAATACTGGCCTCTTGGCCAGGTTCAGGAGCACAAGTACTGTGCTCTGCTAAGTAGGCTACGTTTTTCCTGGTACCGTCATAAGAGTGGAAGCCACCAGCTCCTGCCTCTGCCGTAGGCTCCAGCGTCTGGCAGATAACTGCCTCCAGCCCTTGCACTCTAACAGAAAGCAGGGGTGTGCTTGTCTTCTCATAGGCAGCTATGACTGCTCTCTGCAATGGCAAGTAAGGTATTTCAAGACTGATGTTTCGAATTTATCCACAGCAATGATACATCACACATGGTTTATAACTGCTGGTTTGGGTCAACCAAGCTCACACAGGGCAAGTCCACAGAAACATCGAACTGACATAGGAGTCTCTGTTTATCAGTCCACATAAATATATAACCCATTAAGCACCATCATGAACTCCTCTAATCCTTAAAGCTACTAACAACTGACAAGTAATAAGAAGTGACAGTACAGTTCTATCTATACAATGTATTAGTAGTCACTAACAGCAACTTTAATGCATGTGATGCCTATCTAACTCCAGTGAACTGAGGTACAGCAATGCTAAAACTCCAGCTGGTTTTTATGATCAGTTTTCATGATCAGAGCTGGTACAGAATCCTGCAAATAATCAAAAACATCCTTGCACTTCAAGTACAACGTCCTTGTACTTCAAGTGTTCAAGGCCAGGTTGGATGGAGCCTTGGGCAGCCTGATCTAGTGTGACATGTCCCTGCCCATAGCAGGGGGGGTTGGAAATAGATGATCTTTAAGGTCCCTTCCAACCCAAACTATCCCATGATCCTATGACTGATTCAAAGCCCCAGTGTTTCTTATATTTGCATGTCCCAAGTCCCGGTTACTAGTGTTTACCTACCCTTAACACTGTATCATGCACACTTGTCCTGGAACAATGAGACTTTTTTCCCTTCCATCCCAATTAAGACTGGCTTTCAGTTACCACAGACAGACTGACACAGAAAATCATCACTGTCTAGGAAACGGTTTAAAACTTCCCATGAATTAAATACAATACATTTTCATATTTTTTAAATCAAACAGTGGGCATGGGAGGTGACATAGGGAGGAGTGTGGTGTAAGGAAAAGAAATGCAAGGTTTGAGTTCCCAGAAACTAGAGTACAGCCAAACCCTAATAAAGAACCACTGTGAGGGTAATCCTTCATCAAATAGTCAGAGGTGCTTCCAGTGTCTCACCACTGACACAGGAAAGCTCAAACTGCTAGAAGTACAGCAATGAACATTAGCAAAGGGATTATCATTGTGGTTCAAACACCTGGTAAGTACTAATATCACTGATAGAACAATGATAAAATAGTTACCAGGCTTCCAACACTGTCATGGGGATGCAAACAATGGCATCCATACAGCTACTACACATCCCTATTTCTGAAAAACTCATGATTTTACAGACTGGAAAGGGAACTCTCTTCCTACGATGCAAGCCTTGGCTCAGGGTGGCAGAAAATTCATGAATACATGTGTAGCTACTGCTAATTTTGGAACCCTAGCCCATCCTTTAAAACCCTGAGTCTTGAAATCCCAGGTTAACATTACAGCACTTGGCAAAAAAGGTTTGAGCAGTAGGATGATGCTAGGGAAGATGGAAGTGCAGAAAACAGTTTTATGTCTAATACTATCCACATATAAGCAGGTATTCCTTGGGATCTACATGATCTTCCACTCAGGGACTGCATCAGCCACCGTAGGCACAATTTGCTCTTTGAATTGCCCAGTGAATGCAGCTACAACAGCAGGAAAAATAGGTACAGAACTGGCTTGGATTCCTTCATGTCTTTTGCCTCCTGTTCATTAGTCCTTTCCCATTCCAGCAGTGTGCTGTGCTGCTGATTCAGTCCTTTGGCAGCACATTCCTGCTGCACCTGCAAATTCTCATTCATTGAGCATCTGCGTTAGTTCTTTGATGGGTCCTTGTGTCTGCTGAGATAAATGGTGTTGAGAAGCAATGAAAATAAGTTTGGTGTTTGGGGAAAACCAAGAAATGCTTGTATTGATAGAATTTTGCAGCTTTCATCTCCTGGGATGCCTTTCATCTCTTTCTTGAAGTTTGTTCTGTCACCTGTTCCCCTTCTAAGAACAGTGCAAAGAGTCTTACAGACACTTTGTAAATGAAACACTGTATTCTGGTTTCAGCTAAAGCAGAATCGGTTTTCTAACTTCAGCTAAGTCTTGTCCGAGTAACCTCATTTTCTGAGAGTTAACTACATAATTTCAGGCAGTTTTGTCTCTAGAAGTGATAACACAGGGCATTGGCATGCAGAAAGACAACTGCTTATACTTACTCCTGTGGAAAATGAGGCTATTCTCAAGTTGGTCAAATGCCACCAGTGAAAGGGGTGAAAAAGGTCCCACCCGTGGGGAGAAGTGGACAGGACAGGTGACCCCAAAACTGACCAACACAGTATTCCATCTCACATACGTCATATTTAGTATAAAACTGAGGGATCACAGGGGTCAGCTTCTCTTCTTTGACAAGTGAGGATCTCGTCTGTCTTTTTGCCTTTATCTTGGGTCTGTGCATTCCTGAGTCCAGTTCCTGAGTCTAGCTCCCTCCTGCCACTAAGTCCAGCCCAGGACCTTTCTTAACGCCTGCTCTGCAGCATCTGTGGTGATGTAGTTACTGGGGGGGGAACTTTGTATATTTGTATATATTTTATTATTTTCTAATTCATAGTATTTTCATTATTATTATTATTATTATTTCAGTAAAGGTATCTTAATTCTAGTTTCCAGTCCACAAATCTTTTTTCTCTCATTTCCCTTTCCCCTTTCCTTGGTGGGGAAAGGCAATTGTGACCACCAAAACTGCTCCTGTTTAGCTGCCTATTAGGCCAGGCTAGGGCTAAACCATCATACTTGTGAGCTTGATATATGGAAAATGAAAAGGGAAGTTATGTGCTTTTCATATTATTTCAGGCCACTGAGGCACGACTAGATAAAAACCTGCTGGAAATATAAGAGATGAAAATAAAATATTTTTCTAAGCCACTAGCAGAAAACCTTTCATTTCTAGAGCTCTTTGCTCTCCTATGACTGATGAGAAAATTAACAGAGTAGAGGTAAGATGTATTCTCAGGTGAGAAGTAATCTGCTCAAATAGTTTACGATGTTTATGCTGAATGCTGAAATTTGCTACAGATTTTGCTCCCTCTCAAGCACTAATTCGGTTCAGTGGGAAACCTAAAAAATTATCAGTTGCTTACAGTTCGTTCTTTTAGGAAGACATGGCTATAAACACCAGGAACATCAAAAGACCTGCATCCAAGGTTATTGTGACCAACTACTGAGTCTTAACTACAATCTAGGCCAAAACAAAGATACACTGTTTAAATAGGATGCAGCCATATAAAGCATAAGAGATGTAACTTTGCCTGTCCCAGTCTTCTTTGAGATGTAACAGCATGACCTACAGATATCCTCCTACCAAGATATTTGAAAGTGTGAAGAAAATACAAGGACAGGTCATGCAAAGGGGTTAATAATCAGCTCTTGGTTACTGCTGCCTTCAAAGAACAATCCATGCTTATACACACATGCTGGTCACTCCATGAGTGTTCTTCAGGCAGCATACGTTACCCTTGTTTCACAGATCTCCAGCAGAATGACACAACAAAAATTGCCTACTGTACGTTTACACTTTTTTTTGTCAAATGTTACACAAAATTATAGTAAACACTGCAGTTTGCCTCTTTCCCAGCTGCTTCAGTTCTGATTTTTTCCAGAATGTTCTTCCGCTGATGCTGCCTATTCCATGAAGTCAGCCTGGGACTGGCAGCCCAGCTTCTTTCTAGCAGGACATCAGCACAGCAGCATCTGCCTTCTGTCTTCTGGTCCAGGCCCTGCTGGTTGCTGCCCTCATTTGACCGCTTCTTTTTTCCTTCCTTGACCTAATACAATCACCAGCCCAAGATTAATGTCCATGTATCACGTAAATAGACCTTGCCCTCAGGGCAAAGCTGCCACAGAAGAGAATCACAGAATCATAGAATAACCAGGTTGGAAGAGACCCACTGGATCATCGAGTCCAAACATTCCCATCAATCACTAAACCATTCCCCTTAGCACCTCGTCAACCTGTGCCTTAAACACCTCCAGGGAAGGTGACTCAACCACCTCCCTGGGCAGCCTGTGCCAGTGCCCAATGACCCTTTCTGTGAAATTTTTTTTCCTAATGTCCAGCCTAAACCTCCCCTGGTGGAGCTTGAGGCCATTTCCTCTTGTCCTGTCCCCTGTCACTTGGGAGAAGAGGCCAGCTCCCTCTTCATGAGGTTCACCCTTTGGTGAGCTGCCAGACTGGAACTGCCCAGGGAAGTGCTGCAGTCACCATTCCTGGACATGTTGAAAAAGTGTGTAGATATGACACTCTGGGACATGGTTTAGTAGGCGCAGTGGTGTTGGGCTGACAGCTGGACTTGACAATCTTAAAGGTTTTTTCCAACGTTAATGATTCCATGACTCCTTGATTCTATGATTCTATGTATCATGTCTCTCCCAAGATACTTCACCCATTAAGGCTCTCCTTGCAAGGAGGACAGCTTAAGTTGACTCTACAGTCAAGTGCCTTAAAACATATTTATTCATTCACTGTTATTCTCTGCAAGCATTGTCAATGTTATTTGCATGAAAGGATCACAAGACTTGCCAGAAGTCCACTATCTTTAAGGAATATGATACCATCAATCATAATTATTAGTATCTCGGACAAATCTATACCACTGTTTAAGCTACATTAACAGTTTCTTACACACATTTAAATCGTTCAAACAATCCTGCAAATTCAGATTTGCCTTATCTGTATTGTATGCACAAACATTTTGGGGGAAAACTATAAGGGAAAAAATCTGTCCTTTTCTGTTTTAAATATTATGTTCTATGTGCTGTAGATATTCAGTTTGTTCTGAAATCCTTAACGTACTTGTAGTCTCAGTAACGAGTTTACTTTAAGGGATTAATTTATCTTCCTCATCTTTAAAGACCTGAGTTCAGTGTCTGCATTACATTTGTTATGGTTATAACATTTATGACATCCCAAATACACCAGTGTCTAGTTCAATGTCAGTGGAATTGTCAGTTGACACAACAGGGAGCTCAGTGTGTAAATATACAAATACAGATTTAGAACTAAACTCAAGTCTTCCATTTATGAGAGAGACACCATTCTTCATAACTGTATTAACACTGTACACTTCCATTTTATTTAGAATTATTCTTTCATCTCACTCTGGCTTCACAGGCATGTATCTCTCTCCACAGATAGTTACAGCAAATTAAAAGTTTTTCCATTATCCTTCCATGACTTCTCCCCACTGATCACTATACTCAATATAACTCCAAAGATTACTAAGTAACATTTTCTTCTCCTTTTCTCTAATAGAGTCTGCAACAATGTCCTACAGCAAATTCTCCCTTTATTACTGAACAAGAGAAGTCAGGAGTAGAAAACCTCTGTAAATCAGAAAGAAAAGACCTTTTCCCATGTCTCCAAACACACAAACCAACGTTAGTCTACACTGAACTGATGCCCAAACACCAACCTATTGCCCCTGAAATGCTGCTTTTCTATATCTGCCTTGAGAGTACTTGGAAATAAAAAAGAAGAAAAACATTCACAGCTTTCCAAATGAAGCAACAGCCAATGATGATCACCATATTTCTTTTGGTTCCTGAAGGAAATCTGTAGGAAAACTGGCTCTGGGCTCTTTATCAGGAAGAGCAGGGATAGGACAAGTTGAAATGGTTCTAAGTTGAAAGAGGGGAGATTTAGATTAGTTAACAGGATGAAACTTTTTACTGTGAGGGTGGTGAGGCACTGGAACAGGTTGTCCAATGAAGTCATGGATGCCCCATGCCTGGAGGTTTTCAAGGCCAGGTTGGATGGGACTTTGAGCAAGCTGATCCAGTGGAAAGTGTCCCTGCCCATGGCAAGGGGGATTGGAACTGGATGATCCTTAAGGTCCCTTCCAACCCAAACAATTCTATGATACTATTACAAGGAACATGAAAAAAATATCCAAAAAGCATTTGGGGACTATATAAAAAAGATCACAGCACCACACCTTGTCCTTATTCTTGCAATCAAAAATGTCCCATAACTTTCCTTTCTACCTCCCCAAGAGATTTTTCTGCAAGTTTTTCAGTGCTGTTTCATTCTTGCATCTCACCAGCAAGAAAAATAACATTGAAAATAATATGGCACACATGTTATACCCACATCGCTCTGCTCTCCGTTAACCTCAGCTGCTTTATACACTGCCACTTGTTGATTTTACTTCCACCCAATGTCTTACTTTGAATGTAAGTGCTTTTGGTACCAACCCGTCATGTTGTATTTGTCAGGAAAGCAACATGCATACCTGTAGTGCTCTATATGTAGCTCTCGTGCCCAGAAAAGGGCTGCAAAGCTGGTGAAGGGTTTAGAGCACAAGCCTTATAAGGAGCAGCTCAGGGAGCTGGGGTCATTTAGCCTGGAGAAAAGGAAGCTGAGGGGAGATCTTATTACTCCCTGCAGCTACCCAAAAGGATGTTATAGCAAGGTGAGGGTTGGTCTCTTCTCCCTGGTAGCCAGCGACAGGACACAAGGAAATGGCATTAAGATGTGCCAGGGGGGATTTAGGCTGGATATTAGGAGGAATTTCTTTACTGAAAGAGTTGTCAAGCACTCGAATAGGCTGCCCAGAGAGGTGGTTGAGTCACCATCTCTGGAGGTGTTTATAAGACAAGTAGATGCTGTACTTGGGAACATGGCCTAGAGGTGGACTTAGCAGGCCTGGATTGATGGATGGACTCAATGATATCAAAGGTCTTTTTCAACTAAAACCATTATATAACTACATAACTAGTAACTGTTTCAAAGAACGCATTTATTTTCTTGCACAAAGGTAAGCTGTAACCTGTAATGTTACAAACGAGACCTTGACTGAAAACTGACTGGTCTGAATTAGCTTGGTGAAAAGACAGAAGGAACAGGAAAGGAAGATGCAGCAGGAGGAATAAAATTGTGATCATAATAAGGAATGACAGGAAGGTAACAGCAACTACAGAGGGAAACTTCATTTTTGAGTAAGCACTGAGGAAGAGATGTTTCAGAGATTCTGTAATGCATTTCAAAAAGCAGCAATGGCTCGTGGTAGTTTAGGAGTGACATTATCTCCCACTACTTCAGCAGCTTTCCCTACCAGGCCTGGAACAGGAGTAAAGTGCCAGAAGCACTCACTGCAGATACTGGAGTCCTCAGCACAGGAAGGACATGGATCTGTTAGAGCCCAGGGGAGGGCCACAAAGATCATCCAAGGGCTAGAGTATCTCCCATACAAGGACAGGCTGAGAGAGTTGGGCTTGTTCAGCCTAGAAAAGAGAAGGCTCCAGAGACACCTTATAGCAGCCTTCCAGTACTTAAATAGGAGCCTACAGGAAAGCTGGGGAGGGCTCTTCTATCAGAGGACGATGGCTTAAGATGAAAGAGGGGAGATTTAGATGAGATATTAGGAGGAGACTTTTTCCTGTGAGGATAGGGAGGCAATGGCACAGGTTGACCAGAAAAGTCACGGATACCCCATCTCTGGAGGTGTTCCAGATCAGGCTGGATGAGGCTTTCGGCAACCTGATCCATTGGAAGGTGTCCCTACCCATGGCAAGGGGGTTGGAATTGGATGATCTTTAAGGTCCCTTCCAAGCCAAACCATTCTATGATTCTTTCTCTTATTCTATGATTCACAACACAGTTACATTACCAGCAAAGACAGGAATAAGTAGTAGAATGAAAAATCTGAAAACTCTATTTTATGTTTTACTGTACCCATTATGGACATGTGTAGGCCACACTTGACAGCCTAATTGGTTCATTCTAACCAACTATTAGCCTGCTAAACGAAGCTCTTCTTTCCTTTTTTCCTTTGTTCACTTGTAGTCATATCTGCAGCACTTCAAAACAGACTAAAGCAATGACTTCCATGACTAGGTCATAGATTACATTATATGGCAAATTACTTAACAGTAACATACCCCAATCATTTGCACAGGTTTAAATTGCTTGTCACCATTCATAGACTGATCTAGCTGTCATACGCTGAACACACTTCACTCATTTGAAACAACTTTATATTTAAAACGGCACTGGCACTTCACCCAGAGAAAAGGCCACTTCTCAGAAAAGCACATGACCCACCTCCATTAATCCTGTTTGGTTGCTGCTCTGGAGTTTGGGCTTGAGGAGAGTAGTAGGGCTGCTGATAAGTATTTGAAGGAAAGTGCGGGGAGGTAGGACTCCTCCTGCAGTCCCGCATACTGGAGAAAGTCTGTGAGTGAGGAATCCCTCTCTGGAAGGGGGAGCAGCGTGTCAGCCTTGGCTGTGGGGGTGGAAGGTGGTCAAACTCTTCTTCATCCTCAAGACTATAGCGGTCGTACTCCTGGTCACCACACGTCCCTTTCTTCCCCGTGTGCAGAGAGATGCTCGAACTGTGCCTTGACACAGATGCTGAAGTCGAAGCGTAATCTTGCCTAAGGCCTGTAAATTCCAAGAAAAGGATAATTTGGCTTCTGCTAAATGATTAACTCTTCACATGCACTTCAATCTTGAAATATAAGCAAGTAAACAGACAGCAAGAACTGGATTTACAATGTCACCATGCTGAAGAACTGAAGTAGGATTCATCTGATGTAAATTTCAGTATCTAACTTTCAAGCACCTAGGCCTGAGCTACTTCCCTCAAGATGTCTTTTTAATAAACAATAAAAAAGAATACAGACATCACCAAAATGCAATACCTGCGAGACACGTTACACACCTCTCTTCAAATTAGATTAACTGCTTTTAGGAAGTGCCTATTTCCCTGACAACAGAAAGACTACATGAGTATTAAGTATTTAATTTTTAAACACCCTAAATTAGAGAAAGTAACGCTCACTCTATCAATTTTTCGATGAAAATGCTGACAATGACATATCCTAAACTTACAATCCATGTAGATGTTCTGACTGTCCAACTTCTCTGAACCAGAATTAGTTCCTGCCAGCAGCAGGCCTTATGGACAAGGCTTAGCGGTAACATGGCTGTATTTTAGACATCTACCCATCCTACCACCCCTTCTCAGAATGCCAAGTTTTGAAAACCATCCCATTATTAGCACTACCCCAGAAAAGCATATTTGGTCCACATCAAATGAGATGGAAACATCCACATCTATTGTACATCCCCCTCTTTTCCCACATGCACAGTAGTGAGGGGAAAAGGGGACGTATGTAACATTTCCAGGAGCCAAGTACTTCTGCCAACAACTGCAGATAACAGATTCCCTAGGTGTATAAAAAGCCCTCAGCCTTGACAGATATCTTTGCTTCAGGATGGAAACTTTTTAATATGCTTCCTCTCCCACCCTGAGAAGGCATTTCTACTCATGGCCATGAAGAAAGCACGCTTGTGCACACATATAACACTACCACTTTTCATGTGATAAAAGTGGACAACAACCCTAACTATTCTACGATTTTATGATTAATTTCAAAATTCATCTAAGAATTAAGAAAAATCAAAGTAGAGACAGAGAAATCCATGACAGTTGTTTATTTTTAACTTTCTCATGAAACATATGCATGAGAAAAATGCTTCAGCATCTTCCCTCTGAAGAAATACAATAATTTTAATTAATGTGGCAAGATATTATAAAGCTTCTAAAGCTAGATGTACTCAGCGGTTATGGAGCTACCAGCTGGGATTCAGAAATATATAAGCAACAGGTTTTGAAAGACCCGTTTTTGAAACTATCATTAATCTGAAGTGTGTATTTTCTCCTTGCAGATGGAGAGCTTTTCCACCTGCCACCCAAGAGGTGACACCGTTTAAGAAAGATCCACTTGACCAAGACCAGACTAGAGCAGTTCTGACTATTAATGAGAAATCTTTCTCAGACTGTTTTGAAAAATTAAAAAAAGCCACTTACTCTCCTCTTGTAGACGAGCCATGATCTGAACATCGGTGAGGTCCTGCAGCTTGTATCCCATGGAGATGGAATCATCTTCCAGCTCTGAGGTGCTCAGTTCACTGTCTATTGATGACTGTGGGCTCAAAGGGGAACTTCTAGAAATGTAACCTGTGTAAGCAAACATAACCTTTAGTCTGTGAATACGTCTAGCCAGCTTTCATTCACAACTATCTGCCCATTTATGTTACCCTAGCTTAAAATATGTTCTGTATAACAGATAATTTTCGGAAGTGCAGTGCAATCCACAAACAATTAGCAAAGGGCTCAGAAGTATTAAGTGTAGCAAGACATAATGAATTCCACTGCTTATTCCCAAAACAGGACATAGCCCAATGAATAGTTTACCCAATAGAGTTCTGATACAGCTCAGATTAGTTAATGTATTCTAAACACATCTGCATTTGAATCTTTCTTATGGGATCGTGGTTCTCCCTATTCTCTTTCGAAACTCAAGCATGTATGTGCCACCAGCTTCTGCTCAGTACTCAGATTCCACACCAGAGCCATTTTTCTAAATTTTATTTGGTTTTAATTGTTTAAAACCATCACATAAATCAACGATTATAACAATTAAGACTGAATTATGCAGCAACAGAGAAAGTATTGCCTCCCTCACAGAGCTACGTTTTGCAGAGGGCTCTGGAGTCTTCTTTTTCCCTGCGCAACAGTAAAAAATAAACTAAATTGCCATTAGTTGCATGAGCTAGTTGTTGTCCAGCTTTAAAGAAAAAATTCCTCAAATAAAAAGTAAATGACTTTTTAGTATCCTCTGGACCACCAGCCTGCAGAGCAAGAACTGCTGTGACGATGGCTCATTGAATGTGCTTGTATCACTGATGTGTTTGCATCCTCTAGCACTGCTCAAAGCAGCCACCAAAAATTCATCCCAAATTCAGCTGTTTCCTAATAATACCTCCAACAGAAAAGGACATGCAGGAGATTACTTTGCTTTGGAAGGACTGTAAGGAGTAAACGTGTTTGCTTTATATAATTTGCAAGTTACAACGGTCACTGAGGTTTGCAGAGGTAGGAACAGCTGTGCCTTTTTGGACCAGCAGTAGGAAGCTAGACCAAATACCTGAGGGTATCTCAAATAGCAAAAGATGCCTTCATTTAGGGACTAAACTACATTCCATTGAAAGGAGGAGCTTAGATATTTTGTTCACACGAACACTTACACCAGGTGTTCAGTCTGGAGCTGTATCTCATCCATAGTGACCACATCCCAAACAGGGCTTTCTGCACTGATTTAATGTGTTGTATAGAAAACAATGTGACACTGATGTTAATAACTTCCTGAGACTACACCTATTCCCACCAGCAATAAAATTTTAATGCCTCTTCCTCAGAAGACTATTTTCTCCACCAACAGTGCAGCTTAAGAGAAGTCACAGATACAAATAAACTCATAATACATGTAGCAAAGAAGGAAAAATGCAACTCTTTGCAACTTGCAGCTCATAGGAATACTGTATTTCTCCTGAAACTCCTTTGTACCCTGAAAATTGTATAATCACAGAATGGTTTATGTTGGAAGGGACCTTAAAGATCATCCAGCTGCCACCGCCCTGCCATGGGCAGGGACATTTTCCACTTGATCAGGTTGCTCAAAGCCTCATCCAGTGTGGATGGGGCATCCACAACTTCTCTGGGCAACCTGTGCCAGAGCCTTATCACATTCAGAGGAAAAAACTTCTTCCCAATATTGAATCTGAAGCTCTTTCAGCTTAAAACCATTATCCCTAATCCTATTCCTGCACTCCCTCATAGAGACCCCCTCCCCAGTTTTCCTGTAGGACCCCTTTAAGTACTGCAAGGCTGCTATAAGGTGTCCCCTGCCCCTCAGCCCCACGCTACACAAGCCCAAATCTCTCAGCCTGTCCCTGCGTGGGAGGTGCTCCAACCCTCGGATCATCTACATGGCTCTCCTCTGGAATCGTTCTAACAGATCCATCTCCTTCCTGAGCTGGGGACTCCAGAAGTCAATGCAGGACTCCAGATGAGATGAGAGCAGAATAGAGGGGCAGAATCACCTCCCTTGATCTGCTGGTCACACTTTTTCTAATTCAGTCCAGGATACAGTTGGCTTTCTGGGCTGTGAGTGCACATTACAGGCTCATGTTGAGCTTCTCAACCACCAGCAACCCCAAGTCCTTCTCTTCAGGGCTGCTCTCAATCCCTTCTCTGCCCAGCCTGTAACTGTACTTGGGATTGCCTCAACACAGGTGTAGAACCTTGCACTTGGCCTTGTTAAACTTCATGAGGCCCACTTTTCAAGCCTGTCAGGGTCTCTCTGGATGGCATCCTTTCCCTTCAGTGTGTCAATTGTGTCACACAGCTTGATGTTGTTGGCAAACTGGCTGAAGGTGCCCTCAGTTCCACAGTTCATATCTCTGACCAGCTTTCTTGGAGCCCCTGCCCTCCTGGGCTTTATCTCATGGTACCCTATGAAGCAGATCCCTGAAAAGGCCAAAGTCTTCTCCCATGAAGTCCAAGGTAGTAAGTTTGCTTACTACCTCGCTGCCCTAAGGATCTCAAACTCCAGCATTTCACGGTCAAGGTTTTCCTTGAGCTTCACATTCCCCAGCAGCCCTTCCTTGTTGTTGAGAACAAGGTCCAGCACAGCACCCCTCCTCATTGGCTGTTCTATAACTTGGAGAAGGAAGTTGTCATCAATGTACTCCAGGAACCTCCTGGATTGCTTGCGCCCTGCTATGTTGTCCTTCCAACAGACATCAGGGAAGTTTAAGTCCCCCATGAAGACCAAGGCTCGTAAATGTGAGGCTGCACCTATCTGTCTCTAGAGGATCTTGTCTAATCAGCCATTCTGGTCAGGTGGCCTGTAGCAGACCCCCCCACTGTAACGTCACCTGTCTTTGCCTGTCCTTTAATCCTGACCCACAGGTTCTCAGTTGGCTCCTCATTCATCCCCAGGTGGAGCTATGTCACTGACACAGAGGGCCACCTCCCCTCCTTTTCTCACTTGCCTGTCCTTCCTAAAGAGCCTGTATCTCTCCATCCCAACACTCCAATCACGGGAACCATCCCACTATGTCTCTGTGACACCAATAAGATCGTAGGCCTATAGGTGTGCACACATCTAACTCCTCTTGTTGATTCCCCATGCTACGTGTGTTTACATACAGGCACTTAACCTGGGTCCCCAGTGAAACTGACTGACTGGATGGAGATCCTTTGTGTTGCTCTCCAGGTGCTCTCCTGCTGACCAGCAAATCAGTGGCAAACAAAAAAAAAATCTTTGATAGCAGCAACAATGCCAGCTTGAAAACAGCCATGACTCTGCCAGCTATTTTTATTAGAAATTCTTTACACAGTTGCACAAATGTTTCTGTAGAAAAAAGGGGCAGAAACGAGTAACAAAGGGCAGACAAAGCTGGGGACTGTTTAAGGCGACACAGTTGCAACAATACTCTCAGTTAAATCATTATTGAGAAATAGGCTCGGTTAACTAGCATCCCTTTACTATAACACGGTGTGTAACACAGAAGATAAACTACACTGCCAGTTAATTGCCAATTCTAGATCATTTTTTAAAAGACCTCCCTTTGAAATGAGAGTCATAGAATCATTAAGGTTGGAAAAGACCTCTAATGTCATCAAGTCCAACCATCAGCCCGACACCTCCATGCCTACACTTAACCATGTCACCTGAACAGCGTATTGCTGTTAAATTCTACCAAGAACAGACTAAATTAAGCATTTTTGTAAGCACTGTAAATCAATAAAAAGAGAAGCATTACCTGTCCGTTCAGGTGTTAGTATTGCTTTACTGGAGGTTTTAGAGAAGCTGGGACTATTAAAGCCATTGGTAAATGGAGTGAGTCTCGCAACAGGGCTATAGGGAAAAGCCAAGGAGACAGGTGTAGAGAAGAGGTTCCGCCATCGGTTGGCTGTTACAGATGCGAGGGAGGAGGGAGAAAAAAAGAGATTTATGGTTATAAACAGAATAGTGCTGTTAGAGAGAAAAATAATCTAATCTTAATGTGTTTATTATAGAGTTTTCACTTATAGCAAAATGAAAATAATTGTCAAAGTTCAGCAGCAAAACAGAAAATCAGCACAGCCTTCTGCATTTAAGAGTGAGCTCCAAAACATTTCCTAGGAAGTATATCTTGTTTACCATCTTCTACGTATACACTATTCTGGTATATATCTTTTACATACGTTGTTTTGTACCAACGCACAAAGTAACAGAGGAAGTAAAACCTACTACTGTTAATAGAGAAACACACATGACGTTTGTAGCACGTTTCAAGTAATTGTTCATAGCAATTGAATTAGCAGTTAAATTGTCAGTTATGGGAGTTCAGAGACACAGCAGTAAAAGACGCTTAACCATCTAGTGCTAAAAACAACCATAATCCCATAGCAAGCTTTTAAGCTACCATATTTTCATTCTCTTTTTACAGCATCCAATTCCTGATTACATAAGCATGATTTTCTTTTTTCACTGTTTTTGGAAAATCAACCAAACAGAAGAACACGGCACCTCTTTTCCTACATATCACTCACAAAGAGCTCAGAGTAGGCAAAACAAGCTAAAGGCTTATTTAATTTAATTTTGCTTAGCTCATCCTGTAAAATATGAATACAACTGCCTTTTGGTTGGCCTGGTTTTTTAACACAACTTCAAAAGGTAAATTAAAAAATGTCCATAGGCTTTTCAGAAAAACAAAAATACTATAAAGCTGCTTCAAGTAGAAGGGAAAATTTTAAAAATGTGAATTTCAGAGAACCCATCCAGATACAAGCAAAGTTTGTACAGATAAAAAACAAATTATAGTATTACATGTTTATTTGTGATAGAATCTATTTTGTCCTGATAGATGTTATGTACACAAGGGAGGGAGCTAGGAACATACACATACCTAACTTAGAAATCAATGGCATCACCTTCATTCTTAGGAAGCATACTCTGCTGCATCAGAAGCCATGAAACAGTTTTCAAAACTAGAAGGGGTCAAAAGCCCCCAAAAGGTGTTCTCCATCACAGGTAATGCAACAAATCTGCCCCGTTATTTGAACCCATTGATCCAGTTATTTTAAACACTCTCAGATATTCAAATAATATTCAGGTCCTCTCTATTTTAAAACCTTAGTGTAACCAAAATGATTTATTTTGGTAGGGTATATGAGCTTTATTCCTTCTTGCTAACGTCACCACCAAGTGCCCATGGGGAACAGCAGGGAAGCATATCTTGCTGGCAGGCTGTCAATCACATCATTAAACTTTTTGGGGTCATCAGTTCATCATCAGTCCAGAAGATGCTATTTCCCTTCTGCTCCCTTTGGCTTTGACACGCTCAAAGGTATTTCTGGGTTTGTAAGGAATAAACAGACTTTCTTGCTTTTCCAACTTGTACTACTAAGCTTGGAGTGAAGGCAACTGTCTGGTTCCAGCACCAGCACAAGGCAGTCTGCTGAGGAAGGGGCATACCTGCAAGGCTGTCTCTGTGGGAAGAGAGTGGAACTACACATTAGTAAGATACAAAAATGCAAATTGTGATCTATGCTGTCTCCACATGAAAGAGTTATTGCCATTTGCTCATTTGTGATTATTCTAGTTTTCAAGCTTAAAGAAACCTACAAGACAGATCTTCACTAGGAGCAGCATCAGCACCACTTCCTTGCCTACAGGAAAGCTGGGGAGGGGCTTTTTATCAGGGAGTGCAGGAACAGGACAAGTGATAAAGTCTTTAAGATGAAAGAGGGGAGATTTAGATCAGATACTAGTAAGAAATGTTCTGCTGTGAGGGTGAGGAGGCACTGGCACAGGTTGCTCACAGAAGTCGCGGATGCCCCATCCATGGAAGTGTTCAAGGCCGGGTTGAATGAGTCTTTGAGCAATCTGATCCAGAGGAAGGTGTCCCTACTGATTGGAACTGGATGATCTTTAAAGTCTCTTTCCATCCCAATCCACTCTATAATTAAATTCTATGATTCTAGGAAACAGCTCCATGCCAAGAAACACAAAACAGACTTCCAGGCAGGGCTATGTCCTTAACATTCCCTAATGCTACTAGTTCAAAAATCAAGTACACAAATGTTCCAGGACAAAAAGGAGAGCAAATGCTGATGGACACAGCTCTGCAAATTAGTAATTAACAGAGATTGCTGGGGATGATACTAACTGTCAAGAAGTTAATAACTGCAAATTGATTTGATGCATTCATTGAGAGAAATGCATATGACAGAGTAGATCTCAGTATCATATCCATAGCAAGCGTTTGCCACCTCCACTAGAAACCATTGGTAAGGAGCAAGAGATGACAGTCCCTTGTGATTTTATTTTTCTGCCTCACACAAGGTCCTGTCTGATCATTTGCCAGGCCAATTAGCTGCCAGCATGTTCTCATCCCCAGATGTGGTCAATTGTGCAGCACAAATAAACATCATTCATTACTCTCTACAATAACTGCTGTGAGCTGGCCTGCTAAGCAAAAAGCAACTGACGTTGTGGCTATGAAAGCAAGAACCCGCACAAAGAATACAGTAAGTATTTATGGCAAACCAGATTCCAAACTCCTCTTTCAAATAGCATGTATTCTCAAAGCAAGAAGGACAAAGGTGCCAAGAAACTCCATCTACATTAATCTCTCCATATACTAAATCTCTAGATATACCTCCAGATAGATCCCTTTTGCCACTGTGCCTAAAATAAAACTTCAGAGTATTTAAGGGTCAGCAAAGGATTGACACTTATTAGTCATATGACTCACTCCACTGAATCAAAACCATTCTATGATTCTGTGAAATATACGCCAACATTTTCCTTTTTTGTTTCTATCATAAATCCTATGGCTTCTCAAGTTCTTAACATAGGTTAGATAGTGAAAGTGCAATTACCAGTGGGTTTTGGCAATTTGTGACAAAATGTTAGCATCATAGAACAGTTTGGGTTAGGAGAGGCCTTAAAGAGCATCCTGTTCCAAATCCCCTGCCATGTCCAGGGAAACCTTCTACTGGATTAGGATGTTGAAAGACTCATCCAACGTGGTCTTGAATCTCCAGGGGGTTGTGGATCCATGACTTCTCCGGGCAACCTGTTCTAGAGCCTCACCACCCTCACAGGGAAAAATTTCTTCCTAATATCAAATCTAAATGTTCCCTCTTTCAGCTTAAAACCATTCCCCTTTGTCCTTTCACTGCACTTTCTGATAAGGAGACCCTTCTTCAGTTTTCCTGTAGGCCCCTGTTTAAGTACTGGAAGGCTGCTAAAAGGTATTCCCAGAACCTTCTCTTCTCTAGGCTAAACGAGCCCAAGTCTCTCAGCTTGTCCTCATATGGGAGGTGCTCCAGCCCTCTGATCATCTTCATGGCCTCCTCTGGATTTGCTCTAACAGGTCCGTGGCCTTCCTCTGCTAAGGACTCCATAATTCAACACCATACTTCATGTGAGGTCTCACGAGAGCAGAGTCTTCCTCCAGCTCTTGCCATGGCAGCTGGATAAACCTCCTGCCTCAGCTTGTTCCGGCTGTAAATTATTAGGTCTCTGGTTAAGCTCACCCAGGATGTACACTAACTGAGATGGGCAAGTAAACCACCATCTAATCATCTCGGCTCATAGGTCTGAAGGAGCAGCAATTCCTCCTGCAGGCACAAATGACACATATCCCTGCCAAAGACAAAGTGGGTTACATTCCCAACTAAAAGGATGAGAGGAGGACTCAACCACAGCAACCTATGATCATCTTATTTCAGAGTGGATCCACAAGAGACTTGCAGGTTTGTTTATACCGTACACTAGAGCAGAGCGTTCGACAGCCCTAAAGAAGCTCTGAGAAGGCTGGTGTATCTACCTAGAGAAAGGCAGGACCTTTGACAGCTACTGTGATAGATTATTAACATCACAGTTCTGTGGAGCATAGAATTTAGAAAAAAATAGGAGGACCGAAATCTGTTTTTTTCTGACTCAAATCTGCCCTATTGCCATCATCTCTCAGAGGTGCCTTTACTGTAACAGGATCGATGACATATGCTTGTGGAGGGGGAAGGAGGTGCAGTCTTGGCAACATCGCCTGAAATCAGAGTTTAAGCAGTGGTTGTATTTTACAGTTGTCCCTGTGCAAAGGTTTTATACAACTATAGTGTGCTGACCAGAATATACACAGTTAATATTTCCTATTTCTGTATAAAGCATACCATTATTTCACTAATTTTCAGGTTTGCTGTAAAGAAACAAAGAAAGCCTGAAGTCTGAAGTCAGGCCCATAATCTAATCAAGGTATTAAATATAAATGCTAATTAAACTGCCTTAATCAGAGAGAAGGCAGAAATTCTGTGTGCCTCAGAAGAAGCACTTGCTGTTCCAGTACCAAATCACAAGGATGGGGCATTCCACTTTGAGACAGAGAGTAGTTACCAGTGTTCCTATTTTAAGAGACTTTGCAAATCACTTTACAGAAAGGATTTGGGGAGCTGTAGCTCTACAGACCTTCCTGGGCATGCTGAATTCTCTAACTCACCACTCTCACTCGATCATTCAAGATCAATGAAGAGAGAAACCTGGTATCATATATAAGCTTAAACGTATGCTGAGGTAGAGGGTTTGCTCGTAATACGGGCCCATGATAGTAAATCTGTGCACTTAAGTAAGTACTTCATCATCCTAAAAATCATCTGGCGGTGAAGCTGACTCAAGAGAAATCTGGCCTGTCACTTCTTTGGACACATTTATCTATTATTCAGGAGCAGGCTTTCAAGCTACCAATCCATCTGGTACACATATTGGGTATGTGACTCTTGTTACAGGTCCTCATCTTCCCCAGCCACACAGCCTGTCCCTTGGGGCTACCCTTCCACGTGGAGTTTGCCTCAGCATCCATGGGCAAGGAGAAGCAGTTTCATGCCCCCTTTCCACAGAATGGTTTCATCCACACTATACAAGTCATGTAGGTACAGTGACAATTTTTTTCATTTGCCGTAAAGCTGATGAAGGTAAATTCATTTTTGTACAGTTCTCTCACTCCTTGAATTTATGATAATGATGCTTTTATTAGGAATTTCTCTTGCAGTTCAGAGATACCTGATCGTCCCCAAACCACTCTACTTCACACATCCACTTAATTCTTTCTTTGAATTACCTACTCAAGAGCCACTACAGTACAGCAGCACCTGTAAATGGACTTTTCACAGAATCACAGAATCACAGAATAACCAGGTTGGAAGAGACCCACCGGATCACCGAGTCCAACCGAGTCCAACCACTAAGGAAAGCCAATTTTTATTTCAACACTCTACAAGCATTACTATGAACTAAGATAGTTATACAGAACACTAGTATTGTAGAGTGGTTTAGGTTAGAAGGTACATTAAAGATCATCCTGTTCCAAACCCCTCCATCACACGCAGGGACACCTTCCACTGGATCAGGTTGCTCAAAGCCTCATCTAACCTGGTCTTGAACACCTCCAGAGACTGGACATCCACAACTTCTCTGGGAAACCTGTGCCAGTGCCTCACCACCCTCAGAGGAAAAAATCTCTTCCTAGTATCTCATCTAAATCTCCCCTCTTTCAGCTTAAAACTGCTCCCCCTTGTCCAATCCCTGTACTCCCTGATAAAAACCGTCCCTCCCTGACTTTCCTATAGGCCCCCCTTAAGTACTAGAAGGCTGCTGTAAGGTCTCCCTGGAGCCTTGCTTTCTCTTCTCTTCTCTTCATAGCAGAAGGTTCTTCTCAAACTTATTTGACATTCGTATCCAAAAGCATACAATTAGCAGGTGAAATATCTTAAGGAGCTAACATAAGGACAACGCACAATCCAGGAGAAAGTCAGTTAAAGAATTACAGTGATTTCAATATGTTTTGCATCAACATGTTTTTTTTCCTACTATATTTCTGCTACAATACGTTTTATACTATTTCTATTTTGTATGTGGGAAGTAATTACAAAAGATTTCCTTAACACCATTTTTTTAATACTATTTAGTTACTTCCCCTCCTTCCACAGGACTGGACACACTTCACTTGATTCTTGTCTCAGGTTAATTTTACAGTGGTGGAAGGCCTGCTTTCAACAGAAATAATTCCAGTTTGCCACAGCGTAAGTAAAAATTGGAAATTAATATTGTTGGATGGCTAAAAATTCTTTAAAAAGGTATGGGTATGGACACCAATCTGAATTTTAGCCATGGAGGAGGGGAGAGGTGGAGGAAGGTTTTGCAAAACGCAGCATTTTCTTCACCTTTAATAAACTCTGTGGTCTGCATTAACCTCAACTAATTTTCAGTGTTGAAATTTGACCTTCAGTCCTACCTAACAACTATGGTCCTCTCTGTCTCTCCCCACCACCAGAGGAAGACAGGTGTCATGTGCTGTACACGTCTGGTTTTCAACCAGTCCTTCACTTCAAGTCTGAAGTTTAAGATGGCTTAAATATAGTATGAACTTTGTCTTCGAAGCAGTTAGAGCACATACAACACACAGAAAGAGAGACAAATATGTTAGCTAGAGAAGATGTGACCTCAAAGCTGAAGTACCATTGCATTCATTCAAGTTGGACCAAAGTGACAGATAGATTGATGTGTATCATCCATGTGGCATTGCACTGCGGTTTGTGGATATATCAGAGCTAGGCTGCTCGATGGACCTCTGCATGGCATAGACAAGTTGTATGCATCGACGGACTCTTACAATCTACATTTTTTTTGATAACACAGCAAGGAGGGGTGAGGGCTTCTGAGTGCCTGCCTGGTTTTCATATGTAAGCTTATCCTTCAAGGCTATTAAGCTTTTATGTTGACAGCAAGCTGCTTTCTACATAGCTAAAAAGTACAGATATAGCGTATTTTCTTAGCTTCAGTCTGAAAAGGAGACCTGTTTTCAAAACCCATTGACCTAATAAGGCTTTTTTTGTGCAGAAATAAATTTCCCTAAATCTCCTGCAACTGTACAGCAAACATCTCCAGATGAATCAGCCAAAAGCAGTTTTAAAACCCAGTGATAGCGGTGCATCCCCTCTTTTGCAAATGCTGTTTTCATCCCTTAGAGAACAACAGCTGCTTTGTGATCGCTTGGCTCTTTGTGTCTTTGTGCTGGTAGGTCTAAGATCGCCAGTGCCATCACATTCGTATTCCTGAACATCCAGTACAGGAGCTGAGTCATTGCGAGTAGAGCAGCCCCACAAAACTCCGGTAGACAGGCTCCCTTTCTGCAGCTTTGCTCTCTAGAGTGGAAAAAAAGGACTAGAGGAGACAGCAGTAAAAGTGCCATTCCTGGGCAGGGTGCAGAATTCGTATCAGCTAAAACTCTTCACAAATACGGAATAATCAGGGCAAACAATCAACGACATTGTAAACAAAAAAACCACAAATTAAGAATCATGTTCAAAGCATTATTTTAGTGCCTTCACCCTTTCACTCCGAGTTCACACCTCGGGGATTCCTCTAGGATGAAGAGCAAGACTACTCATTCCTTCTATGCTTGATTTAGGGAACAGGTTTAGTTCAATTCCCCTTGCAGACCAGAGCTCAGGTATTCTACAAGATGCTCTCAAGCTGTTCTGCTGAAAACATCCTGTTCCTTTAGTCTAGTCATTGGACTAGAGGAAAAACAAAAAGAAGATTCATATCTAGAGGTGTACAGGGACATGGATCTGTCACAGTGAGTCTAGCCGAGGCCATGAAGATGATCAGAGGACTGGAGCACCTCCCATACGAGGTCAGGCTGAGAGAGTTGGGCTTGTTCAGCCTAGAAAAGAGAAGTATCCAGGGAGACCCTCTAGCAGCCTTAAACTGGAGCCTACAGGGAAATTAGAGAGGGGCTCTTTTATCGGCAACTGCAGGGATTGGACAAGGGGAAATAGTTTTAAGCTGAAAGAGGGGAGATTTAGATGAGATATTAGAAAGAGATTTTTTCCTTTGAGGGGTGGTGAAGCAGTGTAATGGGTTTCCCAGAGAAGTTGTACATGCCCCATTCCTGCAGGTGTTCAAGATCAGGCTAGATGAGGCTTTGAGCAACCTGATCCAGTAGTGGAAGGTGTCACTGACCGTGATGGAGGGGTTTGGAACAGGATAATCTTTAAGTTCCCTTGTAACCCAAACTATTTTAAGACTCTACAATGATAATGTAACTAGGGTTTTGCTCCAGTAACTTCATATTCACATGGTACGCATGATGTACAACAGTTCTCCTAAATGGTCATCTACTATTCTTCTGAATAGATACGGTAACAATAACTAAAATCAAAGATGTAATTTTTTTCTTATGTGGCTACAGGAAAAATATAGCTAATTGCACTTCCTAATTTTAAAATTTCTGGTAGCATACACAATTCTTTTTTCTTGTGCTTTCCCTATTATACTGTACCCTTGATCAATAGTGCTATACCCCTCTCTCTTTATCAGCTTGCACCCTTGTTCCTTGTTTGCAAAACACAAGGGTTGCCACAGTGTCACTGTTAAATGCTCGTGCATTTATCACTGCAGTGTAGGTATTACGCCTCTGGGAGGTACGTGCAAGGCATAGTTTACTTAGGGAGTCTGTCTTGAGAGGTCTGAAAATACCCAAAAGAAACTTGAATTTAAGCACGTGCTCTGTGTTAATGCCCAGAAAAATCAGTCTCTCTAGGGAGTCTGAAGAGACTAGGCTAAAAACAGTCATTGCAGAAGCCCAGATGCCCATGACGACAATGGTAACGGTATCTGTATCAAACATCTTTATGCCATTGTACTATTTTTTCTAGAAATAACTATCATCTGGTTAGATTTCTTATTGGGACTCCAGGTTGGTGTTGAACCTCAATTCTACATGAGGATACATACTCCGAATACTTTATTACTCTTGGCAGTCACTTAAACCTCTATCAGAACTTTTCTTCATACTAAACTTTCATGACTCTTTCCCCAGTTGGGTGGTTTAGAAGCACAAAAAACCTTTTTTTTTTTCAAAAAAAATCTTTTATTTTTGAAAGATTTTGTGGATTTTTTCTCTGCTTTGGGTAATAGTGTTAACACTTTTTCATACTCAGCACTTAACTATGACATCTGCTATATTTATCCAAAGAGCCACAGGGGTCCTGGAGTATAAGTGTTGCTTTTGACCTCAATTTCAGCCTAACTTTTGGCTTTTCCAGTCTGATTCAATAGAGGCAGCAGGTATACTTGTGCAAATAAAAGGACTGTGACAACTTGGAACAGGGTGTCAGACTCAGAAACTGCAGACAGAGAAGCTCCCTGGCAAAACCTTCCTGCCAGAGGTTTAACCTGTGAATAAAGATGACAAATAGATACAGTTGTAGGGAAAGCTATAATGGGTTTAAGGATATTTCTTGGATGTAGAGGAAATTCAGAACTAACTAGTAAGGTTAGAAAAAAATGCAGTTTAGCGTTAACTTTTGAATTATTTCATCTTTTTTACATTACGATAAATTATCAAGAAAGTTATCATAGAATCATGGAATGGTTTGGGTTAGAAAGAACCTTAAAGATTATCCTGTTCCAACCACACTGACACAGGCACAGACACCTTCCACTGGATCAGGTTGCTCAACATCCCACCCAACTTGGTCTTGAACTCCTTCAGGGATGGGGAAGCCAGAATTTCTCTGGGCAACCCATTCCTGTGCCTCACCACCCTTACAGGAAAAACCATCTTCCTAATATCAAACTCAAATCTGCCTTCCTTCAGCTTAAAACCATTACCCCTCATCCTATCCCTGCATTCCCTGATAACAGAGGGAGCCCCCCAGCTTTCCAATAGGCCCCTGTTTAAGTACTAGAAGGCTGCTGAAAGGTCTCCCTGGAGCCTTCTCTTCTCCAGGCTGAACAACATCTGCTCTCTCAGCTTGTCCTCATATGGTAGATGCTCCAGCCCTCCGATCATCTTTGTGGCCTCCTCTGGATTCACTCTAACAGATCAGTATCTTTCCTGTGCTGAGAACTCTAGAATTGAAAATGAGACTCCAGGAGATGTCTCACAAGAGCAGAACAGAGTGGGAGACAGTATGCGTGCCGTGATGGCTTTCTGGGTTGCAAGTGCACACTGCCAGCTCATGTTGAGCTTCTCATCCATAAACACTCCTAAGCCCTTCCCTTCAGGGCGGCTCTCAATCCATTCTCCACCCAGCCTGTAGTTGTGCTTATAGCATGACAGAGACATATTTGGATTCTACCTAGTATATAATTATTATCCTGTCCTGTTAAGAGAAGGATTTTGAATTGTTCTTCTACAAGTCTGTTACTTATACAAGGCTTTAGTACCTGTTATGCTTACCTCCGTTACAGACAGTAATATGCAAAGTAGCTTTGCTACTGTTTCATAGAGCTACAGGAGAGACAATCAAAGACCTTAAGAAGTCAGGAAGCTGAGCCCAATCGTCTGTTACCAACTGCAGGTAACAACACAACAGATAACTACGTTACTATCACCCACACACTACAAGCCATAAAATCCTACCTTGCACCCATTACAGACTTAAGAGATGTTACAAAGAAAAAACAGGCTGAAGACAAAAATCACAAATAACAAATGCCAAATAAATAGATTCTTTTTAAAATGAGATATGCTACCTGCCAGGTGTAAATTCATAAGTCTCTAAGCCCATACTGTGGTAGTACCTTGAGCCCAATGAAACTGGAACAGCATTATGTGAGCCACTCCTGAAGGATAAAACAAATGACAGTTCCTAGTCTTAATGGCTTACTTTAATTTCTGACAAACTCTTTACACAGCTTTCAAGTGATTCTAAAAGAAGCAGCAAGCAGTTAACGCTACTTAAAAGTCTAATGATGTGTTAAAGATATTCAAGTTATCTTGCACAACTTTTCTTGTGTGCTGAAAACTATTCAGTGACACAATAGCATCAATACAAAGCGCGTGCTGAATTTCTTCATATGTAAAATGTGATTTTAAATAGAAAAGACAAAATAATGAATACATATTGCTGTATGGTATACAAAAAACCATGACAGCCATATGCCAGCATGCTAATAATTTAAAAGCCACAGCATGAAGCTACACTCAGAACTAATTAGAAAATAATTACATATTTTCCTTCCAAAACTATTAAAGTACTTCCATCAACTTAACAGGTCACCTGCAATGTTAATGCATGTATTGTGGAAGAGATTAATTCTGCTACCAGTAAAAACAATGTTTATTGAAAAAAATAACACACTAACACATATATCTCTAAGGAGAAAAAGGAATCAACCCTCTCTCATAGGACAGTTCTAGGTCTTCATTACTACCATTCATACTAACTTATTATCTATCTTATTATCTATCTTGCAACATAAAAAAAGATTAGGCAAAGCTGTGAATGCCCAGGCCTCAGAAATATTCAGATTAGAGCTTACTGGCTACATTTCATTATCAGGTAGAGTAAAAAAAGAGAACTTTTGCACAGCCTCTAGGTAAAAGAAAGTTACTGGTCTAAATATTGTGTTCCCACAAGATATGAGCAGAAACAGGCTGGTCGTGGAACACTTGGTAAAGCAAGTGCAGATAATAGAGAGGAGGGTGCTGGCCTCTTCTCCCAAGTGACAGGGGACAGGACAAGAGGGAATGGCCTCAAGCTCCGCCAGGGGAGGTTTAGGCTAGACGTTAGGAAAAAATTCTTTACAGAAAGGGTCATTGGGCACTGGAACAGGCTGCCCAGGGAGGTGGTTGAGTCACCTTCCCTGGAGGTGTTTAAGGCACGGGTGGATGAGGTGCTGAGGGATATGGTTTAGTGTTTGATGGGAACGGTTGGACTCGATGATCCGGTGGGTCTCTTCCAGCCTGGTTATTCTGTGATTCTGTGATTCTGTGATAATCATCTTCTTTCTAATCTACTAAAATTTGAGGTCAGCTACCAAGGAGAAAGACCGTATGGCATGTATACAGGACTGTGGACTATTTCCCAGAATTAACCGACCAAATGATACTTAGGGCTTATTTTTTAATTTCTACCCAGAAAAGTAGTTGCATAGTTTAGAAAGACAACCAGGGATGAGTACTCTGCTGGAGAACACTACTAATGCCTGTAGTTTTAGCATAACTATCAGGGTTGATGCTACTACCATCACTTTCAGACATATGTTGCATTACAGACTTTGAACCTACATCGCAAGCATAAGTTATTCTTATTCTAAATAAGCCTACTGAAATCCTCACACAAATTTGACAGTGTTTAACCACTCACAATGAGTTGAAAGTCCCCGCTCGGTAGCTAGAGTGAATTAATAGAACATTTGTATTCTAAGATGAGATGAGTATTTTTTCAACTATGATTTGACAACACCTCTCTATCAACCTTATCATAGAATGGCTTGGGTTAGCAAGGAACCTTAAAGATAATCCTGTTCCAATTATCCTGCCATGGGCAGGGACACCTTCCACTGGATCGGGGTGCTCAAAGACTCATCTAACCTGCCTTTGAACGCATCCAGGGAACGCATCCATGACTTCCAGTGCCTCATCACCTTCACAGGAAAAAAATTCTTCCTAATATCTAATCTAAATCTTCCCTCTTTCAGCTTAAAACTGTTCCCTCTCGTCCTATCCTTGCACTCCCTGATAAAGAGCTCCACCCCAGATTTCCTGTAGGCCCCCTTCAAGTACTGGAAAGCTGCTATGAGGTCTCCCTGGAGCCTTCTCTTCTCTATGCAATACAAGCCCAACTCTCTCAGCCTGTCCTCATATGGCAGATGCTCCAGCCCTCTGATTATCTTTGCAGCCTCCCCTGGACTCACTCTAACATATCTATTTCCTTCACATAAACTTCACAATTCACCATCTTCTTATGAGTGTAATGAAACCAGACGTCAATTTTAAGAAAATACTTCATTATGAGCTGCACAACAACCAATACTCATTTACAAAATGAAATTTTTCAATAGTATACGTATAAGAATTCAATAAAAAGTAGGAGTCACAACTAACAGTGATATTAAAAGGGCAAGTGATATCTGTGAAATGAATAAAAAGTAAAGTGTCTGATCTTCTATACATTTGTTGCCATAAGGGTTTTCAACAAACATTTCTATACTGAGGGTACTAGCAGAGTAGAAATGTTCCAGTGTTAAGACAGAAATATTTTGTCTGACATGCAAGCGCACTCTTCTAAGTAAAATATCAAACACAGGTTTTTCCCTATTGAAACATACTAATCATCCTCAGAAGCTGTGTTAGAAAATCCAGTGATACCAACATTTGCAAAACCTCTAAGAACTGCTTGGAATTATGCAGCTGTTGCAATAAATTAATGTCAAATAAATTAAATCTAATAGAAAATAACTCCTCTGCACATACATCTGCACTCCAAGCACTAAGCCCCTACTGCTGCAGAAGACAGCTATGCATCCTGTCTTCTGAGTTGTTGCATTTCCTGAAAGGCACTCAGATGCTGATAGGAGTTACAGCTGCCCAACACCTTTTATTACCAGAAACATATAAAAAAAGGAACCAAGTCACCAGTGCCACTTCCTTCATTCCTTCAAGAGCTTCAGACATTTTATTATTTATAATGGGAAGAACAATTTAATCGTCTGCAAGCTTCAGCACATTATCATTTGCTACCCCAAAAGGATTTTACATAAAACTTTAATCTCCATTGCATACAAAAAATAAGGATGAGAAGGCTGTACTAAATCTTATCAACTCAGTTCCGAGTGCCACAACATACATCTCTGATGCATCAGTGGGCAGCAAATAAACATAAATTAATTTTAGAATAAGAAAAACATCCCACCTTGCACTGGATGCAACACTGGATCCAGCTCAAGAATACAAAACAACAGCTTCCACCCATCTGTCAAGACAAGTTGTGCATGCCCCACCCCTGGAAGTGTTTAAGAGCAGGCTGGATGAGGCTCTGAGCAACCTGATCCAGTGGAAAGTGTCCCTGCCCATGGCTGGTGGGGGAGTGGAACTGGGTGATCTTTAAGGTCCCGTCCAACACAAATCATTCTATGATTCTATGTACAGTATTTTCTGTCTGCTTCTGCTGTTAACAGACTACATGATAAAAGTTCCCTCTGACAGTAATTCTTAACAATTGATGAAATGTATTTTATATCTTAAAGGCTCCAAAATAAATGACACCACTATAAACTCTTGGGAAGCAGAAGAGAGTCAGGAGAATGGGAGAGAACCTTGCCTCTTTCAGTGTAAGCAAGAAACTGCCCATCCAGGTAAAACCTTCTGCCTGGGGCCCTACCAGCTGTAAGATTTTTTTTTCTTTACAGGTAGAAAAAATATAGCACCATCAAATTATATAGTTTGTTTTGGTTGTCATCCTGCTCCCTCCTCGAATTTTTTCTTCCGTTATATGTTTGGACATCAAATTTAATTGACATATGACAGAGGGTTCCAGCACACTAACGGCTAAAATTTCACTAATGAGATTCTTGGGTTTTGTGATATCATAAGCACTTGGAGAGGAACTACAATGGATCTGTTTCACAACATATCTTATCACTCATATAACACCATTCATGCTGAAATATGTTACTTATTTTAAGAAATGAAGCAGAGTTCAATCTTAAAATTATAAATTACTGCAGCTAACCACAAAACCTATAGACTTCTGTTGCCTACTCTTTTTAAACATCTGAAGAAGCATTTCTGAATAAGAACTCATCTAAGTTAAAAACTGAACCTAGCCAATATTTCATATTCTCTGAGAAAGATGAGTTTTCTGTCTGGAAAGCTGAATTGGATGAAATATGCTTTCAAGCACTACATAAAAGCTGAGCTCCTACAGACTGACTCCTTGCTAAGCCTCTTAACTCCTCAGTTTATCCACCGGCCTGCTCCACAGCATTTTACAGAAGTAAAGCTATACAGGGTGTCAATCAACAACATCTCCTCAATTTCAGATGGGTTATTCCCATCCACACCAGCTACGAAGTTTACTCATCGTATCTCTGCTCAATACTGGCAATGTCCCAACATCTTCAAGTACTACCAAGAAAATATAGCAGCAGCTCCACCGCACCCTTAAGACTGTCATGTGGCCCAGTTGATTTGAATGAATCTGAAGGAATAAAAACAGACAGCAAGAATAAAAACCAAAGGGAATTGACCCTACAGTAGATAGGGAACTGCTGTATAGAAAACAAACCAGAAAGTTTTCAAACAAAAGATGACTGAACAAGAGCAAAAAGAAATAAATGATCCAGGTTAGGCCACAGAAAAAAAAAAAAACAGAACAAAAAAAAATCCCAAACAACCCAAACAAAACAACCCACAAGCAAATGTTACCTGAACACCAGAACTGCTCATGGAAAACAGGAACAATTCCAAGCAAAGATCTTATCGTAGGCAGCTAGCATGCTTAATCCACAGCAACAGGTCTTGTAATAAGCCTAATTCATTCTAAACTAGATACAAGCTTTACCTACTTTGTGGTAGACCAGAGGAACGCTTAGAAGCTTGTCCAAAAACCACCTTCTGGCAACCACCACTGTGCTTACAGCTTAAAGATTTAGGCCAAGACAAAATCTTATTTCCACCATGAAATACTTAAAACAGACACTTTTACCAGAAAAGAAATAGGTTCACGAGCACAACAAGATGAAAAGTAAACTAGCATCATTCAAGTGATTCTCTAGCCTAAAAAGCCAAGTAGCCTGTATTTTATTCCATCATCTAGGATTGCTTTGGCAGAAGTCTCACACAAGACCTTTAGCGTTGTTATGAGTTATCCAAATGCTGGGATATTTCAAAGATCAAACAAATACTTTTATGAAAATTAGGATACAAATAGAACTTACACGAGCAAGAATGAATGAGCACAGATTTAAAATCTTAAATAAGAGAACAGAAATCAGTAAAAACTCAGAAAAACAGTTTGGCAAAGTTTTACTTCTTCTGGCTCACATATCTCTCTGTGTGCACTTATTCAGACACACTGACCTTGCAGGAAAAAAAAAAATCAATTTTTACTGCTTTTTTTTCTATACACACTATAGCATCTAAAGACCTATGAGATTCTAAACTGGATTAATATTTGGCTGATGTACCATGAACAAAATTACTAAGCATATTCTACCTATGAGCCATTTCAGAAATCACAGACTGGTACATTACAAATTTTTGACTACACATTTAATAATTAAGTACTTCAGCATTACCATTGACTCAGTGTAAACATAAAAGGCACAACTAGATTCCAGAATCCCTCTAAAATGCCCTTTCAAAGCATATGGCTAAAGAAGGAAAGCACTGTTCAACTTAAAAGTACAAAGTGCAAACTTTAGTACCAGAAAAGACGACTGCTATTCCTACCGAGACACTTTTATAACCAGGTTAAAATTATGTGCACATATTTATACACAAATGCTTGCTGATAAAGAATGCAAACCAAATCCCAGGGAAGACAGATTACAGAAAAGTTTGCTGTACTTCAAAACACAATTATCAGATTCTTATGAAAACCTCACATATAGTTTCAAAACTGAGGAAGAAATAAATGTTGTGAAACAAACTTCTGCAAAGTTAGAGTAAGAAATAGGACAGTTGCTTATTACTTATTATTTGTAAAGTTACAGGTGATAAAAAGAAAATCTTTAGAAATACAGAATCACAGAATCACAGAATAACCAGGTTGGAAGAGACCCACCGGATCATCGAGTCCAACCGTTCCTACCAAACACTAAACCATATCCCTCAGCACCTCGTCCACCCGTGCCTTAAACACCTCCAGGGAAGGTGACTCAACCACCTCCCTGGGCAGCCTGTTCCAGTGCCCAATGACCCTTTCTGTAAAGAATTTTTTCCTAACGTCTAGCCTAAACCTCCCCTGTCGGAGCTTGAGGCCATTCCCTCTTGTCCTGTCCCCTGTCACTTGGGAGAAGAGGCCAGCACCCTCCTCTCTACAACGTCCTTTCAGGTAGTTGTAGAGAGCAATGAGGTCACCCCTCAGCCTCCTCTTCTCCAGGCTAAACAACCCCAGCTCTCTCAGCCGCTCCTCATAAGGCCTGTCGAGAGTTAATTAAGCCTGAGTTATTAATCAAAACAATTTCAGCATAGAATTGCTGCAGTAGAAACACAAGTCCATTCCCTCTTTGATCATGCTGGTTTTGTACATGGCCTATAATTTCTCAGAAACCTTCCAGAGAGCCCACAAAATTCATGAGCCCATCACCATGAGCAGACCATAGGAATCAAAGCAACTCACTGCCAACTTAACTCTCTGTGACATATGCCACTCATTGCAACTTCAGCATAGAGTGAGACTGAATTGATAACCATAGTGTGATTTAAATTAGAAACAATAAATTTGCCTTTCTATTGTCTTTATTGCCTATTAAATAATACCTTGTAAGGTAAAAATAGGTCACAACACACACTCCTCTGGCTTGTTTCTACATTCACATTATGGATATGATTCAGTTGCCAAAACCCAGATGCGCTGGCCCTATCCAAGAGCCCATCTGGAGGCCAAGATATCATCCAAAGGATGACAAAGAAATGTCATAGGACCTATGGAAGCTCTCTGTCTGTCTGGAGTGTAAGTTGGAGGTCAGCCACAATAACTGAAGCCATCTCAAAAGGCACTGGATGCTTGCGTGGGGTAATTTAAATGCAATTTCCATAACAGGATTCATCTCCAGACTGGGATGCCCTACACCACGGAGACATACCATCAAGTGTGTCAGACTGGAGTTGAGTGGCAAGCACCCATTACTGTCAGCGGGATCGAGAGAGCAATTGGCTTCACCCAAGACCAACGCTTGCACCTCATCACCCAAGTAGCTCCCCAGGTTCCTCTGACCCTATGGACAGAACTCCAGTTGACTGCTGAGCATGGACACCCAGCTCACACAAGAGGCGCCTGAACTCAGTTGTCTGAGCTACAAGCCAAATACCACGCTAAGGCTAGGTGGGATGATTGCCAACATAGGAATCTCAATTCTACCCACCTAACTTCAGGCAAAAGAGGTCAACTAAACATTGCAAGGACAGTAACCATTGTAGGATGTTTTATAGTTAATGCAAAGAGACAGATGACTTCAGAGGCTGGTTCATTTAAAACCTCTAATTTTGGTTAAGGCTAACCCACAGCTACCCATACCTCCAAAGCATATAGGAACATGCTCAATCTTTCTTAATGATGGCTGTAACAGGCTTACAGAACCACATGCTTGTAATATCAATAACTTTCTTTCCTGCTCCCATCATCCTCCTACATTGTCCTTTTGCTTCTCCTTTCCTAATGAGTCATAAACCTTAAGATAATATTCCACCTTAATTGCTTTCTTCAACATTTGTTACAATCTTAATGGGACTCTAGATGATAAAAAAGTAAAAATAATGGCAGCTGACACTTATTGAGAAGAAAATTCAGCACATGCAGATACAACTCGTCAAGTTCACTGGCATCAAACAACAACCAGATTGATGCCAGGACTTGAGACTACCAGGAGCCCAGTAAAGCAGTACTAGCAGTTAAATCATAGCTCTTCTTGGTCTGTCCAATACTTTGTACAGTCCTGATACTATGTTACATGTGGATAAATATGTGTTTGAAAATGTATAGCACCATGACAACATTGGCTGTATCGAAAAAAAAGCCCGAAAGCACTGTTTTTCAAATCTCAATAGAGATACCAATAGTAAAATTGGCATCAAAGTTTTCTTGCCAAGAGGTCACTACTTTATGCAATGGATAAAAACTTCCAAGTTTAAAAAACGTAAGTTATGCAGAGGAAAAAAAACCATAACAAAAGGAAAATACTTTAAAAGGTACATGAACAGAAAGAAAAAAATATCAAATAATAGTTACCATTTATGTAGTAAAGAAGACTTGCATATATATAGGAAAAAAACACGTCTGCTATTCTTAAAAGTTTGCTAAATTGTGAAAAACGCCAAACATGAGTGAAATGCCAGACCAAAAATGCCACTTTACTAGCAGAGAAATTCAAAGCATAAGATTACCTTGTTCCAATCTAAAGCATAGGGAACGTTTTGCAGCCTCTATCTCTGGACTTGGATGATCCAGAACACGCCTGCACCACTGTAGAGGACTCAGTGACTTCTCTTGAGGAGCAAGAGTCGTAGTAGGCAAGACGTACAACCTTAACCAAAACACAAAGAAAGATCAGCAGGACACTCAATACTGAAACATTTACTTTTGTATTCTCAATTCCGTGCCCACTAATAACTTATAACAGTGCAAAATCCTGCAATATGATACTCTAATAACACAAGATATTCTAAAGTAGAAGAGGACATTAGTTCAGGCAAAACCTGAACTCTGCAGGTCTGGCATGCCAAATGAAAGTTCAAGGAGACTACTCATAAAAATCTTATATATCACCACTACCACACACAGAGTTTCAGCACTCCCTGAAGTTCAAGTGCATTAAGTACACACACCGAAGATGCTATCAGATTTCCCCTTTACATTTATGCCCCTTTACTTTTACCTGTACTAGAGATAATTTCAGTACCTGACTTAACACTTAAATCACAATTTCATTGTTATCGAGTTTACTCTTTTACCTGTAACAACGTAATCAACTTGTCAAAGTGCCAATTATAATTTAATTTTCATATACTGTCTTCTCCGAGATGAACCAAGTGTCACACAAGTCAGATCTTAAAGATTAGAAAACATTAGAAACAATGACAATCCAATTTTGATATTCAATTCCAGCAGAAAAAAAAAATAGGCAAGAAAAACTAGTGTATACATGTTAGATGAGAGTAGGCAACTAATCAGAGGGTCAAGCACATTAGGAAGCCAAATATCAAAGCAGATTTCACGGGGAAATTCTTGAAGCTGGGGTCTGTGTTGCTGCTGCTTCACTTGCAGATTAGTGAACATAAGAATACACCTGGGAAAGTGCAGATCCTCCTGGAAGGGAATTATTCTTGGCCACCAGAGAGCTCGCAGGTACTTGGCCTGACCAATTCTGACTGATGGAACTGCAAAGGCAGATTCCCAAGCACCTGCAAAATGCTCTATGGGCTGCAAACCAACCCGGAGTGTACACAGGGGGTGTAAGAGGCAACAACAGGAAAAAAAATGGGATTGAGCCCCTCAGATGACCACTAACAGCTAGCAGCCTTTCACCTTCAGGGTTTTGGCTCAACAGCTACTCAAGTCCCCTGAGAGGAACTGTTTTCCAGTGTCTGCTCAATGGTTTCTTTCCCTGTGAAGTCAATCAGCACTCTGTCCAGTTCACATGGAATAAACACGATCGCTGCAATCCCTATCTCCCCTGGCAATCACAGCAGAAATAAACTACTGAATTTCTCTGAGGAGAGGACCCATTTCCCCCAACTTCCTGCTACACATTTAAAAACCAACCAACCAACCAAACAAAAAACCTGCAAAAAATGAAACAGGGAGGAATAAAATAAAAGCTTTCAGGTTTCTTGTTAACCTGCAGAAGTGCTTCAAAATTGAAACAACTTACTGATGAATTTACAGTGATCAGACATCTGTGTAGAAACCCAAACAGGGAAGAAAAAAAAAAGGTTTTGAATTGTCTGCAATAATGCTAATTGTACATTTTTTGGTAATTACAGTTTAAAAAAAAAAGGAAAAGTGTTTAATGCCTACTAATACTAATCAACAACCAGCAAACGCATTAGTCCTTGGCTTTCCAGATAGCAGTTGGTTTTACAGACTAATACTACAAAAAATCCCCAAGCAGCGGACATCACATAGCTGACTTTTCAGGGAAAACAAGAGAAATTTACCATTGAAACTAAAAACATTCAACAACTAAACCAATTCCCTCTTAGTCCAATACATTTGTTAGAAAATCCCTGTTATCAAATTCTTCCTGTGGACACCTATGAAGGTAAGTTTTGGCCCCAAAAAGCATTTACAGAACTTTACTGAGGCACATAAAATAATGCTTTATACCGCCCTGAAACATTAAAAGGAAAAACATTTTATTTAACGGGATGAAATCAAACAAATTTGATATTCTTTGGTGTGAAGGAAAATTAGGGGTTAGGACCAACGTAGGATTTTATTCAAGTCCGGACTGACAACTCCCAAAAAGCCGTTTCCAGACTAACTGTAAATACTACCCAACAATACTGACAAAAATTTCCACACCATTTGCTGATGAATCTCAAAAGCAATTTTTCAACCCTGCAGCATCATATTATTTGTACCACGAAGCACAGACAACCAGCACTCAGGAAATATTTATAGTATTTAGATTAATTTAAAAATCCTCTCTGCTACCCAAAGATCAGGATGTTTAAACGCATCTCAGCTGCATCACACTGTATTTTATTCTCAGCTGACGTAAACTTCAGGCCAATTTAAAAATAACCACATAGAAAACCATGCTGGAGCTTTACTCAGACACTGAAGCCAGTTATTTAAGTATTAATAATTTACATTTTATTACAGATACTTTAAAACCATCGAACATCAATTACGTTTAACGTGGTTATGCAGCCAATGATTTCCACAGTTTTCCACCAGGGTCCCTACAATGTTGGCCCACGTTGCTGGGACAAGTTCTAAGGCACCAGGCTCACTTATTTATTTACACGTCCAGGCTATAATTTTCCCTCCTGTTTGTTTTTAAGTGAGCACAACGATTCCTCTAGGTCGATTTTATTTTCAGCTTAATTAATTTGCTATCAATTCCTGGTTTATTCCATTTACTAGCAGCCCACCGCGCCTTCTGGAGCTCCCTGGGCGCTTAAGACACCCAACCAACCATTTAGAACAACGTGTAAAAGACAAAAGCCGAATCCCCGAAGATGGAGACGAACGGGCAGAGATTTTAGGATGGCGAGGATAGAGCCGCTCAGATAAAGGCTTTCCGGGAACAATTCCGCTATTTTTAATTCCTTATGTAAACAGGAGGCTGAAACTAGGCTGAGACCCGATATCAAAGCAAGACGATGCTCCTCAAAGGGGAAAACGCGCACCAACCTCCCGCCGAGAGGGGGGAGACCCGAATCCCATCCCACACACGGCCCCTTCTCTCCGAAGGTTTAGGAGGGGGGAACAGCCCCCAAAAGGCAGATTGGAGTTGAAGCAGCGCGAGCTGAAGCGGGTCTGGGGGCTAACGCCGCTCAGAGCCCGCAGCGCGTCCCCGGGATGCGGGAGGAGCCGCCGGCCGGGCCGGGGCCGAGGGGGGCGCCGGGGGTCGGGTCCGAACCGCGCGTACCATGAGTCCTCGTCCTCCCCGCAGCCGCCGTCCTCGAGGTCCAGCACCGCCGCTTCGTCCAGCGCCGGGAGGCCGGGAGAGGGCTTGAAATAGGCGAGGGGCTCTGGCGGGCAGAGCGGGGCGGGCGCGGCGGGGCCGGCGGGGGCCGGCGGCAGGTGCGGCGGCGGCGGCGCCGCGGGGCTGAGGGGGGCGGTGGTGGCGGCGGCCGCGCGGCTTCGCAGCTGCTCGTTCTGCTTCTCCAGCTTCCTCACCAGCTCCTGCAGCTTCTTCACCTCCAGCTCGGCGCTGGGGACGACGACAACGCCGCCGCCGCTCCCTTTCACCTCCGCCATCACCGCCGGTTGCAGCACCGCCGCCTCCATCCCCGCCGCCGGAGGGCAGCGCCCGGGGGACGCGGGGGAAGCCGCTCCCCGCGCCGGGAGCCCGGCCCAGCCCCGCCCCAACGGTGACGGGCGGCGCGGGGGGTGCGAGCCCCGTCCCCACCTTGGGAACAAAGGGATGCGGGGCCGGGACCCTCCCTGCCGGCGGGGGGGGCTTCGAACAAAGGTGTCGCTGCCTTTCCCCGAGGGCGCCTCGCAGCCGGCCCCGGGCCGCGCTCCTCTCGCGAGCCGCGTAATTAGAGCCTGGTGGTGTCAGGGTTGTAATTATGCAGATTGCGAGTGTGATGGGAATGGGAATCGCGAATAGAGGCTTTGTTTGGTTTAGTGAAGGAAGGGATTCAGCCAAACGCTGGCGTTCGTGGCTTTGAGATGTGCTGATTCTAGGAGTTTTGATTCATAGCGAGGATAAGGGACGTGTTTTTGAAGATGCGGGGCTGGTGAAGCCGCAAGACTGAGACAGGCATAGTAGAAAACCACGTAGCTGCATAATCATAGAATCACGGAATAGCTTGGGTTGGAAGGGACCTTGAGGATCATCCAGTTCCACCCCCTGCCGTGGGCAGGGACACCTTGTGCTAGATCTACTCAAAGCCTCATCCTACCTGGCCTTGAACACCCTCAGGAATGGGGCAGCCACAACTTCTCTGGACAACCTATGCCAGTGCCTCACCACCCTCACAGGAAAAATATGCTTCCTAATATCTCATCTAAACCTCCCCTCTTTCATCTTAGAACCATTCCCCCTTGTCTTATCACTGCACTCCCTGATAAAGAACCCCTCCCCATTTTTACTGTAGGTCCTCTTTAAGTACTAGAAGGCTGCTATGAAATGAAAGATACCCTCACATTGGAATTGAAAATTAACTTCCTTTAACGCAGTCCTAATACATGCATGGATATGTAACATTCAGATCTTTGCTTGAGAAATAGTTGAATAACTTTCACTCATGGTAGGGTTTTTATATTGTCCTTCGTTGCCCATTATTGAAAGAAACCACTGCTCACATCCCTTCCTTGTGCCAGACAGGTGAGCAGAGATTCGGTATTGCTTGAGACGGCTCAACCGTCATACAGCCCTCATTGGATTTGTTTCCCTTAGCTACGATGACAGTGGACAAGCCCTTACGTTACCAAATAAAAGCCTCTTAAAGCTCTGATATGAAATAGGGAACAAATCTCCAGGAATCATGTTAAGTTGTTCAGCCAGCCACTAATAACAGTTATCAGTCGGTCCCTACCCCGTCCTTAAGCGTTAGGTTTGGGCAGAGCAGTGGCAATAACGGCCACAACTGCCTTCATGGACCTTCAGCACTGTATCAGATTTCTTACGTAAGGAGGTAAAGACTTTAATTCTCTGTTCAGGGCAGAAGTTAACTTCAAAATCATCCAGCCTGTCACAGCCTGGAAACTTTCTGCACAAACACAGGACAATGGCACTATTGTTTGTGATTCTTTTCAGCACTCTTACAGTGCAAATAATAACAACTGATACTATGGGAATGGCTGGAAAGGAAGATAGAGCATGACATAAAGCAGTAACTTCCAGATAACATAACTTTTATCACTGAGGAGGATGAATATAGCCCCCAGTCTACTAGATTGCTACCAGGTCGTGCTTAATCTGAAACTTTTGTTTGGTCTCCTCTGTCTCTTTGGAAAAAAGAAGTGGAAAAATGTTGAAAGTGTAAAAACTGTCTGGCCCCAATTCTGCCATGTGTCATCAGAGTGAGTAATACAATCCAGTTTTCACTACTACAGATGGCTGAAATCTTTATTCTTGGAAGTAAAAGAAGAATTTAGTTTCTACATGTTTAGCCCCAGGCAAAAGCGTATCTCCCAGGTTGCTATCAGTAATAATGGTACTAGCCTTAATTCTTAGAAAATGTATACTAATCTAGTAAGATTGTAAAGTGATAAAAAAGATAATTAGCAGAGTATATGTAATATAGAGTTTATTAGACATCAGTAATGCACAATGAAAAAAAGATTATGATAATGTAGGTGCTAGATGATGCAATAAGGTAGAAGATATATTCAAAAGAGATTAAGATTTGAGGAATTGCTTTTTCTATTTGCAGGCAAGCAATGTTGTATAGTAGGCCAACAGAAAACCAGGAAACAGGTGTCTGATTTTTTCTGTTGCCAGAATAGGAAAATGACACGGTGGTCAGCATATTTCATCAATTAAAAAATCTAATGGCGATACCAGTTTGTATACACATCAGGAGACAAATGGAGACACACTTCAGCACGTAGTGTCACAGTACAGGCTCTTAAGAGTCAGCAGGGAAATTATTGTCCTCAGTTATCAGTAAAGTAGTTACAAATTTTTGGCTGCCTTCAACTGTTTGTGCCACCTATGCAAACATTGCATGCAAGCCCTTGTTTCAAAACCACATTCCATAGGATAAAATGCTTAGGACTGAACATAGTGGCCTAGCATGGGTACAAAAGCTTTTCCAGGCAGTTCTGATTAATTGTTCACAGGCAGGGTCAGGTTCATTACACCTCATCCCCAAGGAAATGATCCAGAAGGTTGGCTCTGCCTTGAGTGGGACTGCTTTGACCTTGATTTCCATCCAGCTGTATGGGTAGAAAGCAGTTTAAACTTGTGCATGGTTCAGCTACCATGCTCACAGTCAGAGACGCCCTCTCTTTTTCACAGGCATTTCCTGGACAGGTGAATCTAGTAAAAGGTAAAAATGCATTTCACTGTATTGTATTTGTTGCTCTATTTTAAAAGTACATGTAATTTCACTAACGATGTAGCTTCATGTAGAGGTGCTGGCACGTAAAATGTGTGTTCACGTACATACCATCTCCTGGTCTTCACGCTGGCCAGCTAGTCTTCTGCAAAGATGGTTTGAACATCTCAGTCATTTGAATGCTTGACCTAATTGTTTGGCTTTTTAAAAAAGAAATTACACTCTTCCCGATAGTGACATTACTAATAAATGGTTCATGAGCTCCATTCAGTATCTCAACACTAGCTGATGAGTTTCATCAACCCAGAACTTCTTAAGCTCTTTACAAACTGCGATGAAGACATGATGGTTCCATTGAATTTTTTAAGGCATTGATGAAAGGTGTTTAACACAAGCCTCAAACATCCTAACATGCCCAAGAAACCTGTTATTCCTGGACCTGAGAAATTATATGCTCTAAATCAGTTGCAATCTACTATATGATGCTACTTACATGGTATCCAATAGTAGAAATTTCTGAATCAGTACAGTTACTAGTAGGCTCCCAATGCAGAGAACAAAGAAGAAGGAAGTCTGCAAATCCCATCTGTTCTTCTCTGTTAATAAGCCTGTTGCTTTATGCTGCAATAGCTGCAGGCTGGACCTGCTTTTCAGACAAGCCGGTAAGGAATTAATTGCAGTAATCCAGTCTGGGCTATACAAAAGATGTGCTACAATAAGGTCAGAGCATGGACTGTGAACTCCAAGTCTGCTGAGGTTATTTTGAAGTGCAGTTCCAACCTGAAAAATGCCTGTGAAAGTAATTTTATAAAAACAGAGCCACTACCATGCCAGCAGAAGTCCTTCTAATCCAGTATTCTGTCTTTAACAAAGGCTAATAGTAGCTTCCCAAGGAAAATGAGAAACGAGAAAAAATATCGAGGGATTTTCTCCAGCTCTCAGAAGTCACCAAACTGGGACATCTGGACCATTTATTTTTGATAGCCACCAATGTGTGATAATGTTACATTTGCTAAACCCCATTTTAAAACTGTTTAAAGATTTGGACTCAACAACATCCTGTGGCAATTAGCACTGCAATTTAATTATATATTGTAAAAAGACCTACTTCCTATTATCTACTTTAAATCTGCTGCCTGCTAATTTAATTGGGTGTCCCTTAGGTCTGTCTTTTTGAGAAGGAGAGAATGATTAATGATTCTCTATTCAACTTCTCTTTGACATTCATGACTATAAAACTTGGTTACCTCTCTTACAAACTGACAAGCTCTAATTTATACAGTTTTGCTCCCAAAGAGGTCGTGCTGAACATCCCATTGTTTCCCATCTCTCCCCATAATGAAAACTCGATTTTCTAACCCATTTTTACCTTTCTATCAATGCTCCATGTTTTCTTATGTCATGATAGCTAAGGGAGAGACACTGACAAAAAAATTCTTGCAAATCCAAATATACTCAGTTAAAGAAATCGGCTTAACTAAAAGCCTATTGACTCCTTCAGAAACACTTAGATATTCATGAGCATGCCCTGCTTTAAAAAAAGCCGTACAGACTCTCCTCCAATATATCATACATAACTAGATGCTTTTATATTCAGTAATATTTTATAGTTTGTAGAAATTGGCTTGATAGAAAATCAGACTAACTGAAATGTAGTTTCCCCAGAGCAGCTTTCATATTTTTTCGAGACTGATGTCTCAGCTGATGCTTCCAGTCTGTTTGGCACCGAGCCTGGTTTGAATGGTAGGGTAAATGCCTATGAGAAGTTCAGTGATGTCACACTTCAGCTGCTGTAGAGTTTGTGCGTAGATGCTATTTGGTCCCAGCAATTTATTACTGTTAGATTTATTAATTTGTTCTAAAATGTTTGAGTAAATATTTTCCATAAGTTACAGCATAGATTCTTCATTCTCAAAGTCTCTTGTAAACATTTTTGCTTCTTAGCTGTTGATGTTTTCCTGCTAATTGGCGTCCTCCTTTTTATACAATTTTGGTTTTTAAACTGCTGTGATTCCTTCTGCGTTTTAAATTAATATTAGATTGACGTACATTGTAATCACTATTAGAATGGATTTTCTGTAGTGTCAAATCCAAAGCATCATCATTTTCTGTGAGCCCCAGCTACTTCGGAAAATCAGTGTTTATAGTATCCAAAGATATCATCTGTGTATTAAGCTTAGGGATTTCTACTCTATCGATCCATCTAGACAGACCTATACAAGACAGTTCTAATTTAATGCATTGTTACTTTATTTTGTCTCATCAGTTCTGTATTGGATCACTCTGGCTATCAAATGCATTAATCCTTTCTCTTCCCTTCCTTCTAGGCAGAAAGCATCAGGCCTGAATCTTAAAAATCGTAGAATTACAGAATCAGAGTGGGTTATTTCTTTCTAGTGAGTCTTCATCGAGAACAAAGAGTAATTATGCTTGCATAGAAGCTTGAAGATTTGCATTTTCTCCAGTTTACATGTATGTTGTAGAGTGTAATTTGATTCACAGACTTACCACTGATGAACAAGAAGGACAAGGCGGAGAGGTAGCAGAATTCAAGGTTGTTAATAAATGAGCTGATAATGTTAGATTAAAGGTTTTGAAATAGCAGATAGGCTGTTTAAGTGACAAATGCTGAAGATTATAACGACAGAAGTACAGCTTTTCTCCAGGAGGCTAAAAGTCCATGGCACATATTTTGCCAAGAATCCCCATTTCATATAGATTTGCCTTCAAGGAACAATAGCCCTTGACATAGGAAAGATGCCTTATTTCATGATGGCATGAATATACTGGAAGGTTCAACTAATTTTGGTTCTATTCTTTTTTTTTTTCTGTCATCTTTAATTTTGCCTGTCTACATATAGTTGGAGAGGCAGATTCAAGAAATTCAGCAACTTCGCAGTAAAGTGGAAAAAAAAATCACTATCAATGTTAGCAACTCCATCATACAGATAATTAAGTGATTTTTACAGTCTGGAAAATTTTAGTAATCACAGAACCATAGGGTCATTGAATCGTTAAGGTTGGAAAAGACCTTCAAGATCATCAAGTCACACCATCAGCCCAACACCACCATCCATACTAAACCATGTCCTGAAGTGCCATGTGTACATGGTTTTGATCACCACCAGGGATGGAGACTTCACCACTTCCGTGGGCAGCCTATTCCAATACTTCACCACTCCTTTGGTGAAGAATTTTTTCCTAATATCCAATCTAAACCTCCCCTGGTGCAACTTGAGTCAATTTCCTCTCATCTTATCACTTGTTACTTGAGGGAAGAGACCAACCCCCACCTGGCTCCAGCCTCCTTTCAGGTAGTTGCAGAGAGCTATAAGGTCTCCCCTCAGCCTCTTCTTCTCTGGACTAAGCAGACCCAGTTTCCTCAGCTGCTCCTTGTAACACCTGTGCTCCAGGTAAGTATAGGGCAACAGCTGAATTCTTTATGATACTGCAAAATGGTTTAGAAGATACCATGTTAAAAAACCCAATATGCTTAGCATTGGTTATGTGACATAGCTAGGAAAAATTAAATATTGCAAAACACCCTCGGTCCTGTAGTAAATATGGCTTTTGAGAGAGCACATCTGAACAGCACTGGTAGCACAGTTGAATGCATGTCAAAAGAGCATGGGAAGTTTGCAGTTCCTTGAAAGATTTTTCTTTTGTCAAATTTTAAGATGGGAATAGTTTCAAAGAATAAGTTCCTGAACTTTCATCCAAGTTCTACTGGATCAAGCAAAACTCTTTGCTGATGATCCAGAAAAGCCCACGTAATTGATTTTTATGATTTCCTTATTTCCTGTCAGATAGGACCTAAACCTGTCCTTGCACCGTCTATCATCCACTCAGTCAGAAAAGACCAAATAAATGGCAAAGATACCTAGAGGGGAATTTAGGTACACTTAGAAAACCTAAATCCAAAGACCCTCTGTTCCATACAACATATAACTTGCAGAGTTTTTGAGATCTTTCTAGCAACAGTTCATTAGACCGGCATAGAAATCTTTGCCATTCTTCCTGACATGTCAGGTATTCTGGGTCTGCATAGTCCATTTTGTCCATTTTGGAGGTGCACAGCGTCAAACACACCTCCAAGACTAGAGGAGAGCTGCTCTGTGATCAGCCTTTTCTGGGGCAATGTGGAAAGAAAAGAAATGTGGTGCAGCAAAGGCATATCCTGAGTGCACTCACTGGATTGGTGAAGGGTCTATGAATTGTATATGCCACAAAGTGTCTATTCTTAGCTAGATCTTTTCCTTCTGTTTGTTCCAATTTCATTATGAGAAACAAAGTGCCTGCTACCTCCACTCCTGTTTCATTTATGTTCTTGCTGATCCTGATTCTGAGTTAGAAGGAGTTTTTAAACAGTGCCAATGAACTTGAAGTTAAAAAACAGCAACTGGAGTTTTCAAAGTACATGCTCACCTCTGAGTGAAAATCTGGGATGTCTCACACTAGAATGGAAGAGGCAGGAAAAACACTGCATCTTTCTTGCTTCCCTCCTTCAGCTTCTCACAGATGTCATTCATGTCAAAACTGCTGCGTTTGCTCCCAGGGAGAATTTTGTTTTGAGAAAACTTGTATTTTACTATAAAAGTCTTTTCCATTACTTATACTTATTGGTTACTTTAGTAAATGGATTAAAATTTTACATTTTCAATTGCATAATTTCGTGTATTTCCCAAATATTAGTTCTGTAAATATTTGTCTGTTTGAGATTACGTGCAGGTATAAAGTAACTCAAAGTTACATAGAATCATAGAACCATCAAACGGTTTGGTCTAGAAGACCTTAAAGATCGTCCAATTCTAACCCCCTGCCATCACCAGAGATACCTTCCACTGGATCGGGTGCTCAAAGCCTCATCCAACCTGACATTGAACACCTCTAGGGATGGGGCATCCACAACTTATCTGAGCAAGCTATGCCAGTGCCTCACCACCCTCACAGGAAAAAAAATCTTCCCAATATCTCCTCTAAATCTCCCCTCGTTTATGTTAAAACCAGTCCACCTCATCCTGTCATTGCGCTCCCTGATAAAGAGCCCCTCCCCATCTTTCCTGTAGGTCCTCTTTAAGTACTGTAAGGCTGCTGTAAGGTTTCCTTTTTCTAGGCTGAACAAGCCCAACTCTATCAGACTGTCCTCATATGGGAGGTGCTCCAGCCCTCCGATCACCTTCACAGCCCTCCTCTGGACTTGCTCGGACACATCCATGTACTTCCTGTGCTGAAGACTCCAGAACTGAATGCAGAATTCAGGTGAGGTCTCATGGGAGCAGAGTAGAGGGGCAGAATCTCCTTCCTCAACCTGCTGTACACACTTCTGATGCAGCCCAGGATATGATTGGCTTTCTGGGCTGCAAGTGCACATTGCTGGCTCATGTTGAGCTTCTAATCCACCAATGCCCCTAAATCCTTCTCTTCAAACCTACTCAATCCATTCTCCACCCAGCCTGTAATTGTGCTTGGGATTGCCCCAACCCAGGTGTAGAACCTTGTGCTTGGCATTTGGGTGGAAACCCCCTAGAAGACCAAGGCAGTATAAAGGCAGACCGACTTTTTGTGGAATATTCATCTTGCAATCAAGTTTGACTGTTGATTTCAATAGCACCATTATTTATTGCAACACTTTTACTTTTGAAATTACTTTCCCTGGTTTTCGAAATCATTGATTCTACTTGCCCTTAAGTGGCTTCTTTGCATAATGCTTTCATCTTTGTCTTAATCTTTTATCATCTTTCTGTTTCTTTTGGGTATTTTGACAGGTGAACACTATTTTTTTTCCCTATTGGCAAAGATGGCTTAAATACCAGAAAAAATGTGCATTTTCTTTGCAGAAATGATTCTGTTTCATTTTCTCCTGAGTAGGTAGTTCTAAAATGTTGGCTGCCCATTGTTTTGACCACAACAGTTGTCAGTTCTCCAAACAGATGTCTGATCACTGCACAGCATTGCCAAGACTCAGGCAAGTACTTTGGCATGATTATACTCAGATATTGATTCTAATAGGACAAACCCAATCAGTTTTAAGTCTTGGCACAGTCTATGAGACTGTAACTGTCAATTTATAACTGACACAGTTATAAAAACTCCACAAAAAATAGTAAATTTACAAGTAGTTTGCTTGGAAAGGGAAGTGAAATCTGATTTTTTTTCTTGGGCCACTTACACGGGTGCAGCAGTACCGCCCAGAGGCCCCTGCTGTGCTGGGCACTGCACAAACAGAAAGAATTAGTCTCCTCCAAAAGAGTTCAGAGACTAGAAAGGGAAAAAAGATGGAAAGGTTTGGAAGAGATCATCATATGAAGACATTTCTAGTACACTTAGATGAAAACCCCCAAACTTCTACTCCCTCACCATTCCGCTCCAGATAAATCTGACCACAGACAACTCTTCAACGTTGCTAGAAAGGAACACGGTGTAAACAGAGTTCAACACACTGCTTTTAATTATGAATTAGACTGCTCAGGTGAGATGGAGTTGTTCCAGGATCTGGTCTTTGCTATTTTCTATAGAGCAGTCATTACTGGGGGGTCACTAGGCACAAAGTGAATGTGCAGGCAGTGCAGCTGCTCTGTGGCCTATGAGCCCTAAGGATCCACCTGCACATGTCAGGAAACACAGCAAAAACATTGATGGGGGCATCTCTTTTAGATGAATTTGCTCCACTCTCTGACACTGCCTGGTTAAGACTTGGGTATGTTGAGGGAGGAATTGAACTTGGCCCTCCCACTTTCTTGGTGAGTGACCTGTACAGAAAGGAGAAGGCGATCTCCATGATTTTAAAAAGCAGTTGTTAGGAGGAGAGTTTTGAAGGGTGTCTGAAATTAGCAATGTGTGACAAACAAGTTTTCAGAATATCTGGAGATTCTTCTCCCTGAAATACAAGGAATGCTTCGAAGTCCCAGTTTTACTGATGCAGGTCAGAGCTGGGTTGCTCAGACCAGGCAAAGGGGAAAACAGGACAGCAGGCCTTTGAAGTCAAAGAAAGAAATATCTCATGGATTTAAGATCTCAGTGATTCTGCATCTGTTATGCAACTGAACGGAGCTATTTTGGTCAACAATTTCAGGCTTCAGCACATCAAACCTACTTAAGTCTTTATCCTTCATCTTTCTGGATTGAAGGGTGTCTGCTGTTATGCTGCTGTGACAGAAAATGAGGTATTTTGGTGCAGCACAAGGGAGAAAAGGAGGCTATATTTCTCCCTCCTAATCTGATAACAATTTGACTGGAAGCTAAATCCACCTGCTGGTGTAACGGAGTAGCTACAGTAAGCAACATGCAAGTATGATCAGAAAGCAAACCCATCCAGGAAAGTGGATACTTTTCATTATAAGCAACAGGTTTATGTTAAAATATCAAGGAAAGCAGGAGCGGTAGTGGAGTTCTGACCTGTACATGTCCTGAGTAAATTAACTGAACATATGAAACTATCCCAACACAACACAATCATAGAAACTTTACAGAAAGAGTGGTGAAATACAGGAGGAGGTTTCCTAGGAAGCTGGTGGATTTATCATACATGGAGGAGTTCAAAAAACATGTAGACATGGCAGTTCAGGATGTGGTTTAGTAGGCAGTGTGGTTGGCCTGATGGTTGGACTTTGTGATCTTAGAGGTCTTTCCCAACTTTAATGATTCTATGATTCTGTGACGCACATCTCTATACCAAGGAGGAAAAAATACAGCTGACCTATTGAATAAAAGCAAAGCTCCTTTAATGTTGACCAGTGCTATAAAAGTCTAGCTAAGGGGACTCTATGAAGTAACAGAGAGCGTGTCTTGTCAAACTCACAGAGATGTTTATTACAAGAGGAGATGCATGAGAGGAACAAGTTACCAATGTTTGTCACCTTGCATTAAGCACTGCTAGGGTGAGGATGCTCGAACTGAGTGTTCTGTAAGAATCTGCACAGGATACAACAGAGTATATCAATACAGCAAAATGGTTCTTGTGATAGTCCTTGTTCTTTTAAGTGCCAGTAGCTTTGAAGCCATCCACATTTTAAAATCATCAATATGTATTATATGCGTTATTCCACTAGTTTCCTCTTATTACTTGGTTCTCCTCCCTGTAGAGCTATGCCCCAGCTTTGTAAAAGAAAGTATCCATTACACACTGAGAAAATGGGCCTAATGAATCACAAACCCCCCATAATTTAGTACATCATCTCTCAAGATAGCTTTTCAGTCTAATTTAATGCATTATTGAAGATAACACGTTCACTAAAACAGCTGCCAGCAAACTGTTCATTTGGATTGTTTCATGGAAGTACTAGTCAAGAGAAATAAAATCCCACATGCTAATGATATGCAAACAGGACAAAAAACAATTAAGTTTTGATACGTTCGTATTGAGATGTTAATATGAATTTTTTAAATGAGTACTGCTACCCAGTCATCTATAGGGGAAATATCAGGCATCACAAAACTGATTTTTCTTTTCAGCAAAAATACAACATGTAATAAAAAATAACAAAAAAACCCCAACATGTGGCAAAATTACCAGAGCTGTTCAGCAAAGATGAATTAGAGAGCATTTATTGTTTCTTATTGATACGTCTCTATCAGTGAGCATTTGAGTAGCAGATATTTGGATTCGGAGTTTGCTCCTGATCTCCAGTGGAGTGAACTAAAATCCCGTACCTCTTCCCACACATGGAAGTCCTGGATTCTAATGTGCTGGCTCAAATGAATATTTAACACCTTCCATTGTAACTGAGACTTCGAAATAACTGTTGGTCTCCGAGCAGGGCCAAATTTTGATCCCAATGTTAAAACTTTGCCACTGATTTCAACCTGCTGTGCAAGTCTCATTGTATCCTGATGCACCACAAGGTAATATTGAGGATAGTTTTAACTAGAATATGTCATCAATGGCAACAGACACACACCAGAAAAAATATTTAGAATAACACATTTATTAAAGCTACTGCCACTAATTCATAAGACATTTTCATTAAAATAACAATACAAACTATCTGCTGTTTCATGGCTCCTTTGCATATCAGTCTGAACATCCTTTAAGCGAGGCAAAACAGATTACATCATTAATCAGCTGCAGACTCAATGTTTTAAATTACACAGACATCCGTACGCCATGTCCCCACTACTGGATGTGCAGACAAGGAGAGGAAGTTTGGCTGGTACAGCAGTTCAACAGTATAATACTAATCTATGTCTTTAGCACTTTTCACCCTTCTAAGCTCTTGCTCAGGTCCAGCAATCTCTGAGCATTCTAACTCTGTCATGATCATATCCAAGAAGTTCTTTTCAGCTGAGAGATAAAGGAGAGAAATCAGTTCTGAGTAACCATAATATAAAACATCTCATGGCAGAGACTAATAGTCAACAGCTTTGTCCAGTGAACCACTGAACTATATATTATTTTAGGCAAATAGCGCAGGTAACTATTGAGTATTGTGTAAACATACCAAAGCATGAACTCAACTTTTAGTTTCTGTGCTTTAATACACATATGCTGTCCAAAAGGGAAAAAAATGCTTTCACTGCAATCTCAAAAGGAGGAGTTTGTCTGGCCTAATGATGTTTACAAGACTGAACTCTGAATTAGTCACTCCAGGTTCCTTCGCAAACCCTGGAAAGTAAAATGTACGTTCAGAGTATGGTTAACGTCACAGTAAAACAGATGTTTGTAACCCAACTAATTGAATCACTTCCGAAAAAAGGTGTATTTCTCTATGTGACTATAAAGACAGAATAGGTCAAGTAACTTAAAAGTAGATGTCTACACTGTAGATGTTTAAATTTAGGCAAGATGAACACCATCCAAGGTGTTTTAGATAGTCAGCTTAATAAAGTAGGAAAGATAAATACAACAACAGAATGTCATGCAAAGTATGTATTTCATGATTTCATGGCAACTATTAAATGTGCACTTCTTTAAAAAAAAAAAGTAATACAATAATTACCAGAATTACAAACACTAAGTGGTATTTTTCTAATTAAAACCCTCTAACAATTTTTGTCTAGAATCCCTCTGCAGCAATAGAGATGCATTTTCCAGAGATTACTTGTCCCATCTTAAACTTATAATTTCAGTTATTTAGAAAGAATCTTCCTCTGGAGATTGATGTCTCTCCTCAATGCAGGGTCAACCCACTTCACTTTGTATAACAGTAGTTTAAACTGAGTAACTGACTTTTAAATGACTAATCTTTGATAAGATTAATCCCCTTCATACTATATAAAGATAACAGATTTTTTTATCTGAGGAGATGTGGTAAGAGAACATAGCCTTTTCAAGACTTATGTGTGGGTATGTCCCGCTGTTCAGAAAATCTCAATAAGTTAGTTTTACATACAGTTTAGAAGTTTCACAGATCTGATTAATATACTGAACAGTATCTTGATTTGCTTGCTGAAATGTGTGTATGAGAAGGCATCTAAATTCTCATGAGCATGGGAGCAATGCAGTAGGACTGCATGAAAGTATTTGTTCCTAGAAATAAAATTCAACCATTTTCCATTATGTTTTGATTTAATAGGCCAATGCACTTCACTAAACACTAGTGGAACTTCCTTATCGTGCTTTCTAGACGTCAAAATTAGTAGATCCATTTTTCTGCAAGAGAGAAAAGATTGGTGCCAAGCAAGTTAGTATTCTTTAAGTGTCACATAGGGAAACTTCAGATAATTTTGTTTTAGGCAATGTGCTGAATCCTGACTGTACCATCTTGTCATGAATTAAGATATGCTGAATTAGGATATGTCTATTTATAATGCTTAATATACAGACACTTGGTATGTCTTTCTACAGGTTTGCAACTGTCACAATGCCTTATTAATTGTATAATTCACTCTTGTCATCAAAATTTGCAGTGGCATAACAACAAAAGAGTATTTTAACAAAACATAAGTGAACACCACCTTACCTGAACATTTAATCTAGATTTCCATTTGTCTTTATTTTTTTAGAGATACTGATTCATAGTATTGTGAATTGATAATTACCATGGACAGAGAAGACTTCAAATCTAGCAACTTCTAGAAAAACTAATAAAAAAAAAAGCTTCATTCTTCACTGCCTTCGGCATTTGTTTGCTCACTATGCTTCTTACAAAGATAAGAATGGTACTGACAGTATAGTATTATCATTATAATTTAATAGATTTTGTATCTTCTCTTTACTGGTCAGAATAACTACATTTGGTCAAAATACCTCGGAACCCTAGTTTATCAGTTTCAGTAAAACAACCTGATTGTCAGATAGCCTTGCAATTTACTCTTGTGACTATAGGAATAAGATGCTGTTGCTCCACTGTAGATGTCTCAATTAACTGCACAGGTAGGACTCTGTGGTTTACAATAAGACCTTAAGAGATTATCCTCCCAGGTACAGAACAATTATTGTGTCTAGGACCTGGGGTTGATTATCATCCTAAGCAATCCAGTCTCACTAAATGAAATATTTTGAAAAAGGTTTAAGTACGCATATCTGAGCAAAATAAACAGCTGGGTTCTACTATATTGAAGTTATTTGAATTAATTTCTCTAAGTCTTTTTTATTATGTTCAGCGTAATACATCTTGCACCTTACCTTTAACTTTGGAATAGCAAGGCTCGCAATGTACTGTTTGTCTGTAAATCCAAATGCTGTCTCCTGCTTTCAGATCTTCCAGTGGTCTTTTACACACTTCACACTTCCAACACACAAGTAAAAGTAACATGAAAAATTAAAATGAAAACTTTCTCTAATATTCACACCAAGCATGCTCTCTTTTAGGGAGCAAGGAACTCCAGACCAGAATATGGGTTATGAGTACTGCAATATTATCAAATCTGAACTCTGAAAGCATAGTTTTCTTTAACAGTGAATTTGACATCTGAATATTTAACTTTTAAAAATTCATAAATTGGATGCATAAGTCTTAACTGCTTCCATAGGTTCTTGATATATTTATCAAGCCCTTCCTTCCTCCATATATTTCCAAATTTCTCTGGTTTTATTTACTCTAAAATAAGATAAATCACCCTTTTAAGATACTTCATCACCAAGTAAAGAAAGCATGATCAGTTACTCATCCAACTCAGAGTACACCTTAAAAAATCTAAACCTGCTTATTTCATGTTAACACTCCCAACAGCATTAAAAAAAAACATTCCTCTTCACATGGATAGATGTATCTAAGAAGAATGGAAGCACACCAGGGCCTGTATTTACTTGCAATAATATGTTACATAGCGATTTCCATGGAAGAAATTGCATTTCTAGTGCTCACAGAGTTTGTAAAGTCCATATGAGACAAAAAGCACATGCAGCATCATACACGTTAAGTGCAACCTTACTGCTGTATTCTGATTTGGGTTACTTTTCATGTGATAACTGGGTAAAAGAACTGCTGTTCGAAGCAGACGTAAAAGCTATGCAAGACTAGGCAGAAAAATGAGCTATGCTAATGCAGTGATTTTGACGAGTATTGTTTGTTAGAACAACAAACTCTGTGTGGAGGCACAAGCAGAACTAGAGCAAACGAGGCAGAAAGAAAACAGGCTAGAGGGCTGAGCACTAGTAGGCATACCCTGAGAAAAGTTTAAGAGCAAATTTGAGGCAGAGGCGTAGGCTTTGGAATGACAAAGAACAAAATTTCTTCTGTGCTTTCCTTCTTATTTGAAACAGGAAAAAAAAATTACTTATTTTTTAATAAATAAGATTGGGGCAAGGTCATATGCAATTTCAACATTATTTTATCCTACATCAGAAACTATACGTAAGAACCAAATTTTAACCAAATATTTGACACCAGTGGGTAAAATTATTTCATCTCTATGGCTTAAATACCTCTTACTAATACCTCTGAGCATGGCTTCTTCACAAGCCATGGTCTTAGGTGTCTCTTAACCAAGAACACCAACAAAACTTAATAAAAAAAGAAGCAAAATAAAATTTTACAATATGAAGAAAGCGTAAGTAGACTATAATTTCCTAATCATCAGACTGGAAGCGTGTATGACTGAAGGCTTATAAATGCGTAGGACATTAAGGATTCCACTGTACATTCCACTGTATTTTTTATCCTCAGAGAGAAGAAGAGGCAGGGTAAGGGAGAGTACAGGAATAGAGTGAGACAGAGATGGAAAGAAAGAGGATTGGATTATGTAGAGAGACTAGTATTTCCTACATTAACCTTGTCCTCGAGCGTGCAAGCTTTCCTCTTCCAGGTGGAGAAGGTCAAAGGCCTAAATATTCTTTTATTATGTGTGTAATATAACACAGGTATTGCATTCAAGTTACGTTTCTGAGTAGCAGGTGAAATCTTACCTTGAAGCAAGTTGAATGACAGCAGATTTGCAAGGCATCTAAGATCATTTTGGCATCTATGCCCAGAGGCTTCCGGCAGTATGTACATATATCTTTTCCAATTATGCTCCTGTGTATATAACATCAGCTGTCAGAAAAAGAGCTACTGAAATCTCAAGGAGAAAATTGATAAGCTAAGTGCACTGTATGGAAAAGATGGTTTTATATTGCACAACGGCCATAGATGGAAAAATATCATGTGTATATTCCTTCCATTGTAGTTGTCAGGTATAACGTACACAATCCTGTGATGGGAAAATTGCTGAGCATAACTATCAATTATCAAAAATACCTTGATAGAAAGGATGGTCTTCTGAACAATTTCAAACAATAATGAGATTGTACTAAGCTGCTGAATGTCTGGGAGCATATATGCTAAATGAGGATGAAGTAGAGTGTAATAATTTTAATGTTTTAATCAAAAGTAAATTGGCAGTTGAATTTAAGCTGCCATCATTTGATCAATCTGATACAGAATTTTCCTTTATATTGTGGAAGTGCCAGAATACATTTTTAATTTTCTGCATTGCAGACAAAAATCCTACCTTCGTGGCAGTTCTAGTGATCACGTGTATAGAACAACCTGCCGAGTATGCATAGCAACAATTCTTTTTAAAATTTTCTCAGCTCTTTTTGCATTCTTATTTGACATCAATCTGTATTTTCTCTAGATACAACAGTTGTTGGTTTTACACTACAAAATCAACTGACTAGCTCCTTTCCGCTCAATGATTAACCATTGTACTAATTTTTAATCATTCCCAGAGTGCCTTATACTTAGGTTGGAAAGGATGTAAGTTTTTCTGATTCAGTATTTCCATGTAAAGGGAATATCTAAGTTATATGAACTGAAAATAGTGCACACATTTATGGGTTTTTTTTCTCCATGAGGTAGGATATTACTGATTGAGCAAATGTCCTTCTTCTCTTTGGGAATATCTTAACTGATGTAAAGCCACAGTTTTTAACAGCATTGTCATATAAACCTGTTCCTCTGCATTTATACATAAAACTGGTCATTACAGACACCATTCTCACAAAGGAAGGAAATCGTGCAGAGTAAGCAGCTGCGCGAGGTAGAAACCTACAGAATCACAAAGCCAACTCTTTCACTTAAGGCACTGGCTATTGTTTCTATAGATATAAAATGTCAGCTGTGACAAGCCTAAAATAATATTAGGCTGCTGAACTGTGGAAATGATTTGATGACAAGATCCCACTGAAAGGGAGCTTTCTGTGAAAAGCTATCTGACAAGCCTAATCGTGACTTCCACTGCTTGCTTTTGTCTGAATGGTCGATCACTTATGCAAAATGTCTGTGTCCTTTGGTACTCTATAATGCTATTAATGGGTACTCACCGATCAGAAGTAGAGTAAACAGTTTTGATAGTATTTCCAGTTATATTTTCTTCATAGGCACCGTAAGATGATTTGCTGTGAAGCAGTGAGTGAATAGCAATCACTATACAGTACAGTTTATTTTTAAAGGTTTCACTACACTGATGAAAATAGGCATATTAAACTAATGTAATATGCTTGTAAAAAAAAGCCTCATACTTAGCAATGAGTTATTTTTATGTATTTTCACAACCATCAACAAAAATATATCAAAAAAGTATGCATTGTAAATACAGTGTCTTTAGGCTGTGTTCTGTTGTTGGATTGATTCTTTAATGTTTCAAAATTAAATCCACAAACCCATTGAGCAAAATCTACATGATGGTTGATATTGGCTTTACCTGTTCTGATATCCCAGTCTAAGTGATACATACCAAGAAATGGTCACACACTGCATTTTGTTCTCAAAGAGCTGTCAAACAGCAAAATCAACTTACAAAATGTCCCTAGTAGTAGAGTAAGGCTTTTTATAACAGAAGCTGTTCAATGTGTGATTTGTATTCACTACGGTAACTTTACTGTTCTTTGTGTCAGAGTAGGAAGGAGTATGCTAAATTTAACTATAAGAGAAGTTAAATCTTCCTTTTTAGCAGTCCCAGTTCTAGATGCTAAACTGTCGGTTTGGTTTGCATGGAAGGGGTAAGCCTGTATGTGACAGCTGAATAAGTCATCTTGCCATACATGTTTTGAACATTTCCAAACTGATTTAATTATCCTTTCCTCCAGATGTTCATAAGGTGTATATGGTAATTATTATATGTTTAATATCACTCTTGAATAATGTTGAGAAATGTTAGGAACAATTTTTTGTAACCATGTGTATTTGCAGAACATGTATTGCCCCTCACTCCGAGAAGGACATTTAGGTGCTCGGCAGCAAAGGACAATGAAGCTGGTGAAGGGTCTGAAGCCCAAGGGTTATGAGGAACAACTGAAGAAACTGGGGCTGTTTAGTCTGGAGAACAGGAGGCTGAGGGGAGACATTGTTGCCCTTTACAGTCACCTTAAAAGAGGTTGTAGCAAGGCGGGCAGTGTTAGGATGAGAGGAAATGGCCTCAAGTTGAGGCAAGGGAGGTTTAGGTTGCATATTAGAAAAAAACAATCTTTACTGAAAGAGTGGTGACTCATTTGAAGAGGCTGCACAGGGAAGTTATGGAGTTTCCATCCCTGGAAGTGTTCCAAACCCATGTAGATATGGCACTTCAGGACATGGTTTAGTATGTTGGGCCGATGGTTGGACTTGATGATCTTAGCAGTCTTTTTCAACCTTGATGATTCCATGATTCTATAACAATGTGCTTGTTATCTAATAGTAATATAGCATATCTGGGCTCACTTGCCACAAATGACAGCCTCAAATGAACAGGCAAGATAAAAGTGTGCTTTTTGACCAAGTAGGAAATCAAGCTGATGTTAAGTAATTGCCTTCTAAAAGAGTTTTTCTGTCTATTTTTGCCCTGACCAAGCTGGACATATGCACAACACATGTCAGAGGGTGGAATATATCGATGGCACAAGTGTGTAAATTTTCCTGCTATGGTGAAAAGTGCCATAGGAATGTCACTTCTCAGTTCCTGTAAAGAATGGGCCTGTGCATGTTTGTTTTTCGTTATGCGGAATCTAGTGCTCAGTCAGATGACATTTCAAATCACCTAGTAAAATCTAGATATCAGGGCAAAGTGAGTACTGTGCATTGCACGCTCTGCATGGTACAGGTATTTAGATGCAGCACATCTGATAATAACACTGTTTACCTTACAGAAAGTTGTCCAGAGAAAAATATTTTGCTCATGTGTCCTAGCGTAGAGAACAGTGGCTAGAATTTTATGGTTGAAATACATAAAATATATAACCACATGTATAGAGCAAAAAACTATGAAGCTACAGCAAAAATAGTTCCAAAGCAACAGTTTCTAGTCTCAAAAACTGAAAGTGTGAGGAAACTTAGAACGTTTTCAAATAAACACATAGTCTGACAGCTTGGTGAGACACTAAATTAAAACCAAGCCACAATGCAGTCTAAAAACTGCTTATTCAATCAAGTCCCTTCTTTCAGATCATATCAACCACTCATTTACTTGCTACAGTGAGGTGTATTTATACAGCAAACTATTCTGAGGGGAGACCTCATTGCTCTCTACAACTACCTGAAAGGACGTTGTAGAGAGGAGGGTGCTGGCCTCTTCTCCCAAGTGACAGGGGACAGGACAAGAGGGAATGGCCTCAAGCTCTGCCAGGGGAGGTTTAGGCTAGACGTTAGGAAAAAATTCTTTACAGAAAGGGTCATTGGGCACTGGAACAGGCTGCCCAGGGAGGTGGTGGATTCACCTTCCCTGGAGGTGTTTAAGGCACGGGTGGATGAGGTGCTGAGGGATATGGTTTAGTGTTTGATGGGAACGGTTGGACTCGATGATCTGGTGGGTCTCTTCCAACCTGGTTATTCTGTGATTCTGTGAAATATGCTGTAGAATCTATTGCATAAACCCTGAAATAATAACCTGCAAAGAACATTCATTTAATAAGCTTTCATGAATTAAATTGGGATTAAAGCTTAAAGGTATGGGGTATGCATTTTGTCAAGTGTAAGGTAATGCTGCATATTGAAGTGCGTTCTTTGTCCTGCCATTCTTGTCTTCATGCTCTCGATTTAAAATTTCAGCGATAATCAGACTATTACCCATCATTAGCTGTATGTGTGCAAAATGCTGCAGGATGCTAATTATTTTTTGTGCTGAATATTCATGCTGAGTCTTAAAATTGTATACTGTATTTATGGGCTTTGCCCTCAAGGCCATGCAGAAGTTTCAGAACACAGAAATTTTAACTGCACTCCAACCTCCTACAGTGAATGTAAGAAAATGTGAGGATGAAGACCCTGTGCCCAGTCATACCCCCACCAAGGCTCAGGTGTGTATAAGCTTAAGGACTGGGATATTTGCCATAGTTCCCATAAAGTAGCAGGCTGTGACTGCTGTTTTTCCTGTTAGTAAGGCTCAATGGAAGATTTCTCCTTTCCAAATCATCAGCCTTGACTCCGTCAGTTCAAGACCACTATGTCTTTTAACAATCCTGCCTACATTAATACCTAATAAATTCACATAGATGAGTGTGTTGGTATGAAGAAAGGTTTTCCTAATCCAAAAAGGTCTTTCATTCAAGAATTGGATGTTATATTTTTTGCTGTCATATTTCTTGAAAATACTTTTTGACTGTGAAGAAAAACATATTGTTTCCTTTATTCCAGTGATTTCCTGTTATCAACAGACCCGGTGTTTAGTTCTATTAAATATCTTGTGATGCGTGTCCTTGTTAGAATCCAGCCAGAGCAAGAGCATTACAAGATAAACGTTTTTTAAAATAATTTGTACCTGGTCAAAAAGTCAGGAATCTATGCCACAGTTTCAGTAACTGGGATAAGAGATGGTACATGGGTTCAGAGTCATCCTTTGTAGTTTTAGAAATTTAACAAGGCACTTGAGTGAAGAGTGTAATGTTTCCCTTAGAGTCTTGGAAAGCAATAAGCTCCCTGAGAGCATGGAGTATCTAACATGCAGGAAATGCCTTTCCTCTGATTTTTGATTAACTGTTCTCCTAAATTTCATGCCTTGGCTGTATCTCTAGAGCTACACAGACTATGTCTTGTGCTCCCCAGAATTTGGAAGGCAGCTGGCGTGATTCCAGAGACCAGTGTGATGTTTCTAAACATCCCTGAATATTCTTGTGTAAAGATGGTTTATTTCTCTTTGGTTTCTCTCTCCTTTTTTTGCCCTTTAGACATTATGATTCTCAACTAATTGTTCACATTACCTGGTCTTTCTTTCACTGTCAGTGGAGTACTTTGTTTCTGGAAGATTATTTGGAGCCCTTGGAGGATTTTCATTTGCTTGCTCAGTTATGCTTAAGAAAAAACATAACAAGAAAACAAATACTTTTTAGAAATAATTTTCAGCTACACAGCTTTCAGTTACACTTACAGCCATAAATGCAGAAGCTTGGGCTGGTAACAGAAGGTAAAAATAAATCTTTTTCTTACTGTTGTTAAATTTTTGCTTGCATCTAGTGGAAGGTGTCCCTGCCCATGGCAGATGGTTGGAACTGGAGGACGCTTCCAACCCAAACCATTCTTTGATTCTATCACTGACCTCTGATTTATGCTGGTAGATGTACTCATATTAGAAGCTTCATCTCACTTTAACTGAACTTCAGTTTCCTCAAAGTGCCCACTGAGGTTTTGAACTGTGTGGTGGCAGATAGCATTCTGCATTTTCTTGATGATTTTTCATGATGTTTTATTGTTTTGCCATATTTAAGTTCTGAATTGTCACTTTTATATATAATACAGTTATGTTTTTATTAGAAAAGACCAGTTATATAGATATATAGACTCGTATTTCAAAAAGCAGTATTACAATTCAAGCAAGAGAGACCTTGTCTCCTGCAGTTTTCCCTGCCACAAACATGACATGCAACCAAACATTAAAAAACTCTTGTCAGACAAATTATAGGATTTAAGGAATAAGTGCTAATAATGTTTTCAATGATTTTACAAAGCGGCTCAGACAAAGGCTGCTCTTGCTTGATTCTGCCAAAGGTTATATTCTGAAAAACCTTGATGATTATAAGCCTTAACTCTGAATGTTTGGGCTGCAGCTTGATTTATTTCAGTGAATTTGCCAAGGCCTGAAGCTTTGCTAAATGAACCTTGCTTAGTGCTGGTCACTGTTTTATATGCATAGCATGCTGCATGAAGCAGCACCCTCTATTGTGCTTGACTCCTCATCTGACAGGCCCCCTTTCAGAGCTAAAGGAGAAACTCATTCACCGAAGATATTCAGTATGTGCTTCTCAGGTCGGACTGTCAAGAGGGATGGCTAAGATAAAAATATTTTATGTTGGAAAATAGCCAAACTGCTTATGTATATAGATGGCTGTGTTATTCCTCTTCATTTAGGTATACAACTAAATGGAAGACTCAAAAAATTAGCATTGGAATGGTACCCAAAACCATCATACTAACTTCACTTAACTGACCAAAATGGACCTTAGTTTTTGCCAATAATGAAACCTAGTAGCTGAGTTCTCAAGACACCTAATTACAAAAATAGTTAGGAGGATCTTATCAACAGGCATTTTAATTCACTACAAGAGATTATAGGGTTGTGTCATTGCTTATTATCAAAATACATATAGGTATATTGTCATATTTGGTTAATCTGACACATTTTAGCAATAATATAGATATCTTAGTCAAATTGTGCAAATACTGCTTGCTTGCATTAGGTATTCACATTTTCTGGTACCACACTAAACAGCTACAATTCTTGATAATGGTTCTTTAAATTTAGAGAGAATTATCAATTGGGTCTCACCACTTTTTACTTTGGTCATCAGATGGCTTTACTTCCGTGTGATCACCAAGGTCCTCATCTCTGTGTAAGTGAGAAAGACATCAGAATTAATCAAATTATTTGATTCAACCTAAACATATTAAATGGGTTTGTTTATTTATGTTGGAGAAGAAAAAAATAAATATTTCTCACAAGAAAGTTTCCTGATTGCACTGAGCATGTATCACAATAGTTTTGTAAGCGTTTAGTTATTTGTGAAGTAAGATTTATCAGTAAACTTCAATACTGGTTTTTCAGTTTGTCTCCAAGTGTGACACTACAAAAGAATGACAAACTACTCAAAAATACCAAGTTCATTACGGTGTTATAAGATAATTCAGGGACCTCAGGAGGCCTCTACTCTAATGTCCTTCTCAAAGCAAGGCCAGCTCTGGAGCCAGACCAGGTTGTTCAGGTCATTTTCTAGATGGGTCTTGAAAACCTCCAAGAACAGAAATGGTACAACCTCTCCAGACAACCTGCTCTGCTGCTGGACAGTTCTCCTCATATCGAGTCTGAATGTCTCTTATTTCAGTTTATGACAGCTGTGCTGCATTGTGTGCCATGTGACAAGTGAAAAGCACCCCTACACCTTCTAAACCGACAGTGGCTCTGTCATTTTAACTTGATAACACAAATGCAGTCAGTACAGGCACCAATATCATGAACTATGGGAATGGCTGGCGAGGTGTGTTACTTGCTTTGTCGTTCTATCCAGCTCACATTACTCTTACAACTGCTGTTATCCAGGGTTGTATACAATCTATAGGAGCATGTAATCACACACTAGTAACTTGTTAATTACTGGCTGTGGAAAAGCTGATTTCATATGATAAATGTAATATATTAACGTATGTCATTTATATAATACATCAATATAATTTTACATTAATATTGTATATCAAATGGTCTTTAATCGATAATAATAATGTTATCCATCGAAGAACTGTTTAAGGTTAAAAAAAGAGGGCACACTGCTTCTCATGTGAAAATGAAAAATGATGCTAAGAAAAAAAGAGGATTTTAATAATTTATTTATGGTACACCTCTTTTGTATTTAAAGAACAATTTTTAGTTTGATGGAGCATTCGTATTAATGTGAAGAATTTTTATGGTCGTGAATTGAATATTTGCAGTTTCCATAAGATAAAGTCAAGTACTACCTGCATTTCTTCCTCACTGAATTATTTATATCTACTAACCTGTATTTAATGTGGAATTTTAAGAAGTTAATATTCTTTGGTTTAAATCAAATAAAAATATTAGTTTTGAATCCTACTGAACAGAACCTCTTAATACCAATATCCAGCCAACAACAAACACTTTACAAAAATGTAAGGGAAAAATTATGACAGCCTTGCCTCTTATTATTCTGACCAGCAGTACTTATTTCAGTAAAATCCTCAACGTCTTTTCCTCTGAAACAATAAACAATTACAACTGTTAAAGTATTAGCCCTGTCTGGGAAGATGCAAATTGTAGTAAATGAAACAAATATATTCATGCACACATTTAAAAGGAAAAAGTAAGTTGTTAGTTAAGTTTATGTTCAAATCTTGCAAACACTTATGTTATTGAGCGTAATAGGAAAATAAGTTTACAATTTTTACTAGCAAGGTTCTAGCAATTTACTAGCAATTCTACCTCTGTACAATTAAATGAAAAATATTATCTAGTACAGCCAAGAAAATAAAAAGGCTTTGTTTAATCATATCAAAGCCATATTTTAAGATTGTTCTTTACCAGGGAAAATAGTGAAGGAGAAACATGAACTTTCAAAGAACTTAGTACTAATTTACGGGTTCCAGGCAGCTTGCTGCTTGTTCATATCATTTGCAAAATAAAAAATGTATTTATTTAAACTAAGAAACTTCTGCTTCTTAAAAGGATGCCTAAAAGTATGTCCAAATGTCCACATATTTTTGCTTTTGGACTGACAAGAAATTACCTCCATGTGTCATCGTAGTTCACAATTAAATCTTTGATTGTACCTGTACTTATGCTAAAAATGTAAGCATCCAAAGACTCCCAAAGTTTACATACAAGGAAAATTTTTTAGAATTTCATAAATACAATTAAACTAGAGGTTAGTTTTTCCTCTGGATTTTAAAAAAAATATTTTTAAAAGGTTCAGTGAATTACAGAACGGAACAACCTATGAAAAGCACTCTTAGTAATGTTAAAAACACTGATTCTCTTTAGGTAGACGTGGAGAGCAAAAGCAAAAGGCAAGTTAGCTCTGAGAAACTGATAACTTGGTCACTTCAATCCATAATAGGCTTATTCATCTTAAAAATTTGGATGTCTCCTAAAATTCGGTATTGCCTCAAAGTCTTTGATTCTTTCTTAATACATTCTCTATGAATTGACATTTGAAAAAATATCATATTAAACATATAGGTTAGTGCTAATTGTACATATATATACAGATGTATGTATATATATGTGAGACTGTCTACTTTAAAACAGGTGCTGGCAACATTAGCGTGCTGCTACCATTTAGGATATCATCTTTGAAGTTATCTGTGGAATTTTGGTGTAAATTGTGCTAAATATTACATATCTCGTACTAGCACAGTCCCTTGGCAGTTCTTCCCTTTCCAAATGCTAAAGGGCTGCTTAACACAAGAAACTTGGCCTGAAACACAACAAAGTGATGTGCTGTTCAAAAATGTAAGTTCAAGCTGTTCTTTATGGATCACTGCCCTTCTTGACTGAAATGCTTTGTTACACCTTGTTGGGGCAACATTTCTTATCCATGAGCTCTACAGTATTTTGTTTAATGCCTCTTCTCCAACTATGTTAAAATATTTCTCTAATAATTTTGTTGAGGAATCATATAAGGGATGTATGGAAGCTTGCCATTGGTATTACTTGTTCAGCCAATAGTGCACATGCCAGTTTATTTATCTGTAATTTTATACTCACCCTTCTGTATAAGGAATGCTAATTATTCATCTACGAACAACCGAGAGATTTGCAACATTACCTTTCCTGACATTCTTACGGCTAAAAACTATTCAGTGCCTTAGAAAAGCAGGGCCTGAGAAGCTTTGAAGACTTACTCCTTGTCACTTAGGAGAGAACTTGGATTCACTTTGATGGTGTTATCGAGGTCTTGGTTCCTTTAAAGACAGAACAAACACCACATCAAATCACAACTAGTATAGCCAGCTGTCTATTATGGAAATTAAATATTCATTTCAAAAGAGATTATTATTGACACAGTCTTTATGAAAGACAAAATTAAACTGATGAAAACTTTAAAGCATAAATCATTTTAATAATTCAATGATATTCATATACACAGCCACGCATCCCTCATATGCACATAAGCACACACTCTTCCTGGAATAACAAGACCAAGTTATGTTTTGGAAACAGCAAGTTATGTCTAATACTTGTATCAAAAATTATAATTCTCATTGAATATGCATCACGGATAAGGAGTGCCTGACCTCTAGCATGCTCTGATATAACTAGAACCAATGATAAAATAATCAACCAAGTGCATAAAAGATTTCTTGCCTAAAAAGTTATTGTGGAGTAAGTCTTTCTGGCTAAATCGGTAAAAAAAAGTCCATTAGTCTATTTGGTAGGCTGGCTGGACCAGCTCCTTCACAATTAAACTCTCCCTCCTAACAAGAAATGTTATGTTTAAACTGAGGAACACTGAGAACCAGTTGCATCAACTGATCTTTGACCTTCCATAAAAGAGACGGGGTGTCATTTGCTATTATCATCTGATGTAAGGGGGAAAAAAAAAATCTTCCTTGAATTAGATTTTTTTGTTAATTAATTTTCTTTTTTCAATATAATAACATTAAACATATAATATATATCAATGTAACAAATATTAAACTAGAAATAAAAATCAGTCTTTTTTATAGTCTGAATGGAACATTTAGTAGCATCCAGTCAAAACATGAGGGGTTGCTTTGACTTTATTTCCCTTCAAAGGATTGCACTGCTGTCAACATTTCTATAAAACACTTCATATCCATGAAAATGCATTTTCCAACTGCAAAATCATCTACTGAAAAAATTGAAGCAACTTTAACTCACTACAAAAATTTAAAAAAATTGACTCCTAAATAGAAAACAATGGATGAAAAAAATTGTCCCCCATGATGGTATGACAGCGGGACCTATTCTATAACCTGATAGTTACATACGTCTCATTATTGATGTTTCATTGTGAACAGTTTTGTCATGGAACGACACCTCAGTAAAAGATAAAGACAGCCTTTACAGATTTCTTCTCGGTCATGTTGGCCAGCTTTGGGGCTCCCTTTGTTGAGATTATCAAGATCTCGCTTAGTTTAGAAATTAGACAAATTCAGTTCAACACAAGGGAAGTCTTTAAGTACTGGCAGGCTGCTATAAGGTCTCTGGAGCCTTCTGTTCTCTAGGCTGACCAAGCCCAACTCTCTCAGCCTGTCCTCACAGGACATATGCTCCTGTCCTCTGATCATCTTTGTGGCCCTCTTCTGGACTCAGTTTAAAGGATCTATGTCCTAAAATATACATTATTACTATTTTTGTCCCCTGCATCCTCCGCTTCTTTATTTATTTGAAGTATTTTAAATATGCACCTTGGGTGTTCTGTTGAAGATTTACAATTGCATCTACCTCAGTTACGATCTTTATATGCTTTGCCACCCTCACATATATATCTGCTTCTATGTTGCATATTCATCCAAATCACAGAAAGCAGATTTGGGTCTCCTGTTCATTGTGGCTGCAGTCATGAGATTATATACAGTTTACTCAGCAGGGTTATCAGTAACCTTTCTGCCTACTTCTGCTGACTTTTGAAGTGTGGAGCAGCAGAAAGGTTGTGACAGTGGCTGTGCTGTGGCCTGCAGGCCAGTACATTCCTATTCTGGTTTTCAAAGGAATATAAGCAGTTGGAAAACAAAACTCCAGTATGCTTTTTATAAGACTTATCTTTGTAAAACAGATATGTTTGAAATTTTTACTCATGACATAGATAGAAAATATTATATTCACTTTATTGCAATTTTCAATTTCCTGTTTTTTTAATAATTCCTAGGGGTTATTTTTTTTTCAGAATCAGATAAATTAATTAAAAACATCTTCCGATAAAAACAACCAGATGGGAGCAGATAAAATATGCTCCCACCACAAGGCCTAAATATTACAATTTATAAGGTCCAAATGCTACACAAATGAAATAGTAAAACTACAGAAATTGATTGTAGAATACAGAAACTTTCTTTTGACTTATATAATTGTTGTTGTTGTAGGAACATTTTTCTGTCAACAATGAAGGAACTCCCTCAAGATCAGCAGGAAAGATTCTGGCTTTAAACTACAATGTTTTTAAGCTTTCACATGTATTTTAACATTCTTCCCAGGTGACTCGAAATTCACTTTACGTTAAATTCCTCCATTCAGTTTGCACTGAGTTTTCGAACAAAAAAAGAAGAGTTATCTAAAATAGTTCAACCTTGAGCAACTGCCTTGTTAGAAACCATGGGAAATAAAAGAAAAAAAGATTAGATTTACGGATTTCCAATAACTTAAGAATCATTCCTCCAGAAACGTGTTTACCGGTCCATATTAATCCTTGGTTCCTTTCTGTAGACTTTAAATCATCATGACTTTGCTGCCAACAGCATTTTTTCACTTCCTTATACATTATTTTCATTGCATTGAGTATCACAGTGCACTGACTGGCTCACAGGGAAGATTCTACTTGCTGTCTAAAGGGATAGTAACAAAAGTAATGAAAGTCTAGGCAACTAGCAGCCTGATTTAAGGAACGCTAACACTGAAAAGTCCTAATAAGTGAAGCTGTTGCGGCTCCAGATTATCATAGAATCATAGACTGACCTGTACAGCTATGCTTTATGCTTCCCATGGAACAAAACTTCTGTAAAAGATAACCCTTAAAAGAAATTAATGTCTTGCACTGGTAACAATTCTTGAACCTTTGCTCTCATGAAACATCTGCCTGACATGACTGCAGCAATTAATCAGGGCTGACATCTTGCAGTCTATTTGCCTTGAGGTGTCTGGGTAGTGCAAAGGGGAGGTCATAGGATATGCAACTTCAAGCTAGTGATTCAAGCTTAGTTCAGGTTATTAGAAGTGAAAGTTTGAGAGCTGTTATTTATAAAAAGATAAAATGTAAAGTTGGGCAAGCTGCAGGACATAGTGAATAAGTCAAAATTTATCTGATTAGGTTCAGGACATACTTTTGTTGATATTTTAATCTCTCATTGTTAGTAAAGCTAAAAAGAGGGCACCACTGCTGGTATCACCACATAATCTAGTCTCACATTAAAAAACAGAGTGGATCTGCAGTACAGAGCCTAAACAGAATTCCAGTTTGGGTTTCATGTGGAAGTTGTTAGCATGCTAAATATCAGCAGTACAATTTGTATCTTTTCTAACACTTCTAAAAGAGATATCAAATATTAAAGCAGGGAAGAGACTAGCCTATATATTCATACATTAAAGAAGCAACTTGAATATCAGAATATCACATGCAGTGAAAGGCTGTTGTGGAGAAGTCTTTCCAGTTGCAGGGTAAAGTGTCATTTGGAAAGAGATAAAGTATTTCAATGTCCAAGGCTTGCTGAATGGAATTCATACTTCTTACATTTTTCAGCAATTTTTAAGTATAGGTGATGATGGAAAACAGCAGCATGAAACTTCTACACAAAACAGTATAGACAAACTTGGGGAAATATCTTTCATATGTGGTCGGTGGCTTGTAATGGATGCTGACATTTTTCATAGGTCATTCCAACAGATGCCACCTCCAAGCATAGTATTTTCAGAGACAGTCATTGCATCACTGTGAACATTCTGCCTAGGGTAAGTATTTTTCAAAATGGATGAGAATGAGGTAGGTCAGACAGCCTGCCAGGAGGAGAATATATAGTTTGCTTCTAAATTCAAGAAGATGAAATATTTTAATATGGCTTCACACTGGATTTTTTTAGGAAGTCCTAACTCTGGAAAACAAATGTATATTTTTTTATTCTGTATAAAAATACTTGGAACAGCAGCACAGAGTATTTTGTACCACATTTTTGTACAAAAGGATCAAGTGCTGACAAAATTAATGAATTTGTTATAAAATAGAAATATTAAGACTTAGACTAATACCTAGGGGTGCTTTTTATCATCATTGAAATATAGGAGACAATTTGATTGATTTATTTACTTTTCCCTTTGTAAGTGACCACCTCCAGAAAAAATAAAATTATTCTGCCTTCAACATCCCCTTGCAGAAAAATACTTAAAATAGCACTACGAATCTACAAGAAATCCCCACTCTGAAGGGTAGAAATACCTAAGTGCAAGTGGGCCACAGAGGACTTCATACTATAATGTTGTTAACCATGAATTTTGCTGCTGCTGCCTGCTATTTTGCCTCTAGCTGCTCGTGTAAAATAGGATTAGGAATTTGACAACTAATGAAGAGAGTCCAGTGGAATAAAAGGCTAGCGAAGAAGATAAGTAGGTTTAGAAAAGCTGTCAAGGCAGGCTACATGCAAAATTTATGGCTTAGTTTAAACAGACATTCCTATTCCACCATATCTTGTACATCTATGCCTCTCAGATACAAACAAAAAGGGAAATTATTTAGGGCATATGTGACAAGCTGTACAGAAATCAGCTAAATTTCAGAAGCTTAATGTCTCTGACCCTGAATCAATCCCAACAAGAAAACTTTTAGGTTATCTGATTTTATTGATATTAGGTATCTAATGTCTTCCTTGATTTAATGCACAAAAGACCTATAGATATGTGCAATAATTAATCTTCAAAGGTATAAAAATGAACGTCTAATGTAATCACAAAGTATGCCATCTTTTTTCCTCTTGTGCTCTATATTAATATCTTAAAGAAATTGAGTTCCCTATATTTTGCTTTGACTTTTGGTCTGCATTTAATTTCTAACTCAGTTCACTTGAGATAAAGCTCTAATACTTTTCAGTCCTTCTGCTCTGTCAGGTATGTTTGTGAATCTCAGTTATTTCAGTGGATGGTAGTTCTGTAATTCTGGTTTAACTAGTGACAAGTCAGATCACCATCAAAAAAGAAAACACAAATTAATCCCATCCAGACATTCAAGCACAGCTAACAGTGGGGGTATTTTTGTCTTGAAAACATTCAGATAAAGTTTTGAGTGGCGTAGAAACAGGAAACACATGAACTGTGCCTACAAAAAGAGCTGTAGTGATGTCACTAGTTGTTTGATGAAAGCAATGAACACATTTCTGATGTTTGTATTTGCAGTTCTGGAGGCAATAAAGGAAATAGTCATGAAAAACAGGTTTTACAAAGTTTGATCACGTTATTCTGACTGTTCTTATGCTGAGGACAAATTGAAGTTGATCCTGGGCATATGTGGGAAAGAGAGTAAGAAAAGAAATTTTAAACGGACCCCAGCCATGATCTTGAACCTCAAGTACCAGGCAGGAGAGTATGTGACCCCAACTTCCTTTGTCGTTCAGTAATTGCTTATTTAACTTGTAATAGATTTTCTGAGCCCATTTCTAGTTCCAGATGTCCCTGATTCTTGAAGGCATTCTTGCCTTGTTACCTATAATTTCATCATCCTTCTTCACTGTTATACAAACTGTTCACATAATACCCAAGCAACAATGTGTTAGGTGCTATTTTATGGACCAGAAAACTGAAGGACCACACAAATTTTAGAAGATTTGCTGTAATGTCCTTAGTCAATGGGACATTTCATGTCAAATCCCAGGATGCTCAGTGAGTTTTCACATCTACTCACTCTGTCAGCATCAGCATAAGCAATACAGAAGCAGATCTGTTAAAGGAGTCACACAGAGTATTTTTATAGATTTCCATCTGTCTTCTGATTAAAAGCCCTGAACAGGATTATAAAAACTACTGGGATGACCCGCCAGTTCTAGTAAATTATATTATTAGATATATCTTTAATATTTCTAAGTGTTATACCAAACAAGTTGTGTCTGTTGTCGTCTCTTCAGTGATCTCTCCCAAATGACCTCCTATAAAGCATTGTAATCAGCAGTTTCTTCTTCTGCCGTGATTGAATATGCAAACACCACGCTAACCATGTTTGGCTAAAACCTTAAAGGCATTTCTGAAAAAGACAAAACAAATCAGTTGCCCACTTCCAAAACTGAACTAAAAGAGTTGATCCAGAATAGTGGCTCATGATCAGCAGCTCAAAGGAAGTGGTCAATGGGTCAATGTCTAGATAGAGACTGGTGACAATTGGTACCATCAGGGGTCTGTAGTGGGACCAGTACTGCTTCATATCCTCATCAACAACATAGAAAGTGGGAGTTTGTAGGCAACACCAAGCTGAGTGGTGTGGTTGACAGACCTGGGGGACAGCATGCCTTCCTGGAGGACTTGGAAAAGCTTGAGAAGTGAACTCCATGAATTTCAACAAGGCCAAGTGCAAAGTCCTGCAACTGGGTCAGGGCAATCCCTGTTAACAGTTCAGGGTGAGGGATGAAGGGACTGAGAGCAGCCCTGCCAAGAAGGACTTGGGGGTACTAATAGACGAAAAGCTGGACATGATTCAGCAATGTGTAGCCACAGCCTAGAAGGCCACCTGTATCCTGGATTGCATCAAAAGAAATGTGGCCGGCACGTCAAGGGAGGTGATTCTGCTCCTCTACTCCACTCTTGTGAGACCCCATATGGAGTTCTGTGTCTAGCTCTGGAGTCCACAGCACAAGGGAGACATGGATTTGTTGGAGTGGGTCCAGAGGAGGGCCACAAAAATCATCAGAGGGCTGGAACACCTCTCCAGTGAAGAAAGGCTGAAAGAGTTGGAGTTGTTCAGCCTGGAGAACAGAAGGCTTTAGGGAGACCTTATAGCAGCCTTCCCATACTTAAAGCAGGTCTACAAGATGGGGACAAACCTTTTCACAGGGCCTCTTGTGCTAGAACAGGAGGAATGGTTTTAAACTTGAAAAGAGTAGATTTAGATCTACTATGGCTATGAGGAAGAAATTTTTTACAATGAGGGTGGCGAAACACTGGAACCGGTTGCCCAGAGAGGCTGTAGATGTCCCATCCCTGGAAAAATTCAAGGTCTGGTTAGATGGGGCTCTAGACAATCTGATCTAGTGGAAGATGTGCCTGCCCATGGCAGGGGAGTTGGAACTGGATGATCTTTAAAGTCCCTTCCAACCTGAACCATTCTATGATTCTAATATATTAAGCATGTCAGGCATTTCAATGGGTAAAGCTTAACATCATAAGCCCATCTGAATTTTGATCTGCCATCCATGGCTGCTTTATGGTCCATGTATCAGACTTCATAATGAATAAATGAGAATGACTAAAGAAGTTCTTTGAGAAAAGAGTGGTATTTATTCTGAAGCAGGGTGCATTTCCTTCCACACTGCTATGCTCACTAATCAGTGCCAGGAGTCCTCATTCAGACTTTTCATCAATAATAGCCAAGGATGAGAGAACAGAAGAGCCTTGCAGTCAACTGTGAAAGCCAATTTATACTGTGCCAAAACTAGTGCAATGCTTAGCCCAGAGGATTTTGGAGTTAAATACAGAGGAAGAATCAGAATGTTTTATAGGAGGTGGACTGTGAAAGATCACTGTAAAAAGGACAACAACTTATTCACTTTTGCTTGGAGGATATGTATGAACCTGTATAAACTTTTCAGTTAGAAATAATGGGCTTGGAGCTCTTCACACAGGCTCTGCAGCAGCAAATCATTTATATCAACATGCAGAAAAACCATAAGCCAGCATTCCTCTGAATTACAAATCTATCAGGATTATGGAGCAGAAGGTCCCTATCATCAGGAAGTAAATTAATATTTTTGCTTGCTGCTGAAATGTAAAAATGTGTCATCAAAAATGACTGTATTAACTTGTACTATCAGAAAATTTAAAGCCACTTTGCTTTACCACAAGGAAAATTTGTCATTGTAGACAAAGCAAGATCTGGCTGTAGTTGTGACTACTGAATTATGGGTATGCCTACATGAGTTTTGTTTTAGTTTCCTTGCTTCCAACAGTTTTTGAGTGACACAAATGTCCTCCAAAGCATTTTAGAGGTCTGCTGAAGCATTATATAGTCTATAAAAAGTGGAATCAAATAAAAAAGACTTCACAATGGAAAAGTCACACTGGCATGGGAGTCATGCTTTCTAAATTTGGTCATATAAACTTTCGGCCAACCTAAGATAATTCTTTGGGATATTTCTAGTGGCTGTTTGGAAATGCCTGTCTCTCTCCATTAACCAGATTTCTCCTTTTCCTCTAGTGGGAACACATAATTGGCCAATGCCTCAAAGTGCACCTATGTGTTCTCTCTGTTTTGTGCTCTATGCAGCTGTATGACAATACAAGTTTTATCAGTAGATGTTAATTTAGGAGACCTGACATGATGATCTTAATTCTCTTGGTTGGGAAAATTCCAAACTGATACCAACTTGCTCATATATTTAAAGCAATTTGAAAACAAAGATCTATATCTTATTTATTCCACCCTTCACAGTTGCCAGATGTTGATAGACATTAAAAAGTATGTCCTTGTTAGAAGAGGTAGCTTATGCACAAGTAATTAATGTGTTGTTCTTTCAAGGTCTTTTAAAATGAAAGTTTGCAACACATCCTGGTTAAAATAGGAATAGCTTTAAGAAGGAACACAATAAAAATATATTTAGAGTATCAGCTCTACATTTGCTAGTGTTTGTCAGGGGTAATTATAGTGAATTACCCGTTACAGTATAAGAAAACTATCTATGGAACTAATATTCAGGGTACTGTACTTTATAGAAGATTTAATGCTAAAGATCCAAAAATGTAATATCTGCTTAATTATGTCAAAGAAATGTTCCTGCTTCCTGTTACCTCTCTCACCCACATACAGACAAATAAACAGCTGAAATATTTTCTTTAATCTAACTCTACTGTTGATGGCATATTAAAAAGACAAGCTTATGTGAAAGTTTCTCCAACATGCCCTGTGCTCCTACAGACTTAGTTATTCACTGGTAGCAGACAATCTCACTGCTTTAAGATGCTTTAAGAGCTGAGTGAGATCTCTCTCTAAATTCTTATATAGCCCCTGTTACTATCATCTCAGAAACTTCTCCTCAGGTATGTCCAAACCAAATTCTAATATATCTCTGCAAAATAAAAGATAAATTAATTACTTTTATAATTTGTGAACTCTCAGACAAAGAGCTTTCTGATTATTCTGCATCATTTGCTGGTAATATCTTTATTGCTGCACGGGTAAATGTGGCCCACTGTGCCAAATACCATAACTTTATTTATATGCAAGGAAGCAGCATTGTTGAACCCAAGTGAACTCCATATAAAAGCCTTTTATAGAAATACATGTTTTCACTTTCTAGCTGTAATCATTAATGAAAGATTGACTAAAGCTGTGTTAAACACCCTCAGGACGTTTGAAGTGGTTTAACATGATTGCCTACAGAACATAATTCTATAAAAAATGCAGTTTTTTAAAACACCTGCATTTATGGCTGCTACAATTCTGTAATGGAAAAACACCGAGTAAATTCTTGGCTCTCCTCCGAAAAAGAAATAAAATGCAGAAATAAGTCAATAAGCAGTGAATAAAAGACAAACTGAATAAATCAGAAAAATGTCTCTGTATGCCTCCAGTGCAATGCTTATAAACTTCTGTGTTTGTAACACAGAGACCTGATTTGAGCATGACCTTTATTGCTCTGAAAAATAAACTATTGGACAGTGCTTATCTTCACTTTTTCTGGACCCTAGCCTGCTTGTGTTGTCTAGTGTACCTACTGATCATAAAATGCCTATTCCATTCTGTTAATCATCTCAAGAAGGTTGAGGTTCTTATGTCCATGCCTGCAGATATGCTATATATTATTGTATACTCTGTGTTTTAAGATGAATGCCATGCCTAACTGTTGTGCTTGCAAACTATTGCTCTTTACTTTAATAGAATTAATGTTAAGCCTTGTGGTTTTAGCCAAAAGAGTTTGTATCTCACATCCTTTTTGGGTAGAATCATAGGATCATAGAATGACCTGAGTTGGAAGGGACCCACTCATCGAGTCCAACTCCTGCCCCTGCATAGGAAGACTCCAGAATTCACACCATGTGTCTGAGGACGTTGTCCAAATGCTTCCTGATTATCGTCAGGCTTAGTGCCACGACTGCTTCCCTGGAGAGCCTGTTCCAGTGCTCCACCACCTTCTGAGTGAAGACCCTTTTCCTAATATACAGCCTAAGCTTCCCGGGCACATGTTCCTGCCATTGCCTTTTGCCCTATCATTTGTTGCCATAAAGAAGAGATCAACACCCGCTCCTCCTCCTCTTGTGAGGAAGCTGCAGACCATGATGAGGTGTCCCCTCAGTCTCCTCTTCTCCTAGCTGAACAGACCCTTCCAAAAGATTTTGCTTGTATCATTGACCAATATGACAGAAAACCAATTTCCATTCTGCACTCCTTTTATAGTGAAATTAATTAATTATTCCGTTAACATCCATATCAGAACCCTGAGTGAAAGACAAATAATCAATTAACTATGACTTAAAAAGCATGACCTGAAAATCTTTCCATTCTAAGCAAAATTATAGGAAATTAAGGGATGTAAGATAAAACATTATTCTAACAAATGTTGTGGAACATAAATTATATATATGTAAATTCTAATATTATAATGAAAGTTGGTGAAAAAAATATTTTTCATGTAACTGTTTACTTCCGCTGTGTGACACAATAATCTTTGCACTTACATAAGAAGTGTAGCATTTATACTACATCCTTAATAGAAAAAAGGCACTTTTGCTGGCAGCTGCTTAATGCACTTTTGGTTAGCATAAATTTCACAAAAATCTGTGGTTTTGTGAAGCTGACACATCAGCAGCAGATGGATGACATCTGAAGTACCAGTTGAATGAAAAGGAATTAGAGCAGGAGTAGATAGGACTGAATTTTGCTCACTAAGATTACAGGCTACTTATAGTTTATATACTATCACAAATAGCTGTAGCAGCACGATGTTACCATAGAAACTTGTAGATCAGTAAAATATTCTTCCGGCTCTCCATCAATGGAGGGATGGAAATACAAAGCTTGAGACTGTAATGAGCCACTGGGGAATGATAAATGGAAACTGATGGAGGGTAAGGATTAAGGAAGACCTTAACAAGCTTTTACAGTGAAGAATAGCCATGACTCCCCTAATTAATACAGTGGCATATTTAATTCTCTGACAACTTTCGCATTTGTTGACACTGAAACACCGCTTTTCTCCTAAGGATTACGCTGTCAGACATGTTTTGGATGCTTTTATTAATTGCTTTACCCACTGGAGGCTTTGGGGAAGGGGAGCACAATTCAAAATAATATAGAATGTAGCTTCAGACCTCAGAAAACTGTACTTTATGACTCAAATTAAATAAAATTAGCTAATTTAAATTAATTGTAGTGTCTGCATCACTGAATATTCCCAGGCAGAAATGCAAAATGAGCTACTGTAATTCTCAGTGCATGTCTAGAAATCTATTTCTAATTCACTCACTTTTTAATTGCATATTCAGGCATTTTATTCTGGTCAAGGTCACAGAGTCAAATTCTTTGCATGGTTATTGCTGATGATTTTGAAAACTGTAACATCTTCCACAGTAGAGAACCTTACAATTTGATGGAATTTCAGTAAAAAAATAATTTAAAAATATGTCTTTTCCACCAATAGATTTCATGGTCTTCCATACATTTTCCAAGATACAGTAGTACATATGCCATCTAACTCATACCACAAGAATAAGTCCATCTGTTTAAATATACTAATTCTGTAACACTAAATGGTATATGTTGGGGTTTTACTATTAAAATGTTAACACTACAATGCACAAGGTTGGGGTTTTTCTACACACATAGTAGTGTGTAGATGTTACCTCTCCTACAATGAATTGAAGACAGAAGAATATATACAATGTAATGCACACTACTGCAATTTATCTGTTTCAGAAACATCTATATGCAGGCTAGACAGATTGAAAGAATGAAAAATGAAACATCTAACAGATGACTTAGAAAGTGAATGAGATGGAACCACAGGTTTGCACATCTAGGCCAATTGTTAGTAGCAGATAAATGCAGCATTTATCATACAACATATCCAAAAGAGCTCTCAAAATATGGAAATTAAACAAATTGAGTACTTAATATCACATTTATCTGATTTATCAATGTTTATACAAATATTGTTTTGATTATGTCTTGTTATGTTACCTTGCTCTAGCTTGATCATCCTCATCAGTCTTCGTTTTCTGAGGGGTCACCTGTTCTGAGGAAAAGGTAGCCCTGTAATAGGAATGGTGAAAACAGACTTAAGGCGTAAGAAGATATTTGAAAACACATTATATGATTAAAATCTATTATAATTATAGATATGTTTCTTACGAGTGGTCCCACAGAGAGTGTGGATTTTCTTAGAGAAACTTTGTTTTCAGTTTTTTTCTCCTTTTTATATATATATATAAAATGTGTAACTATATATATGTCATATAAAGAGCAATATATATAAAATGTATATATTCAAAGAATATCCATGGAAAGGGCTATGTAACACTTTCACTAGGTTACTGCATCCACTGAGCTTTTTGAAAAATTAGTATACCAAGACTGGCTGTTTTGCTAGTATAGATGTTGTATAATGATCATGTGGAGTTTCTTTACAGTTTTAAAATTCTTTTAGTAATAAAGGAACTTTAAAATACTTTTCTACTGCCTACTAAATAAATTTTACTCATTTAGTAAAGACTCACTTTTCACTTATTTAGCAAAGTACTCATTTTTTAAAAAAATTAAATAATAATTATAATTCCCTAATTTTGCTTATTTGTGTGAACACTCAGACTGGTCACTCAGGAATATTAAAATTTAAATGAATTATAAGAAATGGAGAAGGTGGCCAAAACTGCTGGAAATGACAGTTGCATGCTTTAGAGAATCTTTCTAATAGAATGGCAACTAAACTATGGTAAGTTTTGTAGCTTTCTTAATTATAAGCCATGAAATGAGAGGTTGGTTAAGTAATCTTTTCCTAGTTTATACCATGTGAAATCTTTATTTAATTAATGACTTAATTTAATAAATTTATTTTCTAAAATTAGAACATCCTTTGCAGACACTCAAATAAGTTTACAGCACTTTATGTCAATTCCTCTTATGTTAACTCCTGTTATTACAAGCCTTTGCATGTGCACAGCTTTTTCATTTACCACTTTCTTTTTCTTCACTTTGCTCATATGCTCTTTTTCACTCTCTTTAAAGAATAAATTTAATATAAAAGAGCATTTGTGTTAGCAACATTCATAACTATGGAACAAACATTATGAAGCAGATTTTAGTTTTTTATGCAACTGCAGTCAGTTTTTCAATTTGAATAAATATCCAATGGAATGTTCTACGTTGTGTGAAAATAATTACATTTCTGCAAGTCTTCTTTGTGCACTTCTGTGATGCTGACAAAGGAGGAACCCTTCCAGATAATTTATACAGACTTTGTATTACAAACAAATGTAAAATGATAAACGATAACATTTGTACACAGGATTTTGTTGCATTTCTAAATCTATTAAGAAACAAAGAACACAAGACATACGCCATTGGAGCCTCTGAATTTTCTGAAGCGATCCTAGAGAAAGAAAAGTGTAAATATTTCAGAAACCAAGAAGTATTGAAGCCCTTTGCAAGATTTTAGATCAATCAATAGCAATTAATTTTACTTTTCCTTCTTCCCATAATGACATTATTCTTTGTTTGTTAATGTGGAACATAACATGTTTAACTCTAGTCTAATCTAGTGGGATGACCCTGCCCATGGCAGGGAGGTTGGAACTAGATGATCTCTAAGGTCCCTTCCAACCCAAACCATTCTATGATTCAATGATTCTATAACTGAAGTAGCATAATACTAAATTCTAACCATATACATTATATATTACTAAGACAATCACTCTTCAAACAACATTCTCCAGTCAATCACACTGATCAACAGTGTTTTGTTTTCACACCATTCACAACAAAAAACTCAATTACAGTGTGCTGCTTGTATTCTTAGTTTGAATGGCAATTTCTTTTAAATGTTCTATAAAGTGTGCTTAATCAGCTTGGATCTGAAGCAAAGCACTCTACAAAGTTTACACTTCAGGCTTGACCATAAAAGACTGGACTCAGGTCTTAGAATCAGAAAAGGTAAGTAAATAATAAAACTGACCAAAAACCCCCACAAACCCCTGATTGCTGAACTCCCTTCGTGAGGATAGCAGAACAACCAAACATTCTTATATTTCCTATAGGAAAGCTTTTTACAGGGGCCCTTTGCCAGGGAGAGTAGTTGATAGGGTGAGAGGTAGTGATTTTAAGTTGAAAGGGAGATTTAGAGTAGATATTAGGAAGGAATTTTTTCCTGTGAGGGTGGTGAGGCACTGGCACACCTTGCCCACAGAAGTCATGGATGCCCCATCCCTGCAGGTGTTCAGGGCCAGGTTGGATGGGGATTTGAGCAATCTGGTCCAGTAGAAGGTGTCCCTGCCCGTGGCAGGGGTGTTGGAACTGGATGATCTCTAAGGTTGCTTCCAATACAAACCATTTTATGATTCCATGAGTCTATGACTGAAGAAAAAACACAGCTCTCTGCTCCACCCATCTTTAAGACTGATAGTGACCTTTTACAATTTTGGTTACTAACAACTATGCACAGGACTTTTTTTCCTGAAATTCACAGGCAAGTAAAAGGCTTTCCTTTGGTGACTACTATTAGTTATAGCAATATTCACAATTTGAAATAGCTTTCACATCTTCAAAGCACTTTTAAAAGAAAAACGAATTAATCACTTAATGCCCACCACTGCTTAACCAACTGCCCTTGGTAACATTGTTAATGATTTGGGAAGGATAATGAAAGCTTCAGAAAGAATATGCCTGCATTTTAGTCTTCTCTGAACTATGAGAGTAGAAGAGTAACTAGATAATTAGTGTTCAGAAGGACACAGGAATTCCAGGTTTTTGTAGGAAGCCAGGCAAATGCCATATAGAGGATACATCCTATCCTGTACTTTCATAATCACCGTGATCATAGAGAGATACCGAAAAGAATACAGATAAATTCATCATAGTTGACATATTAAAAATATCTACGAATCACTGGCTTAACAGAAAATAAACTGTGCTTAGGTAACCTCAATTTGCTGGTACTCCCTGTACTCAGACCTCAGTCTATGCTAGGCATCAAACTGCTAAGAGCCCAGACCACTACATAGAATGGGATACTGTCTCTTCCCATGCCATTTTACTTCTCAAACTCAGTTCCTCAAAGAAGTGCTCTGTTGGCTTACCCCCAAAATCAGCTTTACCCAAGAATTAGGAAATAACTAATGATCATCAATACTTACTGTTTAGTGTCCACTGTTTCTGTTGTGGTCTTACTACTCGAAACTGGAGGAGGCATCCAAGATTGCCTGTCAGTGTTAACAAGTAATTTTTTGAGTATTAGTTTAGTGCTATGAAGAGCATACTCTGAACGTTAAAATGTCAGAAGTGATGTAGAAATACTGGGAACATTTCTTAAATTATTATTATTTGGAGATACTGCATAGACATATGGCATAGACTAGGGTTTTTTTTTCCCAGATAAATAATATAGTAATTTTAATTATCATTGTGACAACTATATTTGCTGAGTCTAGGTGGTCTTTTCTGCAATCTGAATGGATCGTTCATGGGAAAGACAACCAGATAGAATTCACAAAGGAAAGGGTGTCAAGTACAAACCTAGGAAACACATTTGGGCCCGTATTAAATGTTACGTATGAATCACAAGCACTTTCAGTTCTTTTTTTTTCCCTCAAAACTATCAATCCAATAATTGTTCGTGAGAAAAAAGCAATCGCACTATAAATGATGCAATTCAGTGATGATCTTTCCCATCTTCAAAGAGCCTGAAGAGAACTACTGGCCTGAAACTGCCACAAACTTCTGAGCAGGTAGATTTTTTAATATGAAGACAATGATGTCTTAATTTCCACTTTCATAATATTACTAATCACGTTTTTTATACAATAAATATAGAAGTGAAAATCACAGACAGAATTTGGAGATGGGAAGGCTGCATCATCACCAGTAGTTCATTTTAAACTAAAAATGTACTTCCTATACACTGTTTTTATTCTTGCTCAGCTAACAAGGGTCAAGTTTGGCATCATAGATTTCAGCTGATCGCAGTTACAGTGAGCTACAATGCTTTCAATTTAGACACCAAAAAGGCATATGCTAGCTGAGTTAGGGGCTGTAGCAAAGAATTAGCATCTGTTGTGCTATGTCTACCAGGCTCACAAAACTGACTCTACTGAGACAGCCTTGCAACACTGTTCTACCATGAAAAAAAGCCAAAGCATGAGGAAGTTTAATTCTCGAAGCTTACTAAGGAGTTAAAGGGTGCTAGAGGAGGAAGTTGGTAATTTTTTTATGTAATTGTGATATATTACTGAAGTTTAATAGATTGCAACCTATCCTCTGACAAGTAAGTAATGGTGGTAATGAATACCTTTTTTTCTTGTTTGGAGAAGTTGTAGCAGTGTTTGTGGATGCTGCATTAGGATTCCAAGACAGTCTGTTAAAGAAATATACTTAATTCTTTCATCTTCAATATGTGCATTATTTTAAATTTAAAAAAAAAACAATGATAAGAAATCATGTTTCTGTGTGGTAAATGACATGACTATGCTAATATGCCAGCTGAAATTTTGGAAATACCTTAAAGAGTACAAGATGTTGGACACCTTAAGTAATTCTGATGCTTAGAAAACAGATAGTTTTGATATCCAAAGTAATTTCTGACATCTGAAAATCTTGCCTTCTGTACCCACACTTCAGTCTCCAGCCACTACAATATTCGTATCCTTATTTTTCATACTTTAAATTTCATGTTTATTATTCAATTATGTCAATGCTGTTCTGTTTCATGATATGCCTGTAAAAGGTATCAGTATTCCTCATACTTCTAACTATATAAATTCCAAGCCAGTGATTTTTCTCATGAAGTTCATAAAAAAGTTAGCCTTTTGTCCTCTGCAATTCTTACTGTAATGAGAATATCTGAAGAACAGAGTTTTAAAAATAATTTTATGGCTCTCTGACAGGAAAAAACATATACCATTTAAATCTCACTGAAGTCCTGCTTCAGAATTCATGATTGGTATATTAAAGAATCATCTCTAGACAAAATAACATGAGATCAAATTTATATAACGTTTCATGTGTCAGCATCACCATGATTTACAACATAATGGTGCAAAATCATGATTTGAAAGAATGACCTCACTTGAACTTTAAATGCTAGAGATACTCATTTGCTCTTCAGAGTAATATGTCAACATTTCACAGGATGACATTTAATTGCCATCCTCAGTCTTCACTAGCAACTATATTCACTGTGATTTGGTACTGAGAGAACACTACTGACGTTGATAGAAACACAAAGAGGTATATTTGTTCCTTTGCCCTTAGAAATGTGATGGCTAAGCTTTCCTGACTTTCTTTTTTCTAAATAAAAATTTCAATTAGGCAGAGATATGAATTCTTTAGAAAAGAAAGATTCATCGTTGTGCAGTTACTTTACATACACAAAGTGGCCATCTCTGAAACATAACAACATTTTTAATGGCATGTAAAAAATTTCACAATTTATTTTAAACTAAAACTTCATTTCAAGCTGCATTAGTTAAAAAAAATTACTTTCTGAAAAAAAAGGACAGCTTTCCACTGGAAAAAACAGTGTGTCTATCAGAATAAGTGGCTTTTATTATTTAGTATTCAAGTTTTCCATTGGCAACATTCAATGGCATTTTCCACTGAAAACCTTAATTATAATTTTTTCTAGTATTCTTTCCTCTAAAATACGCACTATATTTGGTAGAATTCATACAGACAACTTTAGAGCTTTAGAGCATACCCACACTGGACTATTTTCAAAGCATCCTTGTTCTTTCTTTTTTCTGTATTTAAAATAGTGTTTTTCTTAAATAATTGCTATGCTGAGTAAATGTGTAATCTGAGCTGGTGTCTTTTTTAATCTACTTGGGGAAATAAGCATTTTTAAGGAAAATTCCTCTTATTCTAAAGAAAACATATGAGTGACATCAGATGAACTGTCCTCCAAAAGATACCTTTGCTCCCCATTGGCTATAAAAATAGTCTATGATAACCTAGATATAGATGTCTGCATTTGATGTCAGGTGGAAAAATGAAGCCTACTATTAGGTCATACACCATACAAAATAATTTCTCTGTACGTTCTTGGTATGTACATGTAATCAGAAGTTATGATAATATATAATACTTTTACAAGAATGCATGATAAATGATGTATGATACATAAAATCATAGATCTCTAAGTTTATCATATCCAACCATCAGCCCAACATCACTGTGCCTACTAAACCATATCCCAAAGTTGTTAAAATATAATACACAACAATTAGATGAGAAAGTTTCCAAAACTCATACCTGTTGCTTTGTTTGTTATTCAGAGTTGGGGACTTATTTATTTTATTGTCATCACTTCTGGCTGGAATTCTGTCAAAACCACAGAAATTATTTATGATGCACACTCTAGATAGTTTTGGGTATTTTAAACAAAAACCAAACAACAAAACACTTTCAATAAAGTTAAAAGATGGAGAATCACTTTGCCCTGTGTACAGAACAAAAATTCCCCCGTACCAAGACAGGTGTAGAAGAGAAGAACAGAATGAAATTAATAGAACAGAAGCTGAATTAATAGAAATTTAGCACATTAACATCTGAAGAATCTAAGTAGCTCAATGAAAATAAACTATTTCAAAAGGTTATATTCAAACACTAATTCATGTACTCTATCGAGCCTCATTATTGTTAACGATTTATTACGACTCCTTTGAATTAGACCACAATATTAGAAAGAAAGCAATGTTCAATCGAGCATATAAACCACTCCCTTTCCCACTCCCTCGCCATCCCTTGAGAGATGTGAGTCTCATTTTCTTCACAGCCTTTAAAGATCAATGTGATTTGAAAATATTCATGTGTAAAATCCCTGATAAAGCATGGTAGTGACCTACAGGAATAACATCTATCAAAGAAGTTAGACTATTTGTGCTTGAATTTATTTTATTAAGCTATGAAATACATGCTAATAAACAATCATAATTTTCAAGCTCTTAATGGATTCTGCAGTTGCTGCCTAAAACCCTTCTGGATTTTCATGGAAAGCACAATATATCTGTCATAGCTGAAGCATCTGAAGTGCTTATTTTATTTCAACATTCTTCCCATATATGGACTATCACTTAATAAGAATGGAGGGCTCCGAAAAGCTCACATATAAAGTGATGTACATGGAAATAGATAACAAATACCAAGTTGAGAGGGTTATCTTAAATATTTGGTTCGAACAGCTGAAACATATTCTGAGCTCTTATTTACGTATAGAATCACTAAGTTTTAGTTATCTACTCCTGTCTATAAACTGAAGCTATAGATACAAAATAATTAATGCTAGAACTACAATGCACAAAACCTTTTGCATCCTGCCTTCAGCCAAGTATCACAGAATACTGGTGTTTGTAATGAAAAGCCACCAAGGGAGCTCTGTGACACAATCTGCACCAGCATGTGCTTTGAGGCTTTATCAAATCTTAAATTTAACTGTCTTGCACCACTGGCAGCTTGGGACTGTGACTGGCAGTTACAGTTACTCGAAAGATCACTAGAGGTCTCACTAAACCTGCTAGCATTACTACAGATGCAAACGTGCATTACTTCTAGTTCAGAACTATCCCATGAATCAGCATTTCTTTCATGTTTTGTTTCATATTTTCAAGATTTCAGCACAACACTTTAAGCAGTTTTGTCTTTGCTCATTTTAAAGACTTGAAGGGTCCATCTGGCATCCTACTCCATTGCTGCCCCAGGTAGCAGAAGCTTTGAAAAAAGTGACAGAAGAAAGGCAGCTGCAACGTTAATTTCTCCTTGTACAACTTTTCAGCTTCTGACAAGCAGTGATCAAAGAATATCCTCTATTTGCACCCAGAATGCTGTCTCCAGCAAATATCTTTGGCTCAATGATCCATCTTCCTATGTGTTTTTCGGACTCAATTTACATTTCTGGATGCGTGTCCTCTACAATATCCTGTAGTTTTGAGTCCTACAATTAATATATGTGATAAGGGGAAAAAAGCATGGGTTTTTTTAATATTTTTTCCTTTCTTTTTTTTAAATCATTACCTAAACATTTCATACAGTATCTCATTCTTACACTGTAACAAACAGAAAGCATTCATTGCTTAGTCCTAGAATCATAGACTCATAGAATCATCTGTGTTGGAAGGGAGCTTAAAGATCATCCAGTTCCAACCCCCATCCCCATGGTCAGGGACACCTTCTACTCAGCCAGGTTGCTCAAAGCCTCATCCAGCCTGGCCTTGAACACCTTCAGAGATGGGGCAGCCACAACTTCTCTGGACAACCTGTGCCAGTGCCTCACCACCCTGAAAGTCACTTTCCTTATATCATAATAAAATAATACGTATTTTCTAAGATGAGGAAGCTTTGTCTCTTCACACATTCCATGTATTAAAGCTGTTTGATCCCTGTGATAATCCTTTCTCCCCTTTTTCTTCATTTTTTTCTGGTTCTGCTTTAGTTTCTGCACATAAGTAAAATATTGCATGTGATGTTCAAGATGTGCAAAACAGGTTCGTATCACAACCAAACAGTGGTTTCTGGTTTGTTCTCAGTTAACTTTACAGTAATTTCTACCATTCCAAATGATTAGATTATTAATAAAGCAGACAATTAAAATGTCTCATTTGCTTCAGTCCCTTCTCTACGGATCTGATTGCTATAAATGAGGTTAGGATTTATTCTTCCTGGAAGCTATTCTGGAATTAGTAGCATTTAATACTTGGAAAAATAGCAATGTAATTTTCATTGTGGCTATTTTATTCTTTTGTCAAATAATTAGTTAGTTGCTAATAATAAGAGAGAAAGAAATGGATAAATAAAACTTTTCCTCCTATCCAGAAAGGTTGTTTGCAATCATCTGCGTGCTGTCTGAGTTATGATGTGTAGATCTACGTGTCAGTACAAGTATATGCACATCTGCTGCTATCAAGCTATGGATTTCTGCCAAAAACTTAAGTGTGTTTGGTGGGGTTTTTTGTGCTTTCAGCCAGTGGTGTAATTCCATGTATCCATCTGCAACATCTGTTCCAGATTCTTAATTCTGCAACTAATGCTCAGGTTTGGTAGGTATTGGGTTAGACAAAATTTATATCAAACCTATCTTCTTTGAAATTAGCTAAGGCAGTATCCTGGAAGAAAAAAATCTGTGCTTAAAATGTCTTCTAGATGTGTTTTCACTGTCACATTTACACATGCAATGAAGAGCTCAAAATTACTCCTACACTCTTCTGTTTATTTTGGAAATTTTTTAATTAAAACTGCCATTTTAAGATGTAGCTATTGAAGAGACATTCATCCACATAGATCCAGATTCTTTTATCCTAGTCTTTTGGAATATTACAGAAGAGATACTAATCACAATGATGGGAAGATGTTCAGATCTCTGTCTTGAAAACAGGTAACTTCTCAGACATTTTGCAGGATAGAAGACTACCATTTTACAGCATCTTAGCTAGATAAAAATTATTTTCCAAATAGACAACATGACTTAAAATAAATCCTGTGAACAGTTCTAAGAGATCTCCAATATCAAGTCGATTCTTCTCAAGAACTGTCTGCTAGAAGCACTCCTTTAGACTTTATTCTACATCCCAGGAGCATGCTCCATTTTCAGCCCTGACTTTTAGTTTTGAAAGAATGCTTCTTTTTAATAAAGGTGACTAAACAATATAGCTGTTCTACAAGTTGGTCTATTCTAAGCTTGGAAGTTTGTGTTACGGTTGCTCTTGCCAGAAATAATTTATAAGAAAATAAGGGAATTGCACCCCATGGAGAACATCTTTCACAGAGGAAGCAGAAGTACCAAATTTGACTGCAAGCTACAAAAAGATGCTAATAGAAAATAAATTACCACACCCTTCTATGCCTTAGGTTGCAAGTTTGAGGAGATGTAGAACACGTGGTCATCCCTTACACAAGTGTCTGCTAGCAATGGGTGTGCACAAATTAATCCTAGAATGGTTATACTTGGCAGTTTTGGGAATATCAGTGATGAGTGAGGAAAAATAAACAACATGACAGCAACTTCCTCATTGTAATAATTTCAAGATAGAACCATTTATGAACACATTCTGCACTAGTTATCAGAAGTATATATTCACACCTATAATCCTTTTTTTGGATTCTCTGCCATCTGTTGCATATTAAGAACAATTTATGTTAGATGTTTGTGTACATGAAAACACAAAGACAGTCAGTTTATAACTTAAAATAATTCAAACATCTTAATATCTTGGCATAAAGCAAAAAGACGTAGGTAGGCAGAGTAGAAAAGGACAACACTGTTCAGCAACACTGTAGAAAGTGGAATTGTCCTATGACTTCTAAATTAGTCATCAGGTCTCTATGCATGACTATCAAGCCTTAAAAATTGTTTTGAAGTCATACTCTACTTGAATTTCCGAAGGGCTTCATAGAAATTTGCTTTAAGGACTCTTACATAAACTGATATCTAATGTCATAATAGAGAAGGTCCTTTCATGCATAAATAACTGGTTGAAAAGTAGAAAACAAATTTTTGGAATAAACGACTATTTTTTCAAAGTAGAAGGAGGGATTTGTAGAAGACCTGTGTTCTTACATATTCTCACAAATTATCTGGAAAAGAAGGGAAGTGAGATGATGCTGCTTGCCAATGACACTAACTCATGATAGGCAAAACAAATGCTGACTAGCAAGGTTTTCAGAAGTCATCTGCTAGCATGTCAGATTTCTAAAATGGCAGATGACATTCACTTTTCTTAGATACAAACTAGTGTCTGCCAAGAAAAACAATTGATATCTGAACCAGCTGTTTGCACTCGGTAAAGAGGTCTTAGAGCAGGATTCCCCAGCCCGTGGAAGAATTGATAAAGGGGTGATATCACACAGCTCTATAGCCTGTTCTGTTCCAGACTTCTATGGAAAAGGTAAAATTTATGCTACTATTTTCCGTTGTTTCTTACAACAGAAGTAAGGATCATCAAACAAAATTACACAGTGCCAAGACCCAACCAAACAAGTGCACTTTTTCCATGGTGTGCGTTTAAGTGCATCTACTCATAGTCTCAGCATGCTTTTGACACCAGGTGTTAATGGGAGCTGAATTTTGGAGATGGAGGACACAGAAAAAATCTGCAAACACAGATCTGATCATGTCTTAACAGTGGTGAAGGCTGAAGAGGGCATTCAAATTAAGTGTCTGTATGATAAATATATGAATAAATATATGATTCTGATATTTCTACTGATCATTATATGCAGTAGCAGCAAGGATTTGCAAAGAACCAGAGACTTAGTCATGTTCTACTTATCTATTGGAGACACTAATTTCATTTATAGTTTGAGATGCTGGAAACTGTGGAAGAGTGGGTGTTATCTGTACAGAGATACTTATATTTATGAGGACAAGAATACACAGAAATTGATACAGAAAGAGAAGAGCAAGATGTCAAAAGAACCTTCTCTCAAATCACATTCTCATTTATCTCGTTAACAATTCATGCAAAAATCATTCAGTCTTCTACTTAGATGCTTAATAAATAGCAACATTTTTTAAAGACCTGCTGATTTCTTTCATGCTTTTATTTTTAAAACCTTTCACAGGTATGAGAATCACAAAATAAAATACGTACAGAAAAAAACTTACTTATCCAAGTTAGTATCAGACCTGTATCGTCCAAGTACAGCTTTCTGATCTTCCTTTTCATTTGTGCTACTGCTATAAAAAAGGTTAGAAAGCCCACTTTGGTCACTGTTTTTACTAAACAACTCATCATCAATAAAACAATATATATGTCTTGAATTAAGGTATCATGCAGAATTTCAGACTATCCTATTGTCAGCAGATCCAGCCCTACAACCACTGCCATCATCGACAACAATTATTGACATAGAAGTCAGATATACAGTGGAAATATGCATAGATTAAAAGTAAACAAAGCTCCTTCTATAAACAGGATATAATGAAATACTCAATTTTCTTTAACAATATCATTAGAAAAGTGTTCAAATACTCTACTGTACCTGTTTAGGCTATCCTGGGACTTGTATTGATTAAGCACAGCCCTTCCATAGTTTTCATCAGCACTTCAAACAAAAGAAAGACAGTGGTTATTTAAAATTTGAATATTAAAGATGGAAAACTGTTTCTAGACAGAAGACTTCTGCCGTCAATCAGATTTCACAGCTGTCCTCTACCAACATAATCACACCAGCTACAGATCTTTGCATTTTATGACTCCAAACATTTTAGAGTAAGAATTATCTCTTCCCACATGCTGTGCGCAGAACAGATAATGAGGGCATGGTCTAAAGGTGGAGTTTCTAGTGTAATACAAGTCCTAGTTTGCATTCCAGTAAATCTCAACTGATTCTGACTCAAGCTCTTTAAAAGAACTTGTCAAGATTTATAATCTTCATAAAAAGAAAGAGTCAGATTGCATTCTTGCAACCTAAATATATGAAATGTGGGTTTTTTCTTGTAGAGCAGAAGCCTGACATTTCATTAAATGCTCAGTGCTCAGAAGTCTTAATGAAAAACATAGTCATTGAGTCCAGCAGTCTTATACTTCCAAAAGATAATCAGTATCTTGTCAAAATAAGCAAAAAATAGTTATTTGATGAAATTTATGTCATTCCGGTTGATACTATTCATGAAAAACTAGACACTTCAAGAAAATATACAGAGCACACTGACCTAAATACACAAAAAATGTATTTCCTCTCTTTCTTACCTTTCCTCTTCCGGCCTCTTCTTTATCCAGCTGCTGTCTTGCAAAAGAGTCCGTCGTTTATTGATATCATGAGTAGCCTGCTGTCTGCTTTTAATTGCAACAGAGGGACTCTTATTATCTGCAAACGCAGAGAAACATGTCTTGAAAAAGAACTTGTGGGATAATTTTGGAAAATTGAAGTACTATTAGAAAGGCTGAAATATGTAAAATTTAGCACAGATTTAATCTTAAGCTGTCACTCCTGTTTAGTGCAGACCATTCCCTTGAAAAGTTTGTGGCTTAATCCCTTCAAAATTGACAGGACCTCATAAGCCCAGTTTACCATACTAAATTCTGTTTCATCCATAATATGAAGCAGATTGGTGTTATTAATGTAAACAAATATCACAGATCTGATAAAGCTTTTATGAAATATGCATACAACAGCAATTCCAGGAAATTCAGACTAATTAATCTCATTTCCTGGGGTGCTGTCTGCAGTTTCTGTATTTTTAGATGTGCGACAGGATGCGCATTTCTAATGAAAGCTAATCTTGAGATGATCACAAGGTCCTCCACGTACATCCAGCCCAACACGTGCGGATTTTCAGGTTTCTCAGAAGAATCACACTCTATCTGAAGCTTTTTATTCAGTAGCTGAATCACAGAATCATTTGAACGGGAAGGGACCTTAAAGATCATCCAGTTCCAACACCTTCCACCGGATCAGGTTGCTCAACGACTCATACAACCTTGTTTTGAACACCTCCAGGAATGGGGCGTCCATGACTTCTTTGGGCAACCTCTTCCAGTGTTCCACCACCCTCACAGGAAAAAAAAATCTTCCTAATATCTAATCTAAATCTCCCCTCTTTCAGCTTAAAACCATTCCCCTCACCCTATCCCTGCACCCCCTGATAAAGAGCCTCTCCCCAGCCTTTCTGTAGGCCCTTTTTAAGTACTGGAAGGCTTCTATAAAGTGTCTGAAGTCTTTTCTTCTCTAGAATGAAGAAGCCCAGCTCTCTCAGCCTGTCCTTGTATGGGAAGTGCTCCAACCCTCTGATCATTTTTGTGGCTTCCCCTGGACTCGCTGTAATGGATCCATGTCAGGCAACATGAACTCAAACAGGTTCTCTTTTCTAACCAGCAGTGTGGTTTTACTGAACTTCTAATAAAAGCAATACCATTAAGGTCTGTATCTTTATGCTAGATTAAACTAAAACTGGTGTATGGATTCAAAGATTTTTGGGAGGGACAGACACAACATGAACATGGAAGCCTTATCTGCTTATGAAAACAACCTAAAATATCTGTGCCCAACAACACTGATACTTAGTATATTGAGGAACTGACAATACAATGTTCACTTGATTTGTGAGAACATCTATTCCTCACTGTATTAGAAAGCTCATGTTTATCTCATTTGGCTTCCCTTCATAAAGTGTTTGGCATGGAAACAAGCAAAGCAATTCAATGACTCTTTTCCAGTATTCTCAGTTCTTTTTCTTCCCACTTAAGATTCATATAATTGGCCTGTCTGAGGTGAAGAGGAATATTTTCCTGCCATTTTAACATACCCCTTTAAAACACATAACTAAAAGTTGGGTCCAAATATAAACTCCATTTTTAAATTGTGATACTTTCCCTAAACTTTCCCATAAAAGAGAAGATGATACTCTCTACAGCTACGTGAAAGGAGGTTGTAGAGAGGAGGGAGCTGGCCTCTTCTCCCAAGTGACAGGGGACAGGACAAGAGGGAATGGCCTCAAGCTGTGCCAGGGGAGGTTCAGACTGGATATCAGCAAAAAATTTTTCACAGAAATGGTCTTTGGGCACTGGCAGAGGCTACACAGGGAGGTGGTTGAGACACCATCCATGAAGGTAATTAAAAGACAAGTAGACAAGGTGCTTGGGGACATGGTTTAGTGGCAGATGGGACTGGTTGGACTCGATGATCTAAGAGATCTTTTCCAACCTAGTGATTCTATGAAAGATTAAATAAGCAAAATATTTGTCAGCAGCATCCAGTTAACCAACAAACCGACTGAATTTCTCAGGGTTTCCTTCAGAGACCTTCATGATTTTCTCTATGAATTCCTCAGTCTCTGAGCATCCACGCAAAAGGAACACTACCAGATTGCAGGAAACATTATTATTTGGTGTTCAGTAAGAACATTTGACCTTACTATTGTGTACAGAAAGACCATACTTCACAGAAATTGCGTGCAGTCAGTATTATGACATTTGTCAGTGCTGTGTTTTGGCATTTTGCTGTGATTTCTAAGAAAACGTAGCTCTTGCTTTTAATTCAAGAATTTCAGTTGTGGTGATAATATGAAAAATGTCAAATAGCTACCTTAGTGGAACATCAAATCACAACAAAACATCAAAACATTTATTTTAAATGACAGTGGCCAAGACTGATTATTTGAATACACTTTTCTCATGAACAAACCACAGTGGAGTAAAACAATAAAATGTGACCCAAACTGCGTCTGCTCTTATCTGTTGCAGTTCACTGTAGATATGTTCATACTGTAAATGGAAGAAGGCCAGCAAAGGAATTAAAGGATTGGACTGATCATTCATGTCTGCCTAGTTGCAAGCATTCCCTGGCTCTGGGTTGGACTTGCTCTCTCAAAGACTGAGCTGCTAGAGAAGTGACAAACATTTAGGAAACAAGGTGTGATAGAGCAGATGTATGTTGCTGTCTCTTCGCCCTGATGCCAAGGTTTGCCTTTATTTTTTTTTTTGAGCAGCATAGATGCAGCAACTTGAGACCATTGGAAATGAACAGGCATATCAAAGATGAGATTTGTAAGAGTGTGTTGACAATTATGGTACGTTAAGAACAAAAAGTTATCTATTCTCACTGCACAATTTTCACATCAGCCCGTTCACTGCCAGTTGAGCAAGTTTTTGTCGTAAAAATGTTCTTAAAAGCTGACTTTAAAGATCTCAAAAAATGACAACATCCCAATCTTGCCTGCACAGGGCCAGTGATTCATTAAAATATCTGTTAAACACTTGCAAACCGAAAAGAGGAAGGACCTCCATCAGTTTGAACAATAGCATTGTATCATAGTCACTATCAAGAATGGAGATAGTTGTAATTGGCAAACAAGACTATATTAAGTGCGGTTGATCTAAATATTCATTCTTTTGAATATGTTGCTAACACTAGCAATGACTGGCATGTAATAGTAACTTGGATGAACATGTATAGATAGAAAAAAAGCTTTGCAACATCCAGTAATTAAGGATTCAAATGAAGATCCAAAAGCAAAAACTGTACTTTCCCATTCTCATATGTATTTAGATATTTTTAATTTGGTACAATCATTTGTATAAAAAGATAAAGTTAACTTTAGAAGGTGGGAAAAATGTGAGATCAAAAATATGCATTCCAGAGGCAAACCTTCTCTACAGCAAGGATAGCTGTTGGCAACTAAAGGGGTGGAAATGATTCCAACATTCCTTTCATACTAATAGTTTTAGCCAAAAATGCTTGCAACTCTCAGCAATACATTTTAATCTGTACTCTACTGCCAATCATAACCAACTATGAACCTTGAAGAAAAACTCCTCAGTGACACAAACATAACAAAAGCATTTCTATGTATGCAAGAATTACTCAGTATATACCCAACTGTTAAAATTAACCTTGTATATGTAATATTGGCTTTTTTTTCCAATAGCAGTTTAGGAAAGCTGTTATTACCTACCTAAAATTCATCTGGATGTCACAGAAATCATGGCTTTCTTAATTGCTTAGTGCAAAAAAGGGTTTGGGAAATATCCTATAAAGGCTGTAGCCAAGGAATGTATATTGTGTTTTCTTTTAATGAAATATCACAAGAAAATTGCTAATGCATGAGTTTTGCTGAAGACTACTTATTTCAACAAATCAGAGAATGATTGGGGTTGGAAGGGACCTTAAAGATCATCCAGTTCCAACACCCCTGCCATGGGCAGGTGCACTTTCCACTGGATCAGGGTGCTCAAAGAGTCATTTCTCATCTAATGAATTGTCTCCCAATTTTCAACTGAAAATTACATGTAGATCTGATACAGCAGTTCAGGTCACATGAGCACATGCCGATAGAACTTATCTCCTTCTTATTTTGGCAATAAAAAGTTTGTATCCTTAATACAAAAGAGGCAAGTTGTTCCCTGCCATGTGCGCACTCATTTTGGTGTTCTGAGGCCTGGCATGTCCCATCCAAACCAGGTCTTCATTTGCCTCAAAACCTTTCACTCTTTAGAATTATTTTGCGGGTTCAAATGTCATCGTGTCTCCAGTTTTCATTTCTATGTATAGAAAATAAACTACAGCCCTCAACAACTTTTGTCCCTCTAGAGGAACAATGCATCTCATCTGACAATAGTTAAATAGCTTTTCTCTCTCCTTCCCCCCTCCATTTCTCCTCATTTTCCTTGGACAAATCAAAGAGACAGTGGTGATGTCCTGTCTGCCCACTTCCCTCTCAGCTGCCATGCTCCTGTGGGGTTTCTCCAGAAACCATACAACTTCATGGAGGGAAGTGCTGTCTTGCTCTGCACCACCCAGCTCCACTGCTCCATCACACCTCACTGCTCATGTTTCAGCCTAAATGTCTGCCAGTGAAAGCTTATGCACAACATCACAGTCTTGGTGGGTGAAGTGGGTCCTACTGCAAATCTAATAACCAGCCTGTCACATCTGAAGAGTGATGGCATGCCCTGTGAAGGAGCTACATGATGGGTATGGTGATAACTGGAAAGGAGGGAGTCCGTGCCTCAACGTCTAAGAGCAGAAAATGAAGGAGAGTCCATTTTACCGCTTTGATTAGAAGACTGTTTTCGTATGCTGAAAGCTGACATTTTGCTCAGTGGGCTGTCCCTCTGTGGGAACCTAAAAGAAAAAACACACAAAAAAAAAAAAAAAAAAAAAAGAGAAGAGAGAGATGGTGGTGAGATTAGGAATCAGCCCCCAGCCCCAAAGACAGTTCATTCACCAGTTTGATCACCTCTTCACACAACTTTCATCTGATTGATAGGATGGAATGACTTCTCTTGCTGACAATGGTGAACAGATTGCCCAGAGAAGCTGTGGATGAGCCATCCCTGGGGGTGTTCAAGGCCAGGTTGGATAAGGCTTTGAGCCAGTTGAGGGTGTCCCTGCACATGGCAGGGAGGTTGAAACTGTACAATCGTCAAGGTCCCTTCCAACCCAAACCATTCTATGATTTTATGATTCTATGATTCTGTGATTCTATGATTCTATGATTCTAACACTAGCTGCAGCCTTCTTTGAGCTGAAGCTCAGGCACAGAGGTGGCTTTACCTTCACCGATGATGACTCTGTATTCCTACCCTGTGCCTCTGCCTATCACAGTGCCTGTACCTCCTGTTCCTTGTTGGGAGCTCCTTCCCTGAGAACACCGGTCAGGTGGTGAGAGCCTTCAAAGGAGAAGATAGGGTAATAAAGAATGGGGTGAGGTGATTAGCTTAATGGAAAGATGCTATCAGCCTATGGCTCAGAGCTATGCCTGGAGCTCATGTGGGCGCACCCAGCCCTGCTGACTGGTCTCACAGCTCCAGTGTTCCCTGCTCCAAGACAGATTCTTCTGCCCTGCAGCAGTTCTCCAGTCATTGACTTATTCCCTTACCTCAAATCAGGTTAAAAAATAAGCCTCCAAGACTGCTGATTTTAATAAAAATAATTTGGGAGTTGATCTACTCAAAAGATTTCATATTATGCTTTGAATCTGGATTTTGAATATCAGCTTTCCTAGAGAAAGCATCAAGCAGAACATAATGACATTGTAATGACAAAAAAAATCCCCCTTAAGTAAAACAAAAATAAAAAAGCAATCCTAACATCAACTCTCTTAACCAAAAGGATTCCTTTTTGAAAATCAGCATCTTCCAAGAACACCATGTTAAGCTGGAAATCTCCCAACCAGCTCCATTGGTCAGGCTGCCAAAATTGACAGAAACACCAGAAAGCATTTTTTAGTGAAGCAATCATTAAAAATCAGAAACACTCCCTGTTATCTGGGTGACAGAGTTGTCCTGTTCTTTCATAGACATTGAATGTGTAGCTCATTCACCTTAGGCAGAGTGGAATGAGAGACCAAATCCTATGGCTGTTTCTTTACTGATGTAAGATGAAGATGTTGAATTTTATCAAAATAAAATACTGGAAGTAATGGTGACAGTGAAGTATATAAAGCTAGTGGGTTCCACAATGAATTGCACTTAGAGCAGACTTTTTTCTATGTTTTTACTGCCAGACAGTTGGTAAAAGAGCCTAGGTTTGCCAAGAGAAGAAAGCCAGAAACTAAGACCTGGATGTAAACAAACATAGATCTCTTTAGAAAGTAAAGGCATTTAGAAATTAAAGATATAAAATAGCATTGGAGTCCAAAAGTGCACATATATCTTACCTGGTTTTGAAGTTCTGAACATTTATGGGAGTTTAAAATTCTGATATGTTGATTGGAAGGACCTGACCCACACTCCTTTCTTTTAACTGTAGTTCTTGATATCAAGTATACATTGGTACAGTGTGTAGAAAATATGCGACTACTGGATTAGGTTCACACCCAATATTAACATGCTCAGGGCTATAGTGAGCCTTATTTATTTTGCAATAGATTATAAAGTGTCTTTCAAAATTTCTGATGTGTGGTTTTAAGGACACATACACTGAATTTCCTAGAAACTGTTCAGGTAGGTTATCAAACAATCACTTTTCAATAACAACCAATCTTGCTTTTAATTTTCCTGAACTGTCACAAGATGATAGAGAGGGTTCTGATTTATTTAAGTTTTCAGCTTAGCAACAGCTGGACATCTGACAATGATCTTTATTTCAGCAAGTCCCAGGATTACAGAGAGTCTGACATTTCAGTGTATTTCACAATCAGTGAGTGCTGGCACTTCTTCATCTGGAGAAAAAGCAGTAGGTTTGTATAGAAGGAACTTAGATTTCTTTTCTAACAAAGATGTCTAAAGCCGTCACCAAGAGAACTGAGTCATAAAGCTTTGAAAACATAGCCTTCTTTTGTGGAAATAAAACCAAATCTGGTCATTCTGAGGCTTGGAATATCTCATTAAAAGACACATTTTGCAATTCAAACATTTTTCATTAAAAATAACAGGAAATGGCTATGTTGACTTCTATATTATAGCCTTCCTTTCCATAGATTCCTGATGGGAACTGAAATTTCTCTAAGAACCGGCAAGGAAGTATCATACACCATGGTTAAAAATAAACAAGAAAGCCTTAGACATCTGTTCTGAAATACGGATTATCTTAAAGGAAAAAATCCAACCATTTTGAAGCTTGTCTTTAAAATATACAGAATAACTACAAATGCATTTATGACCCTGAGACCTGAAAAGCTACTGGAAACCAGGTTTGCAATTCCTGCTTTTATCGATGCATGACAAAAGAAATTCCATCAAAGGACTAGAATCAGTCTAGAGCAAGCATATTTCTTTTATCTTCCATTATTTAATTGAAACAGTGTTTTGTCTCTTGTCCTATATTCATTTTTAAATGTTTCCAGGGCAAAATAATATTTCTGTTGCGCATGTGTATGGCATCCAGAATAAACTACTACCTAGTCTCCAAGCCTGAAAATAATTTGCATAAATGAATATAAGAAACAGGCACACTCCCTTTTACAGTCAGCACTGAAAATGTGCCAGTTGTTGTGAAATTTTAAATGCAGGCATTTTAGTTCTTCAGAATACTGCCATATTGTCCCTAAGGTATACGTCCTGCTTCAGAACTTTTAAGTTGTATATCAAAAATTAATCCATTAAAATTTAAAATGCAAATTAAAAATATATCCTACTTTAATCTTTATCACAGATAATCAAGAAGCGTTATAGTAAGATTTACATTTCAAGATGTTAGAAATTAAAAGAATCTTGCATAAAGAGGCAGAACACAACTCATCAAAGCAGTATTTTCTTGGTCTTCACTATTATGAACTAAGTGTGTGTATGTGTCTGTGTATGCGGAAAGGGAAATGGACAGGAGACTATGAATATTACATTAGTTTAAAAACTTCAGCTCACAAAGATCTGGAACCATCAGACTGTTCATAGAATCATAGAATGGCTTGGGATGGAAAAGACCTTAAAGATCATTCAGTTCCAACTACCTTGCCATGAGCAGGGACAACTTCCACTGGATCAGGTTGCTCAAAGCCTCATCCAACCTGACTTTGAACACCTTCAGGGATGGGGCTTCCAAAACTGCTCTGGGCAGCCTGTGCCACTGCCTCACCACCCTCACAGGAAAAAATCGGCTTTAAACCTCCCCTCTTTCAGCTTGTTCACACAGGTCAGTGAAGTGTTTGTCTTCAGTCCACAGTTCACTCAAGAGAAAAATAAATTTTAACTTTATAAATTAAATTGTGAGAGAAGTGATGTGCCTCAGTACTATAGTAGTAAGCTACATTCAGGCATTCTGAATAAGATGTCAACCACTGAAGAAAAACAGCTCAGCTGGAATGCAAAACAAAAACAAACAGGAATTCAACTCCACCGTAATTTGAATTTAAAAGCAGCGTCAGGAAAGTTTAAAAGAAAATGAAAACTGCCCCAGGCAGTCCATTGTGCAATTCCCAATAAGTTCTAAGACATGCCATTCTTGGATTCAGACCCACGTCCATTTTCAGGGAAATCCAAATAGAATCCCAAAGAAATCAAGAAAAAAACTTCAGGCTTGATGTTAGGGAAAGTCAAACACCCCTCCAAGCTGGTAGCAAGTTATTCAGAAACTGACACAGGTCTCCAACTCCATTTTTATCACAAATAGCCATATTCACACTTCAGCGTCACCTTTCTGCATCCTATAGTGACTGATCAGCAGAAGACCTCAGGACTGCCTTAAATTCTTGAAGCCAGACCTTTTAGTTTTCCGCTGGTCTGAACACACCCATTCTTCCAACAGAGAGCCCTCTTGCCTGCCTTCTGCTCTTGGCTGTAGCTTTCTACATAATTAGGTTTCACATATATGCATTGCTATATTTAAAATAAATACATAAGAATAATACAAACATTTCCTGCGACAGTCATGTTTTCCACATCAGACTGAACTAGTTACAACCAAAAAAAGCCTTTGTTCTTTAGCTTCTAGCTATGACAGTGATTAAGACCTTATTTATGAATATTTAGAGTATATGTATTTTGCTTTTAATAAACAGTATTTCTTTCTGCAGCTTAGATGTACTGCATGTCATCACATTGTATAATGAGCAATTCAACATAGTTGATGTTGAGGGAGTGTCGAGGGAGGTACACCTTCTACTGTTAAAAGTAGAAACATTTGTTTCCATACTGGAGTTTTGCATATTAAGCATTGCCAAATGTGAACTCCTCAAATAGCCACCAGCCTACTGTTATTAATGATGCAAAAATTTGTAGGCGAACAACTAGTTTTAAAAAAAAATATTCCAGAATTTTTCTGTTTTCTGACTTTCTGTGCTGCATTGTTAAAGCAGCCTGGATTGTAGAGAAGCAACTGAGTCTGGCATGTCCACGTAAAGTGCTACCTGGAATAAACAGGTTTCTTATACAGCTTACTGTCTACTGTTTGCCACACATCCTTAAAGTTCCAACTTTTCAAAACCATCTAATATCACTTTGTTCTTTCCTTATTCTAAATATGAAACTTTCAACCAAATTTTATCTTCCTGAAGGATTATTCTGCTCTTAAGCTGAATATTCAGTGTCTTGTGAGTAATCAGAGCTCAAAGTTTTAAAACTGTTCCAACAGAAATATAATAGAAGGTTAGCAAAATAATTTTCTGCATCCTTTACATTTTAAGCCATTCTGTACTACATCGTTTGTCTTTCATTTCTATGGGATGAATGCAGACAACATGGTACTTTAGATAAAAGCACGTTTGACCCTACTTAATTGCAGATTCAAAGCACACTACAGTATTTCCTTGCCTTCGGTTAACAACTGCTGTGCAGGTCAGCAAACTCTTATTTTCTCCATGATTTCTCTTGAATATGGAAAGACCTACATGTGTAAGCAAGAAACTGATTCAAGCCATTCTGACTTGATACAGATAAGGATCTCGAAACCTTAAAATAAGTCACTGGGAAGATGCATCACTACAGTTGTTGCTCTAGATAGACAACCATAAGTGTGTGAGGAGAAATCTTGCTTGTTTGGAAGTCAACACCAATTTTGTTGTTCTCTACACTGATAATTTCTCCCCTCAAGTATCAGAAGCGCTGTGACTGTGCTATTAGACCTGGCTACCTACCCTTCAACTCAAATAAGAAAATGTGTTTGTAAACATGGCTTCACTTCTTGATCACAGATACAGGCAGTTTCTCAAAGAACCATCCCAGTTAGAGCCACCCGAACCTGTACTATCCTTCACATTTCCAAACATTTGATCTCCTAAAAAGCCTCAAAAGCCCTTTCTTTCAGGTGCAGATCTGAACATTCAACAGGTGCAGCACTTTCTTCCCTACGAAACTGTCGCCAGTATCCACTGCTATAGCTCAGGGTTGTTGGTTGTGTCACGAAATAGAAAGAATAATGGTGTTGCTAACTCAGTACAATACCAAGTGTGTAGTCAGTGTTTAACAAATAAATACTTAAGTATAATTTTTATTCTTCAAAATTCTAAGTGACATGATTTTCTTCATTTGCAGTTAGCTAGTCTTTTTGATCTTTTACTGAAAAATATGTGTAAAAATCACTACATATATTTTACAGGTATTAAACAACAAAAACATGTTCTTAGAATTATTTGTTTCAAGAGTTATAGATCAGAGCAATAGCCATATAATGCAATTGTAAACTTCTGGAAATAATATATTGTGTTTAAATGAATATTTTACTATACAGTTCAGGCCACAGAAGTGATAACAACACTCACAGAAAATAGGAATAGCATGCATGTGTGTAAAAGAGAAAATGGGCAAGGTAGGACTAGAGAACATGTGAATATACAACAGAAATCATTTGGCTTTTTGTAGCAGAGATCTCAAAACTGGTTTTTCAGGACGTGGGTGGAGGAGATTCTGTTTTGAAAGACATTAAGTTTTGGAACTGTCACTAATGTAAAACGAACTGGTAAGTTAGAACACAAATTTGTATGCATTTTCAAATTAGAAATATATGATCAGTTTTAAATAGCTTTTAAAAATAATTTGTTTAATAGAGTGTAGGAGGGGGATGATGATTTTAATTTTTTTATTCAACTCTTTCCTATCACTTTGCTAGATTTTTAATGGAAAACCATTTCTGCTTGTACATAGGGTCATTTTGTGGTACAGATGTCATTGTATTAAAGCAGAATTGGTATTTTTGCTGTACATTTTATAAAGGTGGAAATGAAAGGAAACTGTTGTTATATTTGTTTTCCAAAATCCTGTACTTGAAACAATTAAATAATATTTTAATACTCTTTAATTATCATAAAATTTCCAAAGAAAGAGTAAAGTAATTATAAAACAAACCATCGAGCAAAAATGACATTATATCTGAACTCCTAAACAAACACTTCAGGATCTGGGTTCTAACAGTCAAGTTCTCCATAACTCTTGAAAATCAGGTCCTTTGAAAAAGAATCCTGAATCGGACATTAAGAAATCACAGAACATCTGAATATGTAGGACTTTCAGTAGATGGTACATAAAACCGGAAAAATAAATCCCCTTACCTAGGTATGATAGAAGCTAGTATCCTAGAGTGGCTCAGCGTGGTAAGTCAACCTGGAGATACCTGGAAGTGAGGTACAATCAAGGCAGACAGAGAGCTGAACTGTTGTTCCCCATCCAACTGTTTGAAAAGTCAAGAGACTTCCCCTCAGAGGCTGAGTCACTTAAGGAGGTGGTAGGAGGTGTGGAAAAGGGTGGCTCCTTATAGAAATACCAGATCAATTAGAAGTCCTGGTGCATTTTTATACTTCTGTGTTTGCTGTACTTTTCAAGTGCAGTAGGGCTGGATTTCACCAAATTAAATGCTTTCATGGACCTTGAAAGAGAAAGCCAAGCAATTACTATTTGGAAAAATGCACTACTGTCATTTGGATTTTCCACAGAAATATATGTTGCAGGCCGCCTCTCAGCCAGAGGGTTTCAGGTATTTATACAGGTGAACAGGATAAACACCATATTTCATCAAAGGAAAAATCTGCACAAGCGTTACACAGGGAACACATGCTGAAATCTGATATGCATCAAATGTTTGTATTGTTGGAGTTATGTGGGCAGAAGCAAAAGAACTGTGGGGGAAAACCCTCCCACATAAGACCTGGTTGCAAGTCCCTCTTATCTGTGCAGTCTCTTTCAGTACAGCCTATAACAAATAGAAAGGAGAGAAGAAATGATCTTCCATTTATTTTTTTCCCCTGACAGTGGCTGCAATATTTTTTTTTTTCTGCAGGCTAAGAACCTTTGTTTGCTTGCTGCTAACAAATACAGTTGCAAGGAACATCAACCCCCTTACAAAAATGCTGTATATGACCCTATTGTTCTGATTGAGATACAGAGTCTGTTTTTAAAAGTATTTTACACAAGCCCACACTTACTTTATACTTGGGGAGCTTTTGAAATGAAATATGTAGGATGCAGTTATAGAAGATTCTGAGTAAACTTCAGTCCCATTGTTTCCTGTGAAAATTAAGAATTCCTTTCAACACAGAAGTAGTAAACTCAGACACAAAGAAACTTAGTAAATGTCTATATATAGCCATATTTCTTGTTATTTTTTTTGCTGATGGTTACCGCTTTGTGGGCTTGGTACCTGCAAGGGTGAAGTTATAGTCTAAACGTTGGTTATATCAGATGAAAGACAGCTGATGAAGCAGAGCAATAGACAAGAAAACACCAAGTATAAACTCCTAATTACCACAAGTTTTATCATTAATGACTGCAAACAAGCAAACTTTTCTGAACTTTGTACATCTCATCTTCCATGTTTCTGAAAGTAAAAGTACTTATAGCAGTCCTGGCATGTTCAGGTACACCATAGTATATGTTTATCATGAAGAAAATTTTATAAATACATCTCTTTGTGGGCATATTATGATTTTATAATTTTAACACACATGCACCCCAAATGAAACAGATACCTTTCCTCATAAGCAATGCAAAATGGGAATTAACTTAGAGTTGAAACGGGCATAAAGCTTTGATTTACAATAACATCCAGGACTAGGAATATTTTTTGATTTGAAGTGTTCTTATTTCACAATCCAGGTGCTATACGATGTTAATTTATTATCAATTTACAGTCAAGAGTTCTGTTTGTAAATCTGATATAAGCTTAAACCTCCGTGCAGCACTGCCTTATTTAGCCAAAAAGTCTGAGAAACACAAACAGAGATGTAACCACTACAGTCTAGAGAAATTAAGTTTATGTTTTCCTATGGAAAATTTCCTTTAGATTGGATATTAGAAAAAAGTTGCTTACCAAAAGAGTGGTCAAGCATTGAAACAAACTTCCCAAGAATTTAGTGGAGTCTCCTTCCCTGGAGGTGTTCAAAAAACATGGCACTTCAGGACATGGTATAGTAAGCACGGTGATGTTGGGCTGATAGTTGGACTGGATGAACTTCAAGGTCTTTTACAACCTTAATTATTCTATGATTCTATGATTCTATAATTCTACTTCTATAACTTTTGAACATAGAGAAGAAAATACTGGTACAGAAAGCCAGTTCTGCTACACAAAATAAGCCAGTGCACACTTGCTGAGGGTGCACTTGGTCTTAGTGCCTGTATCATCAAGGAAATTATTAAACTGCACCAGTCCCAGTACAGTCCCCTGAGGGATACCAGTTGTCATGAATCTCCATCTGGACATCGAGTTATTGACCACTACGCTCTGAATACAACATTCCAACCAATTCCTTATTCAGAAACAGACAACCCATCAACTTCATATCTCTCCAATTTAGAGAGAAGGATGTTCTGGGGGACGATGCCAAAGGCTTTGCAGAAGTCCAGATAGATCACACTGATCTGGGTCCACTGATGTCATCATCCCATCACAGAAAGCCGCTAGGTTGTTGAGGCAGGACTCGCCCTTGGTGAAGCCACGCTGGCCGTCTTGAATCACCTCCCTGTCCTCCATGTGCTTTAGCACAGCTTCTAGGAGGATCTGTTCCATGATATTCCCAGGCACAGAGGTGAGACTGACAGGTCACTAGTACCCAGGTTCATCCTTTCTACCCTTTCTAGAAAAGGACACAATGTTGCCCTTTTTCCAGTGATCAAGGACTTTCCCAGACTGCTGTGACTTTTGAAATATCATCAAGACTGGCTTGGCAACCACATCAGCCAGTTCCCTCGGGACTCTGTAATGTACCTCATCTGGTCCCATAGATTTAGTGATGTTCAGGTTGCTCAGGTGGTCACGAATCTAATCTTTCTCTGCATTGGGAGGGGCTTTACTCCCTTAGCCCCCATCTTTTTGGTGATTGACTTATGAGGGGTGAGGAGAAAGTTTGACAGTGAAGTCTGAGGCAAAAAAATGTCTAAGTACCTCAGCCTTCTCCTTGTCCATTGATAAAAAGTTACCATGTTTGTTCATTGCTGGGGCTACACTTTCTTTAACCTTCTGTTTCTGGTTGACATAACCATAGAAGCCCTTCTTGTTATTCTTTGTTTCCCTTGCCAAGTTCAACTCCAGCTGTGCATTGACCTAATTCAGCTGCACCTTGGCCTTATCCAGGTTTGTTTCGCTGTACCACAAATGATGTATTACAAAGGCAGACATCCCCAGGCTGTGTGAAGTGTTCTGCCGTCTGATTTAGAGAACAGTCTTGTTTCGTTCTCTAGTTTAAGGTCCTTATTTAATTGGAGGAGGACAGAAAAATAGGTACACTGAAGTTTAATTGGTCAGACTATATCAGAGTTGGGGCTGTCCTATGTGGGGATAGGAGCTGGACTCGGTGATCTCTGTGGGTCCCTTCCAAATCAGGTCATGCTGTGATTCTGTGATTTTAATTATATCATCTCATTTAGTCCCTTTCTCACTCATGAGAAAATTCTCCAGGTGTAGCACAGATAATATTCTGGACCCAGATTTTCAGCAGATCAAAAAAGATCAATGCAAAAAAACATACAAATAAGTATATGCTTCTTCCTCCAATGACTTTTAATCAGCAGATGTAATCACCACATTGGGCTATGCTTTACCATTGATATATCAAACAGAAAAGTGCTTTGGGGATGATAGTAGCTAATTTCATAACTACCTATCACCATAATGTTTATATAATCTGCTTGCTGGGAGTTCAGTAAATATTCTGCTTTTCTCGACATTCTCTCAAGAAAGAAGAAGAACTTTTCTGAAAAACAGATATAAATATAAATGCCCACATCCACAGTTGATATGTTGGGATATAACCTCACCAAAATAATTCTGACATCTTGATGTACACTAGCAGAGTGCATGGCCTGACACGATTTATGAGAGAAAATGGAAAGGTCTTAGAATTCCTACCTATGTTAACCGCTCTTTTTAATTTACTAATTACAAGCAATAGGGTCATATTACTGATTAGTAATCAGAGGTCACTATCTGTTGCTGCTTAGACAGCTAACATATTTTGGAGGCTGTTTCTAGCAAGTCCATTTTAAATACCTCAACAATGGAGGCTTAGGCTTATTTGTCATCCAAAGATTTCCTAAAATGCCTCCCAAGAAAGTGCCAGTAGGGGCCACTGACTTTTAAAATGCAGTAGCACTGGCAGAAAAGTGAACATAACTAGCTCATAAATGCCATAATTTAGGTTTGAATTGTTTATTTGGTGTTATTAAAGTCAAATGGATGTAACACCCTACAGTGATAATACATTATCACGCTTCCCAATTCTCACCATTCTCTGAACAAGATGGTTGTGCTCTTGGTATTTAGCTTTAGTTTATGTCTCTTGACTGCTAGTAAGATGAATTTTCTCTACATGATTTTCTTGTCAATTTCTGTTACGTTTCCATTTTTAAACACAAAACATACTGCAAAATACTGTGCTACCTCTATGTCCTTATTAAGATTTATGAGATGTCTGTCATATAAAAATAATATAATGCAGTCAGCCTTGAGCTTTTATGTAGTTTCACAGGAGAGAGATGGGGATGAGCAATGACTCAGCAGGCAACTTTTTGGACAAATACCATTCTGTGACTCCTCCTCAAAAGGGAGCATTACATGATCAAATACATTTTTTCATACACACAGTCCTACAAAAGAGACATCCTGTAATACTTCAAACCTTCCAGGCAGGATGGGTAAACCATTGTCTTGCTATTATTATTAAGTCAAAAGGAGAAGAGTCATTTAGGCAAAAAAAAGCACTCAGTGCAGCAAATATAATGCTACTTAGCATAGAAAAGGAAGCAGTGCTCATGTTTAGGGGTAAAATCTTCCTCTTGAAGATGACTAACACAACGAATTCTCCTCCCTTAATCCCTAGTCCAGCCCCATGTAAAATAAGGGGATTCTTAGGACTTCTCTATGCTATCTGCATGAACAGAGGTACTTTTCAACCCTGGTCATAATTAACCAATGGAATATATTGCCTATGGGTACACCCTTAATGAGGGTGTACACAATCGTTGTGTGAATCCCAATAGCATTCACGACTGTAACAGAGAGGAGAGGGAGAACTAAGGAGTAAGATTTTTTTCCATGGGCAGGTTATTCCATCACTAGACTCTCATGGGATTTCTTTAACTTCCTCCTGAAGATTCTGGTCCTCCTGCTTCTAGACAGACATCTCAAATTGAACTAATGATGTGAATGAGATGGAAACTCCCTTTCTTCATGGGCATTGTATCTCAGACTAAAATGCAGGTTTTAAAGGTACACAAGCAATGTTGTGGGCAGCCTTGCAAAGGCCAGCTACTGACAGGTGACCTGACCCTAAACTGACCAACAGAGTATCCCGTCCCATATACATCATGCTTGGTATAAAACCGAAAGGTCACAAGGGTCTTATTCTCTTCTGCGATGGCTGACATCCAGTGAGGACCTCATCTGGCTGATCGCTCCTGATCCCAGATCCATGTGTTCCTGAACCCAGTTCCTGAGTGCAGCTCCCTCCTAGCCATGGACCTATTCCCTCATGTCTGCTCTGCAGCATCTGTGGTGATATATAGTCATCGAGGGAAGGGGGCAAGATCTCATACGTTCATATATATTTTGGTATTTTCTAATTATTTTCATTATTAGCATTATTGTTATAATGTCATTAAATCTGTAGTTTCAGTTTCCAGCCTGTAAGTATTATTCTTCTCATTTCCCTCTCCCTTTTTATTGTGGGGGGAGGTGGGACGATTTTGGAAGCTCAACTGTACAGTTTTTAGCTGCCAAAATTTAGCTCAATTGTGGCATTTGGTTATGTTACTGTTAAAGGGAGTAAAGGGAGCACAACATTTCAGTAAGCCTGATATGAAAGGGATGACACTGAGTTTTATGGATCAACCTTTGCCAGCCCAGTTTGTTTCCTACTGCTGTTGCAGGTTGCCATTCCTGGGGAAGACCTTTCAGCTGGTATGCAGTCCTTTCAGCTGGTAAGGTATGCAGTCCTGTTTAACCACACCTGCCTGAGTACAGGAAGCACTGTCAGAGATTGTTCATATGCATATTTTAAATGCTAAGAAAACATTAGTGACAAGGCAGATGTGTTTGGCGGCCCATTGTTCTCCCAAAAGGTGTGGCAAAGTTCATAAACTAAAGACAGAAGAAAAGAATTGCTATAAATAATACGCAAAATGTCTAAACCTTTTCACTGCATCTATTTGCCACAGAAAATAGCTAAGCAGTGTCTTCTATTTTCCTTTCTAAAATTGCTTGGCAGAGAAAAATGCTAATCATAGCAGATGCCAGCACGTTTCATGAAGATACATAATCTTTAGCATTAGTGGGCCAGATTTTCCCACAATGTGAATACCTCTGTGCTCTGCAAATGAGTGAAACATCTTGCTGAAGTCCCTGAAAGTTTGGCCCATAGTATACTAGACTTCGAATCATAGAATGGTTTGGGTTGGAAGAGACATTAAAGCCCATCCAGTTCCAAACCCCTTCCACTGGATCAGGTTGCTCAAAGCCTGGCCCTGAACACCTCGAGCAATGGGGCATCTGCAGTTTCTCTGAGTAACCTGTTCCAGTGCCTCACCACCCTCACAGTAAAAAAATTCTTCCTCATATCTAATCTACATCTCCCCACTTTCAGTTTAAATCCTTTTTCAGCTTAACTTGTGTATCTCAATCTTGCACCATTGCCATTACTACTTTAGTTAAAGAACACAAAGAGTTACTGATAAAATCAGTTATCTAAGGAAAATTGTGATGAAAACCTGGCCAAGTCAAATGACATGAGTGGTACCGGCTGTAACCAGTTTTGTAGCTTATATGATTGGTAAATAGCTTATTTTTTAATGTGATACCATCATCTGAATTAACAAAGAACATTCGCACAGGAGGTTAAATAAACCAAAGTCAAACTCTGATCAATAGTGACAATTACGATTAGATGTGCATTTTTCAGTAAACAGTAAAAAAGACTTTATGATAGCCCCATCTCCTAAAAATCCTCGCCAGGAGACCTGTGGGAAAGAACCAACAGCACTTATCTCAGGGAAAGCCATCTTGTTAAACAATGTTAGAGGAACAGAAATTGCGAGGAGGAAAGTTTCTTCCTGATCCATATCTGAAATTTTCTTACATCAATTCATTGGTCATGAGTACTGTAAATACATAGCAAACAATCCTCCCTGGGGTATTCTTTTTATAGTGCAGATAAGGAGATCTATCTCCCCCATCAAATTATTTCACGCGAGGAGCTTCAAATTATACCAGTCTGATAGACAGTGTTTCTCTCTTTGTCCTGGTATTGTTCAGGGTTTATCTGCTATTTCTCTTAGTATTTAGATCAAATTAGTTGATTGAGAACTTAACTGTCATTTGAAAACCTATATGGAAATTTTGTACCAGTGCAAAAAAACCCCATGAATCTATATTCCACCTATTTAATGAAATTTTCATTCTGCAGGTGGGTTCAATGCCGGTGTTACCAGTACATGTAACTGCTGTGCATGCCAGCCAAGTGTAACAGATTGTGATCCTTTTCTCTATCCACATCAAAGCTGAATATAAGCAGGGAAGAAAGGTAGGGTTTTCCTCATTCCTGGAAGATGCTGCCTGTTGTACAGAATGACTTCTTGTAAAAGCGTTGTTAGAAAACACATTCCAAAATCAATAACTGCAGAAGCAAGACAAAGACCAGAAATAGGAATTAGAAAGGACAGCTGAACTTAAAAAGGTTCAGAGAAGGACAAAAAAAGATGATCAAAGATACAAAGTTACTTCTTCACACAAAGGACAAATTCATCATCTAAGTTCCTTTTAGTGTGGTAAAGGAATATCTGAAAGGAGGTATCAGCAACCTAAACAAAATTATAAACAGTATAAGAAGGATATCTTACAATTCTCCCCAGTACAAGAGCTATTTTGCATCAAAATTGAACTGGGAGAGGAGTGGGGAAAGAAAGAAGAAGAGGTGTTTCTGCCTACACTATGTATGTAATCTGTTCTTGCTTCAGAAATCTGTTTCCAACAGTTTATGAAATACAACAGTTTATTTACATACATCTGTATCTGTACTTGTGTGTGTATGTGTGGATGCATGTGTGGGTATCTGTACATAAACCAGTTCAACGAGAAACAAGATAAGATGGTGGAATAGAAATCCTTTGCTGGTTACTAAGTAAACAGAGAGTATAGTTGTGTAAGAAAGACCCCAACATGCAAATTGATGGACTGTAAAAGCATTCAGGGAAAGCAACTTATATGCTGTTCTCCCACTCTTCCCTCAGCATCTGCTTTTGTTAATTATTAGAGATAGAATATTGGGCTAAATAGACATTTGGGCTGACCAAGGATTGCCAATCCTATATTATGCACCATGTATGGCCAAAATTTGCATAAGGCACATAACTAAAATTGCATTAAAATTGTTCCCTATTTCTTTGCTGTAAACAATTAACAATGCAATCAATTTGATACCAAATTTTTGTAGAATGTTGATCTTTTAGGTATTAAAATAAGCCAACTGTCAGCCAAGACTTTCATCATTGCCATTTTAATTTCTTCAGACTGAATTTCCTCGCTAGTTACGTGACAAATGCAAAGTATGTATATATGTAAATTTGGAGAGTACTGCATTTTGTTAGCACACGTTCAAGACCCTTTTCTTACTTACAAATACCTCTGCAGTCATATAGAATTGCTCAGCTGTTCAAGTAACGGATAAAATAGCAAGGCAGATTTATGTTATGTGTTGAAATGTAGGTCATCTGCAGGAGTAAAATAGAAAATGGTATGACAGAAGTGGCATCTTCCCTTCATGTTCCCCTCCCAGCTTCTCTGGAGAAGAATTTAGCTGTGTCATTGTCCTCCCTTGTCCACGGAAGCAGAATGATTAATAGCTTTTCCAAGCATATTCCAAGGAATAAATTTCAGGGGCAGATTTCAATCACAAACAGAATTATGTGAAAGAAAGGAGAATACATTTCCTAATTGAACTCATCTGCAAGTAAGGCTTCATGGGCTGAGAGGCTGAAGAAACAGCTGAGCTCTCGTCTTGCCTTTACAAAATACTTCTCTTTTGATATAATCTGGCCTATAGACAGTTAAAATGGTAAGGAAGTTAGTACATTTTAAATATCAACTTCTCCTTCCCTTTTATTCTGAGTAAATTATATTCTTCTGAATAATTGTTTTCAAAACTGTGAGTACTTTGGAAAGAATGTTGGCAGAAACAATCTTTTACATAAGTTTCAATGTTCAGTACACAAAGTATTGAGCTGAAGGTTTTTTCATTTGTTTTTGCTGCTGTTGTGCAATGACAAGGGCTGGGCATTAGAACAGGAAGATTTCCAAATAATTTGTGTGATATTACAAGGGAAAAGAGTCAGAACAGAATTATTGTAATTATCTGAATGTAATCATGGAGTCCCGTATCAGTTCCTGAAGCTCCAGATCCTGGCACTGTGCTACAGGAGTACAGCATGAAGAACTCTGTAATTTCAAGAGAGGGCTGCTCTGGATCCTTGTGCATGCTATTATACTGAGAAAATTAAATGCCAGTTAATGTCTAAGTAAATAATGTGAACTCTACTCAATGAAAGGAGAAGCCAAGCCTGTAACAGCTATTTTCAAACACTTGTTTTCTCAGAGCTGGGCAAGATTTTCCATCACAGGCTCTATTTAATAAAAAAGCTAGGCTACATCAAAAGTTTGGCTCCTGTGTTTACATTTGTCACTCAAGGCTCCCCTAAAGCAGTTTATCTTACTCTGATGTAGAAGACTAAAGTAGGTCAGAGTATTGGGCTCTAGAAGTTACTATTTTTCTCCAGGGAGCCCAAGATGACAAATCAGACACAGATGTAGGCATCTACATGGTAAACACCTAGATGTGTCAGATGAATATCATGTAATTAGCATGGCAAGCTGTAGGCAATCCAGGAGACTCCTGGAGTGCATTGAGGATAACTTTTTAGTCCAGCTGATAGAGAACCCCACCCGAGGAGATGCAATATTGTACCTTATCGTCACTAATACAAGTGAACTCATCAGTGATATTAGGATTGGAGGCGGCCTGGACTGCAGTGATCATGCATTGGTGGAGTTCAAGGTCCAGAGGGATATGGGACAGATGAGGAGTGAAATCAGGACACTAAATTTCAGGAAAGCAGACTTCCAGCTCTTCAAGGAGTTAGTCAGTAGGACCCCTGGGACATGATCCTCTGAGACAAGGGAGTAGAACAGAACTGGAAAATATTCAAGGATGCTTTCCATAAAGCGCAAGAGTGCTCAGTCCCCGTATGTAGAAAATCAGGCAGGGAAGAGACCGACATGGCTGAGTTGAGGCCTGCTGGTTAAACTAAAGAAGAGGGAACTGCACAGGCAGTGCAAGCAGGGACAGGGAACCTGGGATGTGTATAGGGATGCTGCTCGGTTCTGTAGGGATGAGGTCAGGAAGGCCAAGGCACAGCTGGAGCTGAACTTGGCAAGGGAAGTAAGAACTAACAAGAAGGGCTTCTACAGGCACGTCTATCAAAGGAGGAAAAAGAGAACGCATCCCCACTGATGGTTGGAAATGGTGACCCTATATCAAGAGACAAGGCGAAGGCTAAGGTACTTAACATTTTTGCCTCAGTCTTCACTGATAACCACTCTCCTCACACCTCCTGGGTCATGGGATGGCAAGATGGTGACCAGGGGGGTAAACCCCCTCCCACAGGAGAGGAGGATCAAGTTCATGACCACCTGGTGAACCTGAACATATATAAGTCTATGGGACCTGATGAGATGCATCCCAGAGTCCTGAGGGAACTGGCCGATGTAGTTGCCAAGGCACTCTCCATGATATTTAAAAAGTCATGGCAATCAGGAGAAGTCCCTGGTAACTGGAAGAAGGGTAACATTGTGGCCATTTTTAAAAAGGGTAGAAAACATGACCCTGAGAACTACTGACCTGTCAGCCTCACCTCTGTGCCTGCAAAGATCATGAAACAGTTTAGCTGTGCTAAAGCACATGGAAGACATGGGGATGATTAATGGCAGCCAGCACGGTCTCACCAGGGGAAAATCCTGTATGATCAACTTAGTAGCTTTCTTAGTAGCTTTCTATGATGGCATCACCACAGCAGTGGACATGGGTAAACCGATGGATGTGATCTATCTAGACTTCTGTAAAGCCTTTGACATCATCCTGGAGAAGAGAAGGCTCAGAGGAGATATAGCGACGTTCCAGTACCTGAAAGGGGTCTACAAGAAAGCTTCAGAGGGACTGTTCATAAAGGCTTGTGGTGATAGGATGAGGGGGAACAGGTATGAACTGGAGAGGGGCAAATTTAGACTAGACATTAGGAAGAACTGAGAGTGGTGAGGCACTGGGACAGGTTGCCCAGGGAAGCTGTGGCTGCCCCATCCCTGGAGGTGTTCAAGGCCAGGTTGGATGGGTCCTTGGGCAGCCTGATCTAGTGGCAGGTGTTCCTTCCCATGGTAGGGGGTTGGAACTGGATGATCTTTACTGCCCCTTCCAACCCTAACCATTCTATGATTCTCTGATTCTATGATTCTAATGGCAGGATTTCAAATAAACCTTTTGCTTCTTGCCAAAATAAAATGAAAAGGAAATAAGCATGCAGACTTTTTTTTCTCTGTGTCTGGCCAAAATTCAAGTCACAAAGCTCATTCTGCAGTCTCAGCAGTACTGCATCTATAGCACATCAAAATTTGTCTCATTCTTAAGCAAACTAGATGTCCTGTGATGCATTGTAGAAAATAACTTCCCTGTTCACTGTGGCCGCTTAAGACAAAAAGTTTGACAAGGAAACTATAATCTAGCCATGTGAGAATTTGACACACAGAAAAACTGTAAGACAAAAGGAGAGAAAAAAATCATTGTACTTTCCTGGAAGTTCTGTACCTTTCATTCACAGGTACAAAGGAAATATTCCTTTTATTTTCAGAAGGAGTATATCAGATATTTCCAGATTTTAGCCCTCTAGTTATAGCAACAGTAGGACTTGAATTTTTGGGTTTAGGAGCTTTACTTGTAGTTCACTGTATTTATCCTGTTCAGATCCCTGTACTGCAGACAAACCAGTATAAATGAGATTTTGCATCTTCTGAGAAACTGTGAACAGAATCTCCACAGTATTGTGCCTTAATCAGCATCATTGAAATCTTTTCCTTTTATTAATTTTCATTTTGAAATATGCAATTCTATTCCAGAATATTTGAAACGTTTAAACTGATAGTGCTAAACACATTTTAGGTTGAAATAGAAAGCTCCGAGTCAGCGAGCTATATTGTAGCTTAATTATATGACCAGGTTGGGTGTGTGAAAATAGCCACCGCATACTGGAGAATAAATTGCTGGGTTTGGTTTTTCTTGATTTACAAGTTGCTATAAGAGGCGCATGTTCCCAGGGAGTGGTGAAAAATAGGGGTGTGCTAAACAGGTTTAAGAACATTTTAAAGAGACACTGTCAGTTTTGAGACGTAGTAGTTGGTGCACTTCCTCCTTCCTTCCAAATAACATTTTCTGTTTCTGTGGTTACAAACAGCTGAGCTGCACCCTGCCTCTCTTTTTAACTGATACCACAAAATCCAGTGTAGCAGTGTGCGTCACATTGGTTGCTCTCTCTGTCTTTTTCTCTTTTTTTTTTTTACCACCATGTGAGGAAATAAAACTGCCAGAACTGCTGTTCTTTGCACTCCTTGGAGGGCAGAATTCATATGCCATCAAGTCCAGCCAGTAAAAATTTGCGGTTTTCTGTAAAAATACTTGTGGTGAGGACATGCAACATTTGGATCAAAGTATTTCTCCACTCAGAGTAGTACTGAATTTATTTGCTAATGTTTCTGGGGCCACCACTCAAAGGTCTGAAATACCCTAATCCAAAGTCAGGGCTGCAAGTTCCCAGGAATGCTGACAAAAATCACATGAAGAGCGAAGGTTTGGAGCACAAGTCTTATGAGGAGTGGTAGAGAGAACTGTGATTGTTTAACCTGGAGAAAAGGAGGCTGAAGGGAGACCTTATGACTCTCTACAACTACCTGAAAGGAGCTCATAGCAAAGTGGGTGTTTGTCTCTTCTCCCAAGTAACAAGTGATAGGATGAGAGGAAATGTCCTCAAGTTGCATCAGAAGATGTTAGATATTAGAAAAAAATTCATTACTGAAAGAGTGGTCAAGCATAGGAACATACTGCCCAGGGAAGTGGTGGAGTCGTCATCCCTGTAGGGGTTCAAAAAAGATGTGGCAGTTAGGGACATGGTTTGGTGTGCATGGTGGTGTTGGGGTGATAGTTGTACTTGATGATCTTAGAGGTCTTTTCCAACCTTAGTGATTTTATGATTTCTGTGGTTCTATGATATTTAACCTGAATTTTCTTGTTTCTCAAAAGTTTTGAATGGAGAATGGACATAATTAGAAATCTCTTATACACATAGCATTGGCTTTGAGCCTTGAAGATCTACTGGATATTTTCTCCTTTTGAATATCCTACCGGAACTAAGGAAAATTCCAATTGAAACTGAGAGCAATCTTTCTTAAATAGATTTCTCATGTGATGACTGGAATATCAATTTCAATCCCTTGCTTAGTATAGGAGAATAGAATTAGCAGAGCACAATGTAAATACCAACTTCAGTCTGCCATTATGGCCAATAAGGCTGAAGTCTTTGTTTGGAAGGATTCAATCTCACTCTCTAGGGAAAATTTTAAATCATTTTCTTTTTCTGCCCCAGCTGGGAGGTATGTTAAATTTTGAATCTCTCCTGTGTCATAATACTACTTACAGTGCTATCTGACATTGTTTGTAACAGAAACATTCAGTGTCAAAAGGTCCAGTATTTAGTTGTTTGAGAAAATACACATTTTAAATCCCCCTTCCAAAGGTAATAAGAGAGTACTATGACACACGCAAAAATCATTGTTAGCCAGACCAAAACATAGTCCACTAAAAGAGGAGAGCAGGGATGTGACTTGCAAGTGCCGCTGTCTGGAAGAAGCACAGCAGATGGAGACTGAAATTGGGAAGCAGGTAGCAAAGTAACCAGAGAAGAGCTGAAATAGAAATGAAAGAGAAAGATGTCAAAATGAAAATGGAAGCAAGCAGAAAAGGACCTAGAAGGTCAAAGATCTGATCTCACATACTGACATTGCCAATCCTACAGAGTTGTGCTTATGAAGGGTTACGAGAAGTGTATCCTTATATATGAAAATCAATGTTTCCTACTTTTTTTTAGGCAATGATAAAAGTGTTAGCACAAAAACTATAGCAACCATTTCCCCGGAAATCTTATACTTTTGAAAAACTGCAATCAAATGAAGAGAAACAGGATGAGCAGTGATGTTGCATGAGAGCTATGTCATGAACAATGCATGGCATGTCAGCTATTCCTTCCACATGGCTTGTGATTGGGACAGATTAACATCTGAATTATGCGGCAGAAGGAGCAAATAACACACAGGAAGAGAAAGGATGAGTGCTCAGCTGCAAACAAGGGAATCAAGAGATTTGAAAACAATGCCGCAAACAAGTTACCCTTCATGCAGAATGGCAAGTTTAGTTATAGCCTCTTAATACAAATTTTCTTAGGGTTTTGTGAGGTCAGTTTCCTAAACAGTCAAAGGTATAATTGCAGGGTCCACCTGTTCAGGAAACGCCACAGAGACTGTTATGAATCAGTATCTCTGTCATTCATCTAGCTGCACAGTGTGGTGACCCAGTAAACGGGTGTTGACAATAGGTTTTGTAGTGAACAGCAAGGGTGTGGTTTCATTATTAAACTGATCTTTTACCACATTCCCATCAAAATGAACAGTTCTGCTTTCTCTGTCCTGCCCTTGAACAAGCTCTTCATCTAGTCGCTTAGTTTGTGTCAGTCAGATCAGCAGACATTGTGATCCAATTCACTGCAAGTCTCACAATTAAAAGAACTGAAGCAAAGCAAAGGGCTCTTTGTCAGAGAATGCAGGGATAGGACAAGGGGGAGTGATTTTGAGCTGAAAGAGGGGAGATTTAGATTAGATATAAGGAAAAAAATTCTTTCCTGTGAGGGTGGTGAGGCACTGGAAGAGGTTGCTCAGAGAAGTTGTGGTTGCCCCATCCCTGGAGATGTTGAAGACCAGGTTGGATGAGGCTTTGAGCACTCTGATCCAGCAGAAGGTATCCCTGCCTATGATGTGTGGGGGTGGGGATGGAGACTAGATGATCTTTTATGTTCCTTCCAACACAAACCATTCTGTGATTCATTGATTCTATGCTGGGTGGCGGGGAGAAAGATACAGGGCAGGGCAAGACCACACCATGGTTGTAGCGTGCTATTAGGTGGCTTACACCAGTAAAAAAAACAGCTCTTAAAGTTAGCATTTTAATTTAGTAACTACTGAGCCAAAAGGACAGTTCATACCTCAAAATCAATACTTGAATCTCTCTGTAAATTCAAGCACATTGTTATTAGTGATTTCTCTTCCTTAGATTTTTTTCCCTGCCCTAATAGCCACAGATTTTTTTAAAACAAGGGAAGTTTCCCACAGGTTTTCAATTGAAAGGACCTTCCTAGCACTTAGGAGGAACCATCCATGGCCTTTCAGAGTACGTCCTAATTTTCTTGAAGTACTACATTAGCTTTCCTCTCATCTACAAAATACATCTTGCTCAAATCTCTACACATACATATGGTAAAAGCTATTAAAAACTGGGTAATATGGGAAATTTGCAATTATTCCCCATACATAATCTTTTCCATATGGAAGAACTTTTTCTGATCTCAACATCTGTTTTCATGTTAGTGGTCTTTGATATCTTTCCGGCGCTGTGGGGAAGGGTAAAACTTGAGGATGGGGACCACTATCACTTTAGATATTAAGAAATTCATCTGACCTCCAAAGCAGACAATAACTCAAAAAAAAAAAAAAAAGACATCCTTCTTATGTTTCTCCACCACTAGCCTTGAAGATTGACTATACCAGTTTTGACTGAGATAGAATTTTCTTCATAGTCTCTGTACTTTGGATCTGTGACCAAACCAGTGCTGATAACACAGGGATGTCTTCATTATTGCTGAGCAGTGCCTGCACAGACTCAAGGCCTTTTCTGTTTCTCATGTTTCCCCACCAGCAACTAGGCTGGGGACGCACAAGAAGTTAGGAGGGGATACAGCAGAGACAGTTGACTCCAACTAAGGGATATCCCATAACGTGGTATTATGATCAGGATAAAAGCTGGGGGAGAGGAGGAAAGGGAGACTTTTGAAGTTAATGGCATTTGTCTTACCAAGTATCTGTTATGTATGATGGAACCCTGCTTTCCTGGAGATGGCCAGACACCTGCCTGCTGATGGGAAGTGGTGAACTAATTCCTTATTTTGCTTTGCTTGTCCATGCAGATCTTGCTTTAACTTTCGGTGCCTGGTTGGGCTTTGAATATATACAACAATAGAGATTCCACAACTTTTCTGACAACCTGTCTCAGTGCTTAACTAACCTGCAGTAAAATGTCTTCTTGTTATCAGATGAAATTTAATTTTTAATTTTGTGCCGGTTACCTCTTGTCCTGTCAGTGGACATGAGTGAGAAGAATCTGGCTGCCTCTTTATTCCCTCCCCTGGTGAGTTCCCCCTAAGCCTTCTTTCCTCCAGGCTGAACAGTCCCTGCTGTATCATCCTCTTCTCATATGAAACATGCTCCAGTCCTTTATACATCGTTGTGGCTCCACACTGGACTCACTCCAGTAAGTCCGTATCTCTCTTGCACTGGGTAGTCCAGAACTGTATGCATTACTCCAGTTGTGGCCTCAACAATGGTGAAGAGAAGAAGGATCACCTCCCTCAACCTGCTAGCAATGCTCTTACTACCATACCCCAGGAGGATGCTGGGCTTTTATGGCTATGAAGATTGCATCGCTGACTCATAGTCATCTGTTGTCCACCACCTGGACCACTCCAAGAACCTTCTAAGCAAAGCAAGTTCCCAGCCAGTGAGTCCCCAATGCGTATTGGGGCTCCCAGACTTTGCAGTCACACTTTTTGAAGTTGAAGCGAATCCTTTTTGCCCTGTTCTCCATCTTGCTAAGGTCTCTCTGAATGGCAGCACAACAACCTGTTAGTCATCCAGTCCACCCAAGTTTTTTATTGTTTGTGAACCTGCTGAATGTGCTCCACTCTCCAGGTCATTAATGAATATGATAAACAGTATTGGCCACTGATTAAGTGCTGGATAAATCGCTAGTGACTTCATTAGGCTAGATTCAACCATCTAAAGCATAGACCTTCCTTCTTCCTGTTCAGAGTGGCAATGTCTCTTCTCCCTAAGCTGTATGTAAACTATAAATTGCTACTTCCCCACAGGGAAAGTGCTTTGAAAAGCAGTCCACACTCTCTCTCTGTAATTATATACATGGGAAAGTGCTAACCTGTTTCCTTCCTCTTTTTCTCCCATCCTTGCCAAATCCATCTCTGCAACCGTCATAAGTAGAAAAGATTAAGGGCTTCCTTGAACTCTTCATTTAATAATGAAGAAGGAAGGAGGTAATCACATATACATTGGCAACTCTGTAATTATAAAGTCAGTGAAATGTAAACTATCTCCACTTCTACCTTCTAATTAATTTACTGATTTATTTTCATTCTTGTGTTGAAACAGAGATGACTATTAAAAAGTTTGGAAAAAGAAAGAATAGCACAACATCAAAAACTGAAATTCACATACAGGAGGCTGTTTAAACATAAATATAATTTTTTATTAGAAGCAAAAGATCTGAACGTAATAAATAAGCATATTATTATATACTGCAACACTCCCCCGAAGTCAAATAGCATTTAATCACTTGCAGTTTTGTGTGACTACTAAACGTTTTGCTCTGTGATAACCATCTAAGCAAATCTGAATACACAGGCACAGTATCTCATAAGCAGTAGTACTAAGGAAGATAAAATATATAATAGCTTTAATATATTCAGCAAAGATACAGAATATGCACCCAGGCAAATGTATAACCACAGAGCAGAAGCAGACATCATAGGCAGTTTACAGATGAGGGAAACTACACTTACTAGTTTATACATTTTAATTCCACAGTAAATGACATACTTGTAAAAAATAAGCTTAAATATACTCCTGTGCAAAACTGATGTTCCAAGCTTTCACTATTGCTGCCACAGGCAGGGTGCCATCCAAACAGGAGAAATTCCAGCTCTGCCCCCTGGGCTGCTCATGCAGAGTCTCTGGACACAAGGTGGCCACACACATGACCCTTGTATTATTTTTTCCTCAATTTGCATTGAATGGAGTGGTCCTTAGTAAGTACTTTGAAGTAATGATGGTGGACACCCACCTGTTTCTGGTTCCAGATGGATACAGTTCAGAATAAGGCACCTGCAAGCCAGGTATAAGACATCTCCTGCCCTCAGTGTTGTTGTATTGACCACTCCTAAGTGACTGCATAAACGGAAAGGGAATTTCAGGTGGCTTCATATTCAGGGTTCTCTGACTCAATGTATCATTTAAGGCAGGCAGAGACACCTTGACTCAGAGTTTTGCATGCCAGTGTGAGTGGCAGACACCTCACTCAATCCTCTGGCTATGTCTGCCCTTCCCTGAACTGCTCCATCACCCTTGTTGAGATCTCCATAAACTCTGCCCATAAATCCAGGACGAAATGCGGGACTAAGACAAAGGTCAGATGCAAGGTTTAAAATCCTCATAAAACAGCACTGAACACGAGGGTTTAGATTAATCCCTTGTAACAGGTACATCTGCAGATAGGGATTTTCAGTACCTGTGCTTAGGGATGTCCAGGTACAAATTGTTATGGATGTTGGACTGGGGTCTGCCCTAGCTGTTGCTGCCTCTGCCTCCCAGTCACACCAGCTATTACATTTTGTTACACCAAAGGAAGGATCAGACTTGAGAGCTTCTGCTGTATTTCAGAATCACTCAGTAGACAGAAAAATCTGCAAAGGGTTTATTCATTATTTCTGGCACCACCCGATGAATCTTCAGGAGGCTGTTCAAGCTGTGTGAACAGATTTATTAACTTCATGCTGGAACACAAGCAGTGCTATTACTTCTGTCTGCAGGTCCTTGCATCTTCCTCTGTGGCATCTGACTCTGTCAGAAACAAATGACTGGCCTGGATGGTGTTTAGTCTAATCTAGTGTGTCCGTATCTCTATAGTGAACGCATTAAAAGCATAAGTGCCCTTCTTTCTACCAGTCTTGGTTACAGAAAAGACTGATTCAAAATATGATATTGGCATTGAAATGCTACAAGTATTGAAGTCAGGTTCACTATTAAGTGCAATAATTCATTTATTTTTCCACATTCTCTCAAAAATTAAAAATTTGCATCTAGATACTTATAGCCCAAAGATCACAGGACTGGACAACATACACAAGTCTGAAGAGGATGCATACTGCTAATTTAATTTAATCACAATCTATTAAGCATTTACATAAATACAATCCTCAAAGGCAATATGTTTTTATTTTGCCAAGAGCAGTTCCTTGAAAGATAATAGGGTAAGAAATACTATGCATATTATTACAAATAATTACTTAGAGATGAATGTACTACTTTTAATTGTATCAAGTAATCTTGAAGCTTCCCATACTTTCAAAAGATCATTTATTCTGCTTGCACTAGTTTATAGTTGGGTTTAGATACCAGTCATACTTTCTTTCTCCTCTAACGAAGCCCTGCCTTCCATCTCCACCGAAAGACATTGTCTCAGTCCCACTCTGCCTGAAGTGATGTGAAGACTCAGTCTTCATCTGATGAAGCAACTGCAGAGAATAAAACAGACCCTCGCCTTACCATGCTGCAAAACAAGAGCAGCTGTTCCCAGATGGGTCAGACTTCCCCAGACATAGACCCTACCCTCTTCGGAGGCTGTTTCCTGTACTGCAGAGCTACATGCACAGCAATCCCTTCCCTATTTTGCAACTCCTGCCAGATGATTTTGGGACTCAATCCAAAGCAGATCCATGCTTCAATGCAGAAAGCTCCCTTTCAGGAACATAGCTCTCAGCTAACAAAAGGAGAATATGATAGTGCTGTTCACTTCCCCCTTTCCATGTATTCTCCATTAAAAGCATTATTCAATTAAAAATATTCCACAAATAAGAAGAATTTGACTATAAATTTTTACTATTCAAACAAGAAGGCTGGTGTAGGCCAGCTGGTGTAAGCCATTCAGTAGTTCAAAGTTCACAGCAGTGGTCACAGTGGTAAAAATCCAATATTTTAACAAGCAGGTTCTGCTAGATAACTGCTGACCTATGGAGTCCACTTAGTCTTTCAAAAGGTAAGCAAATTGTTCTGAAAAATAAAATTTAAATCCAAATCTATAACTCTGAACACCTTAGCCTATCTCTTGCCTGTCTCTAGAAAATGTAAACTTCGTAAGCAAGTCATCATATTCAGAATTCTTCAGCCACGTAAGTGTATGCCTCTGCATATAAATATGCCTGGTTTGGAGCAAGCAACTCGGTGTTTGGCTCACATCTAAACCAGGTGAGGACCCAGAGTTGATACTCCACTACAAACAGCTGAAAAGAGTTTGGTGGAATACATATTTTCAGGGGTTGCCTAACTCAGCAGTGAGTGCTGGGCATTTCAAAAACAGACCTACTACTGTTACTTTATTATTAAATCAATGTGACTATAGCTGGTGCAGTAGCAAGACACATCTCTGGTTTCACTCATAGTTCATGGCACGCTGTTTCATTTGCAATTGGTGCCCTGCTTGTATCCAGAAAAAGAAGGTGGACACAGCTGTACTGCCTCCTATCTGCCATCGTAAACAAGCAGCTGGTACACTGCCTTGAGTGAAGAACACTGCAGTGTCTTAGTCTGGACATTATCTCGTCTACATTTTGCATGTGCTCAAAGAGAGAGCACAAGAGGAATGCAGAAATTGAAGCCTTTTTCCTAAAGACAATGACCAAACTACAAAGTCTGGAGACAGGAGGCTCCCTCTCCCTACACATCAGATGCTCTGAGAAATAACCACCCTGCATTTTTCAGATGGTGCCTGTGATGCAGCTATGAGTAATTTAGCTATTTCTGTGCTGGTTACTAGAGCAGATAAATAAATAGAATCTCTATCTAGATTTTGCTGCAAAAATGCATGAGTAAACAACACATCATCCCTATCGAAGTTATTGCCATATTTGTGTCATACAAAGCGCTGTTTGATATTCGATACCAGTATTTTTTTACTTTCTGTAAGCATCATAAAGTGTAACACTAATTAATTTTTTTCTTAGAACACAAAAGAGATTTGAAACATCACTTGTGTTGCCTGCATGTTATTTTATCTGTCCATAAGCTTCCTATTAAGTTTTGCAAGGTAGATTCACAAGCTGTGTCTTTAGTTATGCTCTAGTCAGCCTCCTGAAAAAAATATTCATAGCTTAGCGCAAAATCTCTCCTACTTCCTTGCTGCAGCATGAGAATCTTTCTGTTCCATTACTAGAGTGTTATAGTTTTCATCAAGTGGAAATGGTACTTTATAGTTTGAGATACGTGGGGAAAGACTATTCAGATGACTATTCAGATGAGTTGACCTCAAAATTTCCAGGTGGATTAACTACCCCTTTCTAGACTTCATCGTGATCACACGCTTGCCTGTAAGAGTAATGAATGTCTCTCAATGACCAGGGTGTGCCCTTTTTATTGCTAAGTGTTCATGTGTCCTCATTTAAGAACAGGATTTACACAAATATTACTTCCACTAGCGGGATTCTAACATTTAAACTAAGTACCTCGCACTCATTTCTGAACAGATTGTGTGTCAAAGCCCATAGAAGATATTTGACCACCTTTAGCCCAGGAGCTACTGCAAATACCTCTTTGTAAAAGAAATATTTAACATCAGCATATTCAGTGGCTTATTTGTAATGCATATTCCCTCAAAACTGAAACCAATATTGATTTGGAGTTAGCTATTCTAGAACATACTTAGAATTTAGTGCAATGTGCATCTTGAACACTAGGTGGAAATAGAGCAATGGAAATAAGACCTGTTCTCAAATTTTCAGTACAACAAATGGAAGAACTTTCTCCAACATCAGAAGGGAGAAATGACACCTTAACCCACTTCATTTGGTTGGGGACGTCTATTATTCTCACTTCTTGCACAAAAGAAGAAGACAAAATATTCTCTATAGACTTCTTAAACTTCTTTTTTATAGAAAAAAATGGTTCTTGCCTCATTAGCTTGCTTTAAATTCTGGGATCCATGTATTCAAACGGCACAGATGTATTTTTGTTGATTGTTCTAGTATTTCAGTGGAAACTAGTACCTGAATTAGACATGTGGCAGTTTTTCCTCTATTGCTATCATAGCTCTACAAAACTTTAGGTTGAACACAGACTGAGCTGCTTTTCTCTGCTCCCAGTTTCTTGTCATAGATTCTAAAGAAATAAACCAGTGAAAACAGAAATTAATGTTTTCCTTTCACTAGCTGCATGCTTATGCAAGAAGAAAAGCACAGCTAGAAAAGTCACCCTAATTTTACCTAATCCTGGAAGTATGTTTATTAAAAATATTTTTTTTCAGCTCAAGAAAGAGAACTGAAATGATATTTAGATTTGGATAGTAACCATCTTTTAGATATTATGTTACTTGTGGAAAACTTGACTTTAGAAAAATCCATACACAGAACGCAACTGCAGCAAGAGCCCACAGAAGTAAGGAGGAATGGTGTATCACTTCATTGGCAACCACAAAGAACTGAGCTGCACAACAGCAGTGCTGATCCAATCACGCACAGTCAAGATGGGACATCCAGGTGTTCTCTTCTTGCTTTCAAGAAATTACCAATCTTAGTGTAAGACCATACATTTGAAAATATACAGTAATGATTTATATAGCCCCCAAAAAGTCTGGTCTAGTGATTCCTTGACCCTGTCAGTACTGTCTGCAGGGCTTGAAAGGTCTTGGTCAACAAGGCTGGTGTAGTAGCAAGGGACATCTCGAATTTTATTTATAGTTCATGACATGCTTTTTCATTTGTGATTGTTACCCCACTTGTATCCAGAATTAATGCATAACATATCATGATTTTTCCTGCAATATTTTCATAGAATCGTTAAGGTTGGGAAAGACCTGTAGGACCATAAAGTCCAACCAGCAGCCCAACACCACCATGCCTACTAAACCATGCCCTGAAGTGCCACATCCACACACTTTTTGGACACCTCCAGGGATGGGTGCTCCACCACTTCCCTGGGCAGCCTGTTCCAATGCTTCACCTCTCTTTCAGCAAAGAAGTTCTTCCTAGTATCCAATCTAAACATTTCCTGGTACAACTGGAAGCCATTTCCTCTCGTCCTGTCACTTGTTTAGCAAACAGTTTGAAACAGATTTGAACTGCCTGAGGTGACTGAGTCAATTGACTCAGATGCCAGAGCAATTATTCATACTGGTGGAATGCAAATCAAAATCTTAGCTGAACTTGGAAACCTGTTGAAGCTTGGGGAATAATTAAGCCTATTGTTTCCCATTCAAGTAAACATAACCTTCTATCTACCGGGTATTTCAATTCAATATGTTAGATTAAATGATTTCAAGTACATTTTCTAAACTCTGTAGGAACAAATGCTAAGCTAAGCTCATAGAGCAAATATCAGGTAGGTGCATAAGACTTAGTGCCTGCATTCCTGTGAAAAGTTTGTGTGTGATGGATGGAAGGAAACTTAGATAGAGCAAGATATACATGCAACTACCAAGTAAAAACTTCTGGTTTGGAAGGCTTTTGAAGAAGTCACTACAGATGCCATCGCATTAAATCTACCAGTGGGAGACTGTATATTGCCTCAGTTTTTTAAAAATATATACATATATAAACCTGTAGATAAGTACTGTCTAACTTGGTTCTTTGTCTGTATCAATGTGGTCAGCCCAATCCTTATCCTTATTACATGGAAATCTCCATGTAATTCAACAAAACAGTATCAGTCATTTTCCATTTCCGATTGAAATGTAATCAACTCCTAAATAAAATATAGCAATTGATAAAGACAGAATAGCAACACAGATTTAAGAAACTAGGTTTCTGTGTACATTCAGTATCATCTCTGCTTGAAACAGTGCTAGAAAATGCTGGCAAGTCTTCTCATTGTCTTGTTATTCCAACTCTGCTAAGTATGTATGAACTGGATTTTATATCAATGGAACCTTTTACTACAGTCTAGCTACTTGAACAGCGTCCTGATTCAAGCTTAAAGAAGTCACGTGTTAGTGCAGAGGGGAGAGGAAAAAAAGAAGTTTTCATGACAATCAGAGCCCAGATTACACATGGCAGGAGTGTAGGGGAAGTGGTACTTGTAAATTAAGCAGAGGTAATATGGAAAACACTCAAACACAAATGCCCTTAATGTTATTTATTTATTTATTTATTTATTTGCTTTTATTTCAAATTAATCCCCATTTCCAAGTTCCACAGGTAAGCTTATTGCTATAACATGGACTTACCAGTTTTGGCCCTGAGGAGTGCAGCTAGGGTCAGCTTTCCAGATGCAAGAGCTTCCACTGTTTATAAAGTTGCTGATTTATTGATCACTGAATAGAAGACTCCTAACGTACCTCCAGTAACTACCTCCTACAGCTAAAATTCCTCTTCTACCAAGACTCAAGTTTCAGATTAAAGCAGATTGAAGTTTTGTCTCTGCTGTTACCCACGCTTGCTGGTTGGCAGCTGCTGTTGGGGACTGAAATTGTAACTAGGAGTGGTTTTGGCTTCAAATAGGATAGTTGTGAGTCAACATGTGGGATAAATCTAGACATGCCCAGGTTTCCTCATGCTCTGTAAACAAAGTGATCTGATATGGAAATCTGACTTTGATGATCTTGAGGTGCAATAAATATATCTGCCTTTCTGACACACATTGAGCCCAAAAAGCATGTGACACAAGTTATTTTTTGAGGCACTGCAAACTGCAATGACTTCCTTGCCTGCAAGGTCAAGCATAGGTGATAAGCATCAAGACTGAGATCCTGACTGCTCAAAAGCCAAGAGCAAAATCTCATCAATCTCAAAAGAATAATGGCGTTGCCCTGAGACATTGCAGGCCACTTTGGAGGAGGCTTCCCACAGACCCTATTTTCTTCCCCTCTGTCATATTCTTCTGGCCACATTTTTTCCTTCTTCTCCTGTCCTTGCTTCCAATCAGGTTCCTCTACCAGAAAAACCCTGATGACAAATTTCCCTGCCTTGTTTGCACTATTTCTTCAAAGCTGCCTTTATATCCTAGTTTGTTTTGGTCAAGGTAAATTCCAGCTGTGGTGTAACCTGAAATCTTTACTCACCAAAATTTTTTCAGGGGTGAATAGCTATGTTGACACAAAAGTCATTCATCTGGGTTCTCAAGACAACATCTCAGTGCTGTATATCATGGGATTTTCATGAGCTTTCATGGGAACAGCAATTTACTTTTGTGGGCTGATATCACACTTTCTAATCTTGGCAACACAGAACATCTTCTGAAGACAGAATGGACATTAAGAAGGTGTCCATCAGGATTCTGTATTGATTCACTAAAGCTACTAATTGCCACTGTAAAACTGGAGTTGTATGTATAAAATTTTAAAGGATTATACTCAACAGACAAACTGGAACTGTGCTTTTGCAACAGAGGACATCAGGAATCTGTGTTTCATATGTATACTAGTAAGCTTGGTACAGACAGAGAAAGACATATACAGCCATGTTCTTTGCAGACTGTATCTAGGCCCAATGTGTCCAATAAACTGAACAGACAGAAATAAACTCTGTTTTCAAAATGTTTATGAAGAAAATTCAAGAAGACTGAATATATGGAACTAAAGAAATAAAAGTGTGACTCAAGCAAAGCTGGAGTATTGCCATGAGTGGTTGCTTATATCACCTGCTCATTCACTAATGAATCTGCATTTTTTTTTTCGCCTATAATAATATAGAGCCATAAATTGTAATCACAAAAGAGAACATTTTGATCTTCACTCCAACATCCTGTAAAGGCTCTTAAACTGCCCTGACTGTTGTTTATATTAGAATGTACCTTTCAGATAAAGTGGATAATAACTTACAGTGCAGTATACATTCTGCTTTATCACAGATAATAGAAAACTGACTCTTTGCAGCAATGCTGCATCTATAACACAGTTATTTGCAGAATCTGTATGCAGGGCATGACAAAATTTGCTTATTACTCAAATTTGGCCATCAAACTGGCAGGCCATGGAAGGCTTCTCAAATGGCCTTCAGATCATTTTCCATCATCCTTTAACACAGCAAAATTTATTTGCCATCAGATTGCTCAGTAAACATCTATAAAGTAACATCTGCCATAGTTGTCAAAAAGTTTGACAGTCCCTGATTAAAACATAAGTATCTTAGATGCAGAGCTGCTGCCTGTATGACACTTTTAGAAGTACAAATCTTATCTAAAGCCAAAAGTAGTTTATCTGTGTGGTTTGCTTTGCTTTTGGATGCAGGTCCTCATCTTCACAACCAAAAGGTACTGAAAGTAATTAATTATGAGCTCTGTATACACAGATATACGCATGCATGCACATACTAACTACTCGTGTTTAATTCAGTCTCCACATCAAATCAATTTTAGGTTATTTAAATAGACTGATGGACTGAATGATATTATAAGTGAGTCTTGGATAGCATAAATTACAACAATATTATGCAACCAAATAGACCAGCATCTGCCAATACTCAGTGAACAGTACTGAAAATACAACATATAAATTCATATATTAGGCTGACACAGTAATTTCCTGTTGAACTAGTTCATAACTAGCACTATCTTAGAATATTTAAGACACTTGATCATAAAATGATAATAAATGATGAAGCAGCAGTTTTACCAGTGTTTTGATAAAACAATAGTGTCTACTTAAAATCAGTTAGCAATGACTATAATTTTACAAAGCACACACTGCCTGGAGTCTGTGATTCTTGGATAGTAATTCAGAACATGTTAATTTTGTGTTAGTCCTCCTTCACCCCACCAAAACCTTTGCTACAGAGCCCCTTGCCAAATGGCAGAAGTTCAAGAACATATCAAGAAGTGGAGAGCTTAAAGCACAGGCAGTCGCTGACAAGTATTATCATGCACTCAGAATAATTGTGACTGAAAAAAGCCAGCAGCTATCAAGCAGCATTTTTACCTTAATTTGGAATAACTTTCTAACTGAAGCTACTTTAAAATAATTTCCTTTCCAGCTGGAATGAAGAGAACTATTGAAGAACTCTTGCTGACTGGTGTTTCCGCAAAATACTGAGGAAGAAATTTTTTGCAGTAAGGGTGGTGAAACAGTGGAAGAGGTTGCCCAGAATAGTCGTGGATGCCCCATCCCTGGAGGTGTTCAAGGCCAGGTTGGATGAGGCTTTGAGCAAGCAATTTGATCCAGCAGAATGTGTCCCTGACCATGGAGGGGCAGGGCTTGAACTGGACAGTCTTTAAGGTCCTTTCCAACTTAAACCATTTTATGGTTCTATGAAATCACAACAGACTTTTGGTTATGAGTACACACAACTTCTCTCTTTTATTGTATGAAACAACAATCTAAAAACAAGTTAGGTTTTGACTGATAACACATCTTCATCTAGCAACATTTAAAATAGAAGCCTATTTGCCATATGAAAAATGAAATCTTGTCTTCCTATGTGCAATATACAGAAGCATGTGACTTGTACCTTAAGAATGCTTTCACTTCATAGTGTTTTGTGTTAACCTACTGTATCACGTCTTGTATGACTCTGAAGAAGACTAAACTCAAATTACAAGCATGCTTACTGTATACAAATTGAAATAGACTGCTTTTGGTCTTGAATAAAGAATTTTCCAACTCAAGTAATCCATTAAAATGCAGTGCGGTACTTTAGTACATTAATAGAAAAAAAAAGGGTTATTTTACTTCAGGAGGTGGGATTGTTTTTTTCATAGGAGGTAGCTCAGCAATAAATTCCTGCATTCATTCCTCCCAATTGAAATGAGAAGCCCTGAACCATTCCAAGCCCAAAAGGCCTAGTGCCATTCCTAAAGATGGCAAGAAATTCTTGTAACATCTGCTGTGAACAAAGCTAGTGCTAGTAGCTAAAACAGGAGGGAATATAACATAATTGCTTCCAGTGCTCTCAAGGGCTTAGCTCATATTCCTAACTGTGAGAATTAAAGCTATGCATCACCCTTCTCATTATCTGAGCTGTTTCCATCCACAGGTGTGATGTAAGAAGAAATAAAATTATGGAGGCATAAACTGTCTTCAGGAGGACTGTCACCAGGCCACTTCTCTTCATTGCGTAGAGTGGCTGTATGTGAAAGCTGCTTATTCACAAAGTAGCAGAGAAAAATGTCTCCTGTCTTCCTTTGCTAGTGGAAAGCATGCAGGGTAGCAGACAAAGAAGTCAGCTGGTCACTTCAGCTTTGCAGAACTGGTGATCTCACCCTCTCCTCCCACTACTATGGAGTAAAGAGCTGCTACGGTTTGACTGATTGGTTTTATTTTATTACCTACTCTCCTGACATATGAGAGAAGTTAACGCCCAGTTCTTGGCTGCTCAGATTAATTTGGAATTATTGGGCACCAGCCAGCTGATGATGACTGTGCCTGGGATTGTCTTCTTCCTATAAGAAAAAAGAAAAGGCAAGCAAAAACCCAGCACTGGGCAGTTACATTAGAGCTTTTTAGCAAGGCATTAATAAATCATGTGAAGATTTCTGATACTGATGATTACTCGCAAAGCAATAGTTTAGACCTCATGTTCCTGAAAAGAACCAGGTGCCTAAAAATATATATTTCAATGATATGTGGTAGACTGAGAATGTTTGCTTTCTTGATATGAAATTAATTATTCACTTATAGGAACACTGTGAAAAAAATGTTGCTTGCTTCAATGTTATGTTTGTATAAAAGCAGAACTAGTACTAGCAAAATCTACTGCATTTTGAGAATTGTTACTTATGAACAGAGTGCCTAGGTTTGCTCATTGCTCATTTACTTAGTGAGTTTGAGTTTGCCTAGCAAGCAAACAAAAACATTGGTAAAAACCCCTTGTTTCTCACTGTCATGGAATATAGTATCATTTTTTTGTCAGTTGGACTGATTATCTACAGAACCGACAAACAGATGCTGAAAAAAATCCACATGCACAAAAGCTATATAAGGAATTTGAGAACAAAAATGGAGAGAACGTCTGTTGAATAAACTCTTTTAAAACTGTGTCACTTGAGCTACCTGACAATGTTGTTTCCCACACTGGTAAACTACTGAAAAAACATTTGATACAGTTTGGCTCTTCTGTTTCCTCCTTGCTTTGCGGAGCTGTATGAAACCCTGGATGTTCTGCCACCCTGTTTTCCTCTTGCGTTGAACAAAAGCTGCTGCTTTGATCATCTGTATTGTGCCAACACACAAGACAGATGTTCCAAAGGTGCAGTTGTGCTACCCTAGAAGAAAGCTTCTTATTATATTGGGGAAAAAAAAAAATCTCTGCACTTGAAATTAAAGAAGGGTTTTACTCTTCCTTTGTTTGTTCTGCTGCAGGCAAAGTGCAGTTGCCTCTGTGAATGGCCACATACTCATAATCAGGAGTAGAGACGTGTGATTAATGCAAAGCACTGGGCAGGAGACACAGATTTTTATTCTGATATTCCATCGCCATCTTGGCAAGTCTCCTGACTGTGAGATACATTCCTTCCACTCTTTGGTGGAGCTAACAACTATAAATCTCCATCCATGAAGGAATGTAAACAAACACTTTAGAAACAAAATAAAAATTCATGTTTGATCTTTTACTGTTTTCAAGGGACATTCTCAAGTAACTTGCAGTCCTTCTTTAGGAGCAAAAAGATTTCACTAATTTATAAAGAAGAAAAAGCTGTGAGGATGGACAGGAGCAACACCATGGCATACCTAAGCTGCTTCTCAGGAGGCTGTGACCATGGCAGATGTCGAGCTACTTGCTGACACAAGGGAAGGTGAAAAAGGGGGTGGAGTACCCACATTTTACAGAACTGAGGAAATAAAGGCGACATCACCCCCTTCCCATCCATCAGGAAGAAAAGTCCTACTAGAGCTGTTCCGCACTGCAAGATCTGCCTTTGCTGTCAAAAAGTTTTCAAAGGGCAGCCCTAAACTAAAATGTGTGGCCAGTGCATCTTGATACCCTTTGGAAAGACTTTTTATCTGTGTGGGGTTTGGTTTCGTTTATTTATTTATTATCAATTCTCTTATCAGCTTAAGACCAGACACTGACTTAGTCCCAAAAGGTAGCTCCTCACTGCTAAATAAATAGGAGTAGGCTGTGGGCTTCTGCTCAGGGTCCACCACCACCCACGTTGTCTAACTTTTTTTCTCCTCAGTGGATCCACCCTGGACCACAGCAGCTAGCCATCTCCAAGGGAAATTTGTTAGAGAAGTAATGAAGGGAAGGGAAGGAAAATCACATCTTAAAGACAGCCTTGAAATGTTTATTGGAAAACAATAATAGTCATGATTATTGGTCAAAGTCATTCCCCTGTAAAGCGTTGTCTAGGGATGATATTTTAAATATAATCATAGATTCATACCAGAAATAACATTTATTGATACACCCACTTAGCTAAGTTATATTTTTGTACAAGTGAAATGACCCCATCTAATGACCATGCATACAATCTCACTCAAAAAAACTAAAACCAACAAAACAAAATGAAAAATAAAATCATTCACTTTTTTTAATACGGTTTTGTCATCCTTTCTTTTAAATCTCAGAGATATTTATGCTTAAACAAGAGTAAGTTACAGTTCATCATGTTGTTTCAGCATTACATTTGTACCAGGACAATGCCATTAGTCATTCCCAGAACCATAGCCATTAGAGATTGAAGAGATCTTTTAATGTCATTGTGTCCTACCCCGATTCCAGCTATCCATGGCAACAGACTAATGCCAAACACATCATTCTGACTGCACTGCAAAATGTAACAAAGGAGAAGCTCATTTCCAGTTGTGAGCTAAAATTCATAAGGCAGAGGCCTTTGCCGTCCAAATGAAACTCATTTGCCTTTCATTTGCAAGTTGTCCAGCAGTCGCGGTATTTCTAACCACCCACTTTGCTTTGGTACCTAACTAAAAAATTGATTGCTTGCCTTGAGCATAGGAAGGAAAATAAAAATGGCCAAGCCATGAAGAAAACAATGTTTGATGAATGAATATTCCAAACCAAGGACATGGTTTTTGTGAAGCTAGGTGAACACTATTTATCTGCCTTCCTTACCCTCACCAAAGACTGAAGGCCCCTGGCTTGCAGGAATAGGGGTGTAGGCAGGCCTGCGTCCTTTCAATATGTACTCCAGCATAAACTGCTTCTGAGCTGCATTCTCCACCTCCCTGCAGAAACTGCTTTCTTCCACTTCAGACTGAAGCAACATCTGCAATACAGGGAGCTGAAACCTGGGATAGACATAAAAACATAGGTTGAGTGAAGTGATTCTGCCGGCATGAGACCTCATCTGGAGTTCTGCATTCAGTTCTGGAGTCCTCAGCACAGGAAGGACGTGAATCGGTTAGAGTGAGTCCAGAGGAGGGCCACGAATATGAACAGAGGGCTGGAGCACCTCCCATATGAGGACAGGCTGAGAGAGTTGAGGTTGTTCAGCCTGGAGAAGAGAAGGCTCTAGGGAGACATTATAGCAGCCTTCCAGTACTTTAAATGGGCTACAGGAAAGGTGGAGAGGGGCTCTTTGTCAGGAAGAGTAGTGATAGAATGAGGGGGAACAGCTTTAATCTGAGAGAGGAAGATATAGATGAGTATTAGGAAGAAAATTTTCCTGTGAGGGTGGTGAGGCACTGGCACAGGTTGCCCAGAGAAGTCCTGGAACATCACCATCCCTTGAGGTGTTCAAGGCCAGGCTGGATGAGACATTGAGCAACCTGATCGAGGGGGAGGTGTGTCTGCCCATGGCCTGGGGTTTGGAACTGGATAATCTTTAAGGTCCCTTCCAACCCAAACCATTCTATGATTCTATGATAAACACAGAGTATAACCAGCATCATATTGTAAAAGCACTTTCAGAGATAAGCAATTAGTTTCTATCTGGCTATATGTACCTAGCTATGTGTATATCTGAAATGTGTGACTGAGTGAAAATATTTCAGCTTGATTTAGACTAAATGCTACGTAACACTGTCAATGTAACACTACACCTCTGGTAATTAGCCTTTCCTCATTACAGGTAGTCTAGGCCATTGTCATGCGAACATAGATCTGTTGCTTGTAGTATCTGACCTACTGTTCATCCAGGGTTATATAGTGTACCACACCTCCTCACTCAAAGTGCATTGCACTTCACTGAAATTCACTTGTGAGTTTTCTTGGCATATATGTACAATTGTCACATGATGAAGACGACAATCAGCCTTCATTATTTGTGTTTAATGGAATTACTGTAGCAAATTTATTTTACTTGCAAGAAAAATCACACAGATGTTTGAACTCCAAGTGTAGTCACATCAATATCATGTTATCAAGAATTGAGATGTGTGACAAGTTCTTAGCTGGACTTCTATCTCTTATAGGATTTATAAGAAAATCAGGAATAATTAAAACCCTCACAATTATTGCAGAGGTTTAGAGTAATAAAGAATCTCATCTCTGGTTTAAAATCACAAGCTATTGCAAGGGGAGACCTGTAGTAATATACCACTTGGAAAGAGCAAAACGCTTAAAAATGTGGTTAGGCAGAGACATGTATGAAAGGGAAATTCTTTTTCAATGAGGAAGATTCATTTCCCACTGACATTTCAGTAATTAAACAGAACAAGAGAGAGAGATTCTTATGTTTTAATTTGTCCTTTTTCAAAACAATTCATATTGAAATACATAGATACGTTGAAATAGATAATTTCCCTCAGAAGGACTAAAAAGAACTATGTAAGGACTTACTTAAGGAGTTGGCCCAGAGCTCTGTAAAATGCAGTGTTGTGAAACTGAGCATTGGTCGTTTTATATTTCAGGGATGATGCAAGATTTTTCAACCTTTAAATTATAGCTTGTGCAAGAAGAACCCTGTTACTTAACTCTAACAGATTTGCAGCTGTGTCCATCTCCAAGGTAATGGGCATTGCATTTATGTCATTCAAAAGGCTGAGATTCAAAATAAATCAAAGAATGAATTAATTCTACCCTCTCATTCTCTAAAAGCTTCTAGACACTACATGGAGGGATTTTAGCAGAGATAATGGTAGATTTTCATAAAGATACTCATTATTAAAGAGAAAGGTAAGAATCATTCTTCTCTATTTTTGAAATAAAAGACATGAGAGAGCTTTACATGAACCTGTTATCCAGGCAATCACTGCCAAGGTTAATATAAATCTGGTCCAAGGTTTAGGCCTTGCTATTACACTCCTTCCCCTCTGCCCGTCCCCTGAAAAACTGCAGGATGAGAAGGTAGAGAGGTAGAAGAAGGAGGGGGGAGGGAGGAAGGGGGAGAGGAAGGGTGGGAGGAAGGGAGGGAGGAGGGGAGGAAGGGAGAGAGGAAGGAAGGGAGAGAGGAAGGAAGGGAGAGAGGAAGGAAGGGAGAGAGGAAGGAAGGGAGAGAGGAAGGAAGGAAGGGGGGAAGGAAGGAAGGGGGGAAGGAAGGAAGGGGGGAAGGAAGGAGGGAAGGAAGGAAGGAGGGAAGGAAGGAAGGAAGGAAGGAAGGAAGGAAGGAAGGAAGGAAGGAAGGAAGGAAGGAAGGAAGGAAGGAAGGAAGGAAGGAAGGAAGGAAGGAAGGAAGGAAGGAAGGAAGGAAGGAAGGAAGGAAGGAAGGAAGGAAGGAAGGAAGGAAGGAAGGAAGGGAGGGAGGGAGAGAGGAAGATTCTGGAAATTTAGAATTTATAATATTTTATGACAAGTTTAGTAGATAATATTCTTTGAGTATGGAACATAAGACACGAAAAGCTGCATATATTTTTGACTGATAATATCTGCAGTGATGCAAGTTCTTCCTCAGAAATAAAGTCTGAGTTCAATGAAAGGACATAATATTACACGTGTACGACCACTGGGAAACCCTGAACTGACATTTTCCTTTTTGACCTGACACAGCAGTGTTACATTCCAATAGAAAACGTAGCCAAGTCTCAGTTCAGCATAAAAACATCCAGGAAAATATTCTGTAGCAAACAAACAGAACTAAAAACTGTTACAATAAAAAAGACTCACAGTTAGAGCCAACAGAATCTCTGAAAGTCTGTTTATTCCGTTGCTTCAAACCTGACAGGCCCATGATGAATTAGAACTACAATTAAAAGAAATGTTTGGGGTGAACTAGGAATTCTTTGGGTTTTTTTTTCCCACTAGGACTCAACTAACTTACATACCTTATCACAAGTTGCAAGGACGTGACTCTTCCCTTCTTACTGTTTGACCCAAAAATAAAGGTCATGATAAAATTAAAAATAGAAATCCTGGAAGCTTGATATTGTGCAAGATATTCCTTAATACTGCCAAAAGATTTTTTTTTACACTTCAGCTTCATGATTTGGAGCTTGTCAGTTTACAGGAATTGGGAAAAAAAAAATAAAGGAGAATCGAGTTTGTTTGGGGCTGAGATAATACTGCTGCCTTAGCTCTCTTATGGATCTCTTTGCTGAATTGGGAAGATTGGGCTGTTAATCTGCACTTTCTGAAATGGAGGAAATAGTATCTCTTACTTGTAAATGTATAAGGTTTTGCTAGATTTTAAAAGGTGGTAGTTGAAATTAATCCTCTGAAAATGTACGTCTCTGCAGTATTATTTTCCCTTTTGGATAAAAATATTCAGGCTTTCCTACTGCTCCTCCACAAAATTCTGACTCCTGAAAAATTTCTGTTTTCCCAGAAAAAGCAGACAATAAAAGCCCTATCTGTAAAAAAGAAGCACTGGTGTCCCTATACAGCAAAACCAAAAAGACTTATTTCCATTTTCCACAGGCAGGACGAGGACACTCATGAAGTGTTCTCGAAGGGTCCCCTACTTGCTTGTACTGCCACTGCCTGGGTTGGGAGGGAAGAGATGAAGACTACTCACTTGGAAGTGCCCCACCATCTCCAGAAGAGTCTTTGGATCCAGAAGAACCAGAAACATCATTAAAAATAAATGCTGTGCCTATATTGGCAAACTGACAGATGGACTCCAGCACTGCTATCAGCTAAAATGGGACCTGATCTGCTAGCAAGTTTCCAAAGAAACCCTCAGCATGGATAAAGAGTTAGGAAAGATGAGGGGCTATGTCCCAATAGGTAGCTTGCATGCAGCAAGCTTGTTTATGAGACTTCAGTAGTATGAGCAAGACCAGTTTGTGCCAGCTGGGCAGAAGATCAGTGTACGTGTCCTGGCACTGCTGAATTTACAAGAGAGGTAGCCTTCTGCTTCATATGTTGATGAGACAAAAGGTGTTATTTTTTACTACTAGAAGTAGGAAGAAATCAGTATAAGTCGTAACATTAGTAATACTTGTAGAGGGCCAGGAGACTTCAGGAGGGGTGAATGGATGTGCTGTTCTGAGGAGACAGTAGATTCAATGAATCTGACCATCAAATTCAGTAGCAAAACATAAATCCTCTTCAACAATTTGAATTTGCTGGCAAGGTTCACCTCCTCTGAAGCTGCAGTAAGAAGTCCAATGAAATCCCTAGCAGCCTGGCAAATTCTAATAACTGCTTTTTCCTCTGAGTGATAATCTTATGTCATTCACCTTTTGGAGATTATCTAATTGCCCAGGTTAAAAACCTGTTTCCATTCCCTTCAAAATTGCGTTGAAACAAATAAGAATAATTTCAATTGCACTTATAAATAAAGGAAAAACATATTTAGACTCATTAGTTTTAAATTCCTTCCCTCTGTCATTCTTACCACAACTAAGTCAAAAGAGGCTGTTAAACACTAACCCTTCTTTAGGAAGTCATTAAGACAGACATAATGCTAGGGTTTGACTGTTTCTCTCATTTAACTGGAAGTTAAATTTAGTTTGGGTACACACTGAATCACCAAAGTGTATTAACAGCTATTTCAGCTAGGTGTTAATTTAAGCCCCAAACCAGAAAACATTTTGCATGTCCCTGAGCCAAAACTGATGTGGATATTTCCCATTTAAATAGAGTGAGCTAAGCTGAATGTTGATTTTATCTACTTCCACTGAAGTTTCTCCATTTTCTGTAGGAACCTGTTTTGCAATGGCATTTGCACTTATAAATACTAGATTCTAATGAATGATAAAACATCTTAAAGCATTTCTTACTGCCATATGAAGCATATTCTTCACTTATTGCCTCCTCACTGCATCTTGATTAAAATGCGGCACCCATATAACTACTCATAACGACAGTTTAGAGCACAAAGAATAGACGTATTGAGGGAATGTATGTGCCCATAAGCAATTTTTGTTTCTAGCAGGAGTCACAAGAAATAGTCAACCTGATAGAGGTATCTTGAATATGCGTTTAGAATGGTCACATGAGAGAAAAATCTATGTCATGATTTTGACATGGCACCTGCTGTCTTGGTGTCAGCACTGCTTTTGAACTCAGCTTTACAGGGACACCATCCTACTGCACCCTGGAGCAGAGTTAATCCTGTCAAGCCTGCGTCAATTAAGGATTTCATACCACAGGAAACCAAGGTGAGGAATGAGAGCAGACTACAAGGTGCCAAGTACCACAGATACACCAGAGACACATATATGAAGCAAAAGATGAACAATGAGACATCCTTCAGAACTGATGTTTTCTTTCTACCTAAAAGGGGCTAGAGTAGAAGCAGTACGTTGAGAGAGTGTGTGCCTCTATAACCAAAACTGCAATAGCAAATCTTCTGCTTGACTGTGGTGGGATGAGCCTGGCTGAATGGCAGGTGCCAACCAAAGCTGCTCTATCACTCCACCTCCTCAGCTGGACAGGAAAGAACTTGAATGAAATACTTGTGAGTTGAGATAAGGGCAGGGAGATCAAAGTCCCATAGACTTTCCAGTCACTTTCTTGTTTCGCTTTAATGTCCTCTGTATGGATTGACCTTGCATACATATCCCAGGAATTACACCAGCTATAACTTCACATTTTTCATCTGCCACACCTCCCTAGAGATCCCAATCCAGTATTTGATCTGAAAATAAATAAAATAAGATTCCATAAAAATAGTAATTCAACCGTGTAGTTTTTCTTCATGCACCCTCCAAGGGCACAGATGATGATGGAGTTACACACTCTGTGTCAAATTATATGAAAATCCAGGCACACACCAGAACCTGGGACATAATTCCACCTCCCACTTGAACCCAATGGAGACTCAAATCTGCATCTCACATCTCTGAGAAGGTAGCCTAACCATCGGGCTATGAGTTATACAGAGAAATGAACAGCTGGCAGTCTTGCTTAGTGGCACAGTTCCATAAACAGGGGGAAGGATTAGCCTAAGAGGTGGAGACAGTGGATTGGACTTCTGACTCCACTGGATCCAAAGCAAAGAAGGGATCTGAATCTCAGTTTCTAAGTGCTTGGACACGTGCTGAAATGATAAAAAAAGCAAGGGGGATATCTCCATGGAATGATTTCAACCTTTAAAATGAAAAAAACAGTGTCCACGCTCAATTAAAAAATGCGGTCTTCAGGAGCTGAAACTTAGTGAAGGATCCTGAGTAGGTACAGGTACTTATTCCTGAGAGACCATACACCCTACACGGGAGGACTTCAGGCATAATTCTGTGCTAGTGGTGTCTCCGCTGTCTGTTCCCTGCTCACACCACTGACTGCTCTGGATCCTGTAGTGAGGCATTTCCCTGTTTAGACAGACCACACAAGTAACATTACATTCAGCAGTGTGCCTGAAATTCAGGTATTTCACTGTCTTCATATCTGGGTTCCTACAACCTGGAATTCACCATATGTCTCTAGGCATTTAACTAAGGCACCTAGAGGTTTTTGGTAACCTGTTAAGAAACTCAGCTCTTTCAAGTGTCTCAGATCTGAATTACTACCTAAAGATGCCCCTGGGAATCCATTAGAGTTCCCAGACTTAGTTGCATGCCCAACCTCACATACCCCAGCTGTAGGACAAACAAGACACCCAAGCAATTGTCTTGCTTTAGTTTCCAGACAAATGAAATACAAGCGTGTGATCCGGATGTTCTCCCCTATCTAGGCAATCAGGGATACAGGACTGCAGGCCATGCTAATTTATCTCCCACTGTCTGTTTCAGACAGCATTGGTTCCTGATTTAGGCACTTGTAAGAGGCCAAAGGAAAATGGCATAAAGAGGCACCTTAAATTTTTATCAGATCTAGTCCCTCATTGGACTGTATCACTGGACCGTGTCACTGTAGAACTTTCTGTACTTCCCTGCTTGGCACATGAACAAACATTTCAAGCTGTTGGAAGGACTGTGGTTTTGTTCTTTTGCTTATTTAAAGTATAATAATTCACATATATTCATAGACATGAGACCCTTACCTCTGCTTGGAAGCTACAGGATGTTTTTTTAAAATGCATTAACTTTTTCATTATTATGTTCTTAAACTGAAAGACAAAGGATGAACAAATAAAAAAAATCACTAATTATGTGATATTAAAAAGTGAGTGGTTGCAAGGACTTTCATAGTTCATAGAAAATATTTTTCAATGGTGGTGGTTTTTTTTGCTCTATGAACTCCGATCAGTTATATCATAAAACTATATATCATAGAATGGTTTGGGTTGGAAGGGACCTTAATGATCATCCAGTTCCAAGACCCCTGACATTGGCAGGGACACTCCCACTGGTCAGGTTGCTCAAAGCTTCATCCAACCTGCCCTTGAACACCTCCAGGTATGGAGTATCCATGAATTCTTTGGGCAACCTGTGCCAATGCCTCACGACAGTCACAAGAAAAAGTTTCCCTAGTATCTAATCTAAATCTCCCCTCTTTCATCTTAAAACCATTCCCCCTTACCTTATCCTGTCTCTGAACTCCTGATAAAGAATGTCCCCCCAGATCTTAAAGGTCCCTTCCAACCCAAACCACGCTATAATTCTATGATTCTGTGAGAGTGCTAATGAGTGAAAAAAAATTAAAAAATTGTATCCAGCTATAGCAAAATACTTATATTTAATAATATAAAGAGGTCATCAACTATAGTATTAGAAGGCCATAAAAATTTGAGACACATATGTGTGCAGAACAAAGAAATATAGTGAACGATATATAAGTCATGGATTTAATTGGTTCTATGAGTAGAGGAAAATACTGCCAATTTAAAGAAAAAAAACCAAACACCTACAAGCAGTTCCTCTGGAAGACAACACAAGGCACATGATCAGAAAAGTTCTTCATTAAACCTAATATCTGGGACTACAATTTAAAATGAGAAGTTTAGAGAGAGCTGCTCAGAGTTTGAGGCTGAGGCAAGGACTACCACAAAAACTCCAAATAAACCCACCAAATTTAAAAATGTTGTAAAAAAGCCCTTATAAATTTGTGCTAAATTAAAAGGACAAAATGGTAAGCTATCTCTTTAGTAAAATCAGAAAAGATTACTTTTCGGTAAAAAATAAAGATGAAAGGCGTTTTGAAAATAATTTCAATTAATTCTGTTTTAACCTCTATTACTAACTGAACTAGCATGTAGAAAAACTTGAACAGATGAAAGAAAGTAAAAGAAAAGTATTCACAATAATTTTATGCTACACTAATGATTCAAGAAAAAGTTTGCTGAAACAAGTTACTGAATGAAAGCACGAAGTGGCATAGTTCCTATGTGGATTTTAATAAACTATTTGAATAGTTATCCATTATTATTTTAAATATTTCTTCCAAATGCAATTTGCTATAGTTTCTATGACACAGATTGAAAAATGTCTCTTAAAACTACAAAGATTACCAGATTGGGGCAATGTGTTGAAATTAGATGGTGCCTGCTAGTCTTCTGTAGAGTTCAGTGTTATCATCTAAATATAGTGCTTAATGATCTAAAAAAGCCCCACCCTTGAATGATGGGTTTGTGTTCTTATGAGACTGAGTGTTGCAGATAATCACAGAGTTGACATAAAGATGAGCAAAATACAATTAGAAATAAGAGTAGATAAAAATGACAAAATTGTTTTCAGATCCTTGAAAATGCAGGTAATCAGGCATTTGGACAAAAACACAAAAAGCACAGAAAATAGAAGCAGGCGCTGGGGTTGAATTGGACAATGAATTAGGGAGGAGTCAACCCAGAAGTAGGCTCTGCAGCACAGGAATCTGTACACAGCATGAAGCCCTGGAGCAAGGCTGGTTGACCAAACTTGATCTACAGCATTCAGTGCAGGCCATCTCAGTGATTAAAATAAAACCAAAACAAATTAAAAAAAAGCCAAGCAAGTAAGGGCATTCAGTGCATGACCAGCTGATGATGATTCTCAAGCTAAGACTTGGGAGGAAATGAGGTTCAAATAATCTTCAGTAGTTGGCATTGCCAACCTGTAACTCAGGTTCTCTGGGGTAGGCTTGTGTACAACATCTGTTTGTAAGGATCCAGCAGAGAAGGGATGACTGTGTCTGTGCTGGTACCACCACCTGCTCCAGGACAGATTCCCAGTTTTCCAGCTAGTGAATTACGTCCTAAAACTTGCTGTGCTCCCTCTCAAGTAGCCTGGCTGTATCTTTAGCACTGGGATGTCACAAATGCAGCAGCTGCCCCTTGCAGCTTCTTAGTCACAGGTGTCTCCAACACTGGTGTATTTGTGCGTGGTGTCAAGGATGTGTTTGCATAAGGAGTTATGTATTATGACAGCTCACCACCTGGTTGGATGGTGTTCAGCGGCTTGGCCAGGTGGAGGTGGCGACAGTTGGCTTGCTTCCACACATAATTCTTATTGGAGCAGGCCCTGAGATGGTTTTATCATTGAGTCAATTCCAGATTTTAGCTGGGTGGATACCAAGTTGCTCCACCTCATGAAGGACTGAGCATGTGGAGAGGGTGATAGAAGTAAGCCCAACTGACAGCTCAGATATACCCAGAACTTGTGTTTGCCAGGTACTTCAACTCAGTCTTACCACCTGGCAACCCTTCAAAGTGCAAACAGGCACATTTCATATAGGAAAGCAAGTGTTCACAGTCTTAATTGCAATACTGGACACCTTATTATTGTTAATTTTCCAGTGTCCTTGTCCAAAGAACTATGAATATTTACAATGTTTTCCAACATGCCTATGAAATGTATAAGCCACAGTTGTAGAAAAATCATTTAATAAGATTCAGACCCAGAACATGTCTATTTAATATCAGTACAAAACCAAATAGCTGTACATTTTCCTTAACTTATTATCCAGTAGCATTATATCCACGCTTTAAAAGGCAGAATTTATAGGATTAAATTAGATAAGGGAAAAAAATAATCAAATAGTAACACCATCAGAGAATCATAGAATGGTTTTTGTCAGAAGGGACCTTAAAGATCATCCAGTTCCAAGCCCCCTGACATGGGCAGGGACACTTTCCACTGGATCAGGTTGCTCAAAGCCTCATCCAACCTGACCTGGAACACCTCCAGGGATGAAGCATCCACAACTTCTCCGGGCAACCTGTGCCACTGCCTCACCACCCTCATGGTAAAAAATTTCTTCCTAATATCTAATCTAAATCTCCCCTCTTTCATCTTAAAACCATTTCCCCTCGTTCTGTAACTACAGTCCCTGTTAAAAAGCCCCTCCCTGGCTTTCATGTAGACAGGTAGCAGATTTAGTAACAAAATAAATCATAAGGAAGCAGATTAAAATATTGAGCATTCAATGGCTATTTTAATATCTATACTCTAAAATTATTTCCTAATATATCTTACAAAGTCCATCCATGATTCTTTGTTATCTGATGGTGGCCAAATTACCTGAAATTCTCCCAGGAGAATATTATTTTGTTTCTAAATCCTTCTTAGTGTGCTATAGTCAAAGTCTGCTGAAACTTCTTTCATTTCTCATTCATTTTATCTTTCCTAAGTCAACTTCCCAGTCAGGTTTTACTTTCACTTCATGTTTCATCAGTACTGCATATAAGCCTACAGTTCTTTCCATCTTGTACCATGTCCTTTCTTTTACATCATTTAGCCAACCATAACAAAACACGAGAATGCTGTGGGAAATGGTGTAAAAGGTTTTACTAAAGTCCAGATAAACAACACTCGTAGCCTTTCTCTCATCCACTAAGCAGGTCATCATGCCATCGAAAGAGACCAGATTAGTAGGGCAGGACCTGTCTTTCTTTCATAAACCTGTGCTGACTGGGCCTGATCACCAAATTATCCTGTAAGCATGGCATGACGGCACTCAAGATTATCTGCTCCATGACCTTCCCTGGCACCAAGGTCAGACTGACAGGCCTGCAGTCCTCCTTCCAGCCCTGCCTGTAGATGGGCGTCACATTTGCTAATCTCCAGTCAATGGAGCTCCTTCCTGGTTAGACAGGACTACTTATAAATGATGGAAAGCGGTTTGGTGAGCACTTCTAGCAGCTCCCTCGGTACCCTTGGCTGGATGTCATTTGACTCCATGGACTTGTGTGTATCTAAGCGGTACAGAAGGTCACTAACAATTTCCATGGATTATGGGGGCTTCATTCTGCCCCATGTCCTGTCCTGTCTTCCAGTTCAGGGGTCTGGATCCCCAGAGAACAACTGGTCTTAATGCTAGAGACTGAGGCAAAGAAGGCACTTAAGTACTTCAGCCTTTTATTCTTCATTTGTCACTACATTTCCCCTCACATCCAGTAAAGGATGGAGATACTCCTTAGCCCTCCTTTTGTTGCTAATGTATTTATAGAAAAAAAAAATTGATTGTCCTTTAAGGCAGTAGGCAGAGGACACCAGATGTTTCACAGCAACACATGGTGGGAGAACGAGAGGCAGCAGACATAAATTGAAATAAGAGTGTTTAAGGCAGGACAAGAAGAAAACCTTTCCATCCCAGGAGGGGATTCAAGCAGAGGAGCAGGTTGTCCAGAAAGGTTGTGATAACTGGATGAAGCCCTGAGCACTCTGGTCTGACCTCAGAAGTGGCCATGCTTTGTGCAGGAGGCCGGACTACAAACGTTAAAGTCCTTCCCACCTGAATTATACTGTAATTGTATTGCTACAAAGATTGCCCACAGAGCAGCATTAAATATCACATAATATCATTCTCATAGATCCTCTTATTAGAATTGTTCAGATTTACCAGTAACCTGGTTAGCACAAAGACTAAATTTCATCACTGGTAATAGTAATAGCTGATGGTAAGATCTGTAGCTCTGACTCATTTCATATACTCTTTGCTATTGTGTAGAAACACTCGAGCACATTCATGCTCTTGTCTCCTAGCAACTCCATCTGCTGCTTTATTTCACATGGTGGAAGTACAAGTCAGATTTTTTTTTTTTTTTTAGATAGGGAAAAGCTGCTCCTTCCCTGTCTCCAGCTCAGCTTAAAACACAGTTTTATATTTAAGATGCTGGAAAACCTTTTGCACAAGTGATCTTCGTTTCATCCTATGCTTTGTCATGACCAGACCCTCTTTACCACAGATTCAGGCCAGTCCTTTACCCGTGGGTTCTTAGCCACATAAGAATTTCAGTGGCTGTCGATGTTATCAGTTCCCTCCAACACTCATTATTCCACCTTTGGTTTGAGGGAATGTTTCTTTTGTTTTTTGCCCCTCTTGCCTGGTCTTTTGTGAGCTATAAATAGACATTCTTTGGCATCCATAATTCACAAAATCTCTATTACTCATTCCCTGGCACATGACATATTTCCTTGCCAATATTTGCGGAGCACACTGAGCTGAGTGGCACTGAGGAGTACGTAATAAAAAGTGCTTATTGTGTATATGTCTGTCACTCATACATCCATTAATTCTAAATTATCCACCTTCACTGTGATATCTCTATCCTTGACTACAAGTGATTAACCATCACAGCAACATAATCTTTTATCTGTTCAATGGATAAAACATCATAGATGAGTGATGAGTAGCAAAAAGGAGGGAAAAATCAGTCTGCTCTTGGAGGATATGAAATTGTCTCAAGAGAGCACCAAAACATTATGAAATGTAAGCCTTGTTTGTAGCCTACAGAAACTATGACTTTCATGTATTTTCAACAGAATAAGATTTGAACCTTTGGTTTTAGACATCAACAGTCCCTTAGTCTTAGTATTTTCCTCTTCAATATCTCCAGTCTTTTTCACAGTGTGTCATTTTTTATATTATTTAGTCATCTCTCCAGAGCTCCCTCATTGATCCTGGTAACTGCTTCAGGCATTGTCTTTTCTGATATCAACAAAAAAAAAAATATTATTGGGATGCTCATTTCTGGAGTGGAGTTTGTGACTAAAATTTGAAAAAGTGGATTGAGCGGGGAAAATAGTCTGTCTTTGTTGCATCCAGGTTACATTGTCCACTAACCTAGAACCTAAACCAGGAAAGCAGCAAGTGCAACGTGTAGAAAGATTCGTGTGTATGTGTGTGAATATTAATGACTTTTCAGATTTATAAATCATTATTATTAGGACTCTCTTCTTTGAGGAATAGGACTGAATTGTGACACTGAAGCTGAACTGTTGAATTTATTACAGCAGTTTTAGGAGAATAGATTAAAAGGACATGTGAACATCAAAGTGTATAATGTTATCGGCAGCTTCCCTTGTACAACAAACAGGCAGTTTAGCTGTAGTCCAGACAAAATATTTATTTATAATCATAAAATGGTTTGGGTTGGAAGGGACCTTAAAGATCATCCAGTTCCAACCCCTCCGCCATAGGCAGGGGCAACTTCCACAGGATCAGGTCGTTCAAAGCTTCATTCAAACTGGCCTTGAACACCTCCAGGGATAGGGCATCCACGACTCCTTACAAGGAAGTGAGAGTTTCAAGAAAACCCACATGCTAATAGTGTCCAGGATTTTTGTTTTTAAAACATAGAATCGTAGAATCACTAGGTTGGAAAAGACCTTTGAGATCATCAAGTCCAACCATACCTGTCCACTACAAAATCATACCCCTAAGGGCTTAATTACCCATCTTTTAAATACCTCCACCAGGACACCGCCCAGGAAATTAATGTCTTTATTGTAATGAGAGGCCCAAAACTGAACACAGTATTCGAGGTGCAGTCTCACGTGTGCTGAGTACAGGGGCAGAATAACCTCCCTGGACCTGCTGGTCACGCCGTTTCTGATACAAGCCAAGATGCCATTGGCCTTCTTGGCCACCTGGGCACACTGCTGGCTCATGTTCAGTCAACAGTCAACCAGCACCCCAGGTCTTTCTCCTCTAGGCGGCTTTCCAGCCACTCTTCCCCAAGCCTGTAGTGCTTCACAGGGTTGTTGTGCCCCAAGTGCAGGACCTGGCATTTGGCCGTGTTGAACCTCATGCCATTGGTCTCTGCCCAGCGGTCCAGTCTGTTCAGATCCCTTTGCAGAGCCTCCTTACCCTTCAGCAGATAGACACTTCCTCCTCTTTTGGTATCATCTGCAAACTTACTAAGGGTACATTCAATCCCTTCATCCAGGTCATTGATAAAGACATTGAACAGGACTGGAGCCAGCACTGAGCCTTGGGGGACACCACTTGTGACAGGCCTCCAGCTGGATTTAACTCCATTTACCACAAATTTTGGGCCTGGCCAGCTAGCCAGTTTTTTACCCAGCAGAGGGTACGACTGTCCAGGCCAGTAGAATCCAGATTCTTAAGCAGAATACTGTAAGAAATGGTGTCAAAGCAATAGCTAATGATCAGCGGTCAACAATACAGGCGATAGCTGTGTTGGTATATAGGTGATGTAGTCAACTATAAAAAAACCAGCATTCCAGAATTCCCATGTGGAGCCAAGCTATAATATAGCCATTACAACAAATGCCTTCTTAAGGTTTATTGAGTCTGTCATGAGTAGAACCAATAATACCCCAATATAACAGAGAAAAATGATGACAATGAGTTAATCCTTCAAAGTGCTTCGCCCATGACTCAATAACAAATAGAAAACAAGCATAGAATACACTGGCAGTTTGTGTTTACTCCCTTTGCAGTTGCCAATGGCAACAAGAAAATTAACATGCAAAAAAATATAATAAAAAATATATTGATTTTAATCAACAAAGAATATATTCTGAAAGTAAACAAGCCCAGCAGAAAAAAAAGATGTAGTGAAAAAATATGACCTTTTTAGGGTTTCCTTTCTTAATTTGCACAGCTGCAGTCTTCTATCATAGTGAACTTAAAGTATAGTAAATACTAGACATCTGACATTTAAATCATTATATATCTTCTGGTTTTCAGCTAAGCATCTGCTGCATCATTTCTCAGACTTCAAAGTGTGTGGGAAGAGAAACCAAGGATAAGAAAAATGCATCTTTTCATCTGAAAGCATGTATTTTTCAATAAACAAGGGCTATAGGCCATATTCCATTGCTATTGCACAATAGAAGGGCACTCTAAAACTCTCAATTTAAAGAAAAATTTGCCTCTACAATAGCAATTTAGAGGGAGGGAGTGGCTGCAGGAAGAAGAATCTTCACTGAAATATGTGAAGTTCTCATGTTCAGTGAAAATAAATGTGTCCATTTTCCAAAAGAAGTAATGCTGTAGTGCAGACAAGCTGTTGCCAAGTGAAATAACACCCTCAGGAACTTCTAATAAGCAGCTCAGGGATGCAGTTGTCTTCCCTGTACTGCATATATTTTCAGTGCCAGAGGAAAGTTCTGATTTCAAGAATTCCCTCCTTAAAATGAAAGGGCCTGATTCTTCTTTTACATCTATGGAAATTAGTGTGAAAGACAAAAATGCCAGTATTAAAGCAAGGAGAAGATAGACACAGGAACTTGAAAATCACTTTATTTATCATTCCTTTCATTAAAAGGAATTAGAGTTAATTAGCCCAGCTTGCAGTGAAATCAAGACATTCCCTACAGATCCTATTTAACATTTCTATTATCTTTTTCTAGGTTTTCTCTGTATTTGTCAGAGCTGCTACAAAGGTGCATATTGGATGAATTTGGCCTTCATCAATACATTTTAGTTTAGAATCAGATCAAAACACTAAGTCCAAAAAATCAGAACCATTAAGTCTTATTTAAAGACTTTCCTCTGTTAGGGGCAGTTATACAATTTTCAAAGCCCTTTAGAAGCCTGAATATCATATTTTAAAAAGGCTGAAGACCTCAAATCCTATTGAAGACACACTGCTAAGAACTAGACCCCAGCTGTCTGCATTGCCTTAGCAGTGCCTGCTCCCTGTCGCTATTTTGGATGCCTTTAGACAAAACCATTTTGAGGTAGAGCTAATCCTAAACAGCATAGATTTCAGTCAGTCCATTCAATTTGACCCTAAGGCCAGCATATATCCCCAAATCCAGCAATCAATACATCATAAAACACGCATTCAGAGGGACTAGAACTTAAGAGACTGGCACTCAGCCCCCAAAAGGGATGAAGTGGTGTGATATATTCCCTTCCTACACAAGTGCTCATGAGCTAACCACGGGCGTGCTGTCAAGCCCTAACTAGTTCAATGTGGCCTGAGTACCAGTTTTCATGGAATTTCAGGAAAAAGTGAAGTTACCAGGGCAAAAGAATGGGGATGCTTTTTCTTCCTCCAAACTGCCCATTGAAGGAGAATGACACAGTTATTTGGCTCCTCTTCTTACCAAACAAGGAGAGGTTTGGTCAGAGTTGGAGCAAGTGCCTCTCTCCAGTCACAACTCATCACCCAGCAGCATTTACCGATTCTGACAAATTAAAAGTATGTCTCAAAAGTCATTCCTGTTTCTTAAAATATAGCTGGAGGGTAATGAAACCATATTAGGTGATTTCAGCTGCATTCTCCATGATCCTCAAAAGCTTTTCCATTTTTTAAATATCAAGACGTCTGTCCTGGAAAGAGGGAATACATACAGTCCATCCAGCTGAATCTTCTCTACCTTGAATAAAACATTTAAAATGTGACAAAGAGCGGCAGACAGTATACAAATGAAACCTGGTCCCCAGTTATGTTCATTATTCTGGATCCTAGTTTGATGCAAGTACTTCATATAACCCAGTGTTAAATTACTGCTTATTTTTAAGATGCCTTTTATCTCATATTTTTCTACTGACCAACTGTAGTTGTTCTTTATTAGGCTTGCTGCGTTTTTATGCTCCCCATTCATAAGCCCTAATTCTACATATACACACATGCACCCACAAACACACACACGTGTAAATACCTCTCCTGGTGTGCATGGAACACTTATCCTATGCTGCTATGCAAGGATTTCACCAGGCAGCAATGTCCTTGCTAGTCACATATTGTAACGGCCCATTTCTCTGTGAATCTAGCCCTGGTGTAGGAAGCTATTTGGGTGTTTTCAAAATGCTATATGTGTGTAGCGACACACAATATTTTAGAACTTGGACACAATATACTTAAGTAACCTGGTGCAAGAAATTGTCTAAAATATGAAAATCCTGTCCAGCCTAGCACATAAGCCCTGTTCTGGACTCAGGGAGATGGTATTTTTGCCATTAACTTCAATAAAACAAGATTTTCATGTTACCCCATTTTGACAAAATCCAGTTCAAACATGAAACATGAAACCAAATTCTGAAAAAAGGTTAATTCACACATTGATTTGAAATTGTGAAGTCTTTTCCAAAAACTTCCAAGGCTTTTTGCTCCCAGTGTGGCAGGATTTACCATTCCTTTTGCTGTGATCTGTCTTCTGCAGTAAAAAAATAAGTGCCTGGGAATCAGAATTCACTTTTGTAGTGCTAAATAAATACCAACAGCAGGGCATCTTCAGTTTTGACAGCTTATTTTTATAGCACTAATTTAATAGGTTTCTCTTCTAAAATACTAATATATTATGCACTTAACAAGGACTTTCATAGTTATTTAAATATTGATACAAACCTCTGTCTGTTGCTATGATACTGCACCATTTATAGTCTCATTTAGGTTAAAAGAAAATTTGCTCTGTTATTTACTATAGGAAAAGCAAGATAAAAAATGGCTAGTTTTATTTCCTGTCTTATTGAAGGAGTACTTAAACCAACTCATTATAACCCTCACCCTGCCTTTTGTTAGAATTACCAAGCTGGCACAACATGATGGAAATCAGCATTGGGTGTGTCAGTTTGTTTTAATTTATCATAGAATCATATAATTGTTTGGGTTAGAAGGGACATTTTCAGGTCATTTAGTCCAAACTCCTTGCAGAAGCAGGGACATCTTTAACTGGATCAAGTTGCTTAGAGCCCCATCCAACCTAACCTTAAATGTTTCCAGGGATGGGGCCTCCACTGCCTCCCTGGGCAACCTGTTCTAGCGTTTTACCACCCTCACTGAAAAAAAATTGTTTCTTATATCCAGTCTAAATCTACCCTCCTTTGGTTTAAGACTATTACTCTTTGTCCTGTCACAACAAGCTTCGCTACAAAGTCTGTCCCCATCTTTCCTGTAGGTTCCCTTTAAGTACTGGAAGGCTGCTAGAAGGTCTCCCCACAGCCTCCTCTTCTCCAGGCTGAACAACCCCAACTCTCTCAGCCTGTCATATATTATCCTGCAGCTATTTTAAGGCAAGATAGACTGGTTTGCCTGTTCCTGAGCTGATGGTGGAGCTGGTTTAGCCTGAAAAAGTTTTTCTTGTCATGCAGTGCTCTGTTCCTCCTGAGGAAGAAATGTGTAGCGGGCTATCTACAGCTATATGGCATATCTGGCTTTGCTATGCTTTACCTTCTTTCCTTCTTCAATGGGGTAGCCTTACCTTTTCTGCTCTTTTCAACAATTCAAGAAACTCTGGAGGGTGAGAAGCAGTAATCAAAGTAGTTGTCCAAATCACCACAGGAATGAGAAAGGTCTGAAAGGGCGCAGTGGCCTTGCAGAGGGATGAAGGAATCGTGCCTTTTCACAGCAACCCTTTTTTTTCTTACTATCTGCCCTATCTGCAGTGTTCTTAGAGCCCTACAGATCTTCCCCCACCCTCTCTTACCCCTGTGGGATCCCACCAGCTTCCCAGAAACCTGCTTCTCCAAAGATTTTCTGCGCTGCCAAAAAGGTTTGACTTAGTTCTGGTCCTTAGCCAGAAAGGAAGTAGTGACTTGGAGATAAGGGAGCAAAAGGCTAACAGGCATCACAGTGGAGAGAAGTAGTCAAGGCTGACCATATAATTGCTCAGATTATATGATGGGCATACGCAACTTCAAATTCCCCGTTGGATGAGGGTTAATCCCTCGATTATATCGACAGGAGGCATTGTGTTTGCCTCTGAAAGCCCATCTACAGGAGATCTTGTGGAGGTTGTTGGAGCTCTCTGTGTTTGAGAGGCAGATGAGGAAACTGGGATTGTTTAGCCTGGAGGAGAGGAGGCTGAGGGGAGACATTATCATTCTCTAAAGCTACCTGAAAAGAGGCTGTAGTGAGGTGGATGTTTGTCTCTTCTCCCAAGTAACAAGTGATAGGATGAAAGGAAATGGTGTCAAGTTGCATCAGGGGAAGTTAGAGACTGGATATTAGAAAAAAAAATCTTTGCTGAAAAAGTGGTGACACACTGGAAGAGGCTGCCCAGGGAAGTGGAGGAGTCACCATCCCTGGAGGTGTTAAGAAAATGTGTAGACCTGACACTTCCAGATATGGTTTAGTAGGCACGGTGGTGTTGGGCTGACAGTTGGACTAGGTGATCTTAGAGATCGTTTCCAACCTTAATGATTCCATGATTCAAAAATAAAATTGAGTAGTTCTTCAATGAGAGCACTAAGCAGTATGCAGGAGGACACTTAAATGACATAGGAAATAATCCTGGCCAGAAAGAGCTTACGTAGGCATAGCAGTACAGTCACCTGTCATATGTTCATACTTTAAGAACAAAGGTGCTGTCTAAAGTGGAGAGATTTATGTTGTAATTATTCTGGCATAACAGTATTAGCAATGGGTTGTTACTGTGGTATGATTATATGCTACTGTAAACGCACTAGTGAGTTTTGCTGTGTAAACAAGCCTTATAGAAGAAAGTGCAGTATTTTTTATTGTTCCCCAGTGAAAGACTGAAATGTAAAAAGAACAGCATGCACAATCTGTCCTTTGAAAGGAAAAATAGCAGTTCTGAGTATCCCTTTTCCTCTTGGACAGACACAAAGGGCTTGAAGGCAAGCCTGTTGTATGACTGCCTTAGTGCTCTCTGCCCCTCATTTTAATTAATGCATAGCACCAAGGAGGAAATAAATCCTGCTTGTTTTACTCTAGCAAGTGATTCCATTGACTTGAATTAAGCTACCTGCCAGATTAGAAGTGGAAGGATTAAGATCTCAGTATAGCAAATTCATTTCACTCTTTTTCAAATGCAAATAGTCACCTCTCAATTGTCAGCTGGATTTGTCTGTTGGTTGTTAAGCACAATGAGGCCCTGATTCTGCCTCCTTAATTGTGTCTCTTAGGCTGCTCCATACCACAGTTGTACTCAGCCTCCACAGAATAATTGGGATGGAAGTGGAACATTAGGTGCTGTAACATACGTTTATACACACACCTGCGTATGTGATGTAGAAACACATCTCAAGGAAGACACAAAAATTTTCTCATAGGGAATTTGTTACATTATTTAGTAGAATACCTGAGAATCCAGTTCATAATGTGATTTTATTCATATTTTCCCTTTTATGTAGACAAGATTTTGCTCACCACTCTCCCCCACTGTGATGCTGAGGGAGAGATACTGTTACTTGATATGCAGTACAGGAAGTCTCACCTTATTTTACAACTCATGCAACTTTCTTGTGAAACCTCTTTATAGCTGCTTTCATTAGAATGTGTCTACTGAGTTAAACAAACTGCTCAGTGTTAACTCAGCTATAACTGAAAATATTTTTTGATCTGAAACTTCATTTTAACCTGTAAACTATCATTTTAATAGACTGGATAGTAATTTTAGGTGGAGACAGTATTGACAGTTTATTTTGGTTTTATTTAAATTATTTGAAAAATCCAGTAAAAGAGACTGGTACTGTGTTTATCAGAAATCTTATAGTGTCTTGAAATTCTGCCAAATTATTCCTAATTGTATGATCAGTATCTTCTTTACCTTTATAGCTTGGCTGAATCTTTTCAGAATTTCTCTTTGATCATTCATTTCACTTGCCACTGCAGCTAAGTTTTACCTTCATGCTAAAAAAAAAAAAGAATACTTTAAGAATTCTTATTAGGTCAATGT